>NC_089140.1:0-351595 GCF_009819655.1 Sylvia atricapilla
CACAGAGGAGAAAGGTATCCTAGAGTCCACTTGCTGCTTTAAAGGTGGCATGGTGGATTAGCTTCTTGTATATATATGTGTGTGTGTGTATATACACATATATAATTAGTAATAGGTATATAATAAGCAAATAATAAGTATATTCTCATAGCATTGTAATTCTTTTTCCCTTCTGATCGTTTTGTACTTCCAGTTTGGAGGCAGTGATACCATTTTCTTGTCCATCAGCTGTGGAAAGCAGCGTTTTTTGCTGTATAACGTGGTGCAATACGCAGCAACTCTGCAGCCAGGGAGTCCCGGCTATTGCTGTGCAGCAGATCTCACCTGCTTCCCCTTTGCTTCATTGAAACAGTTATTTTGTTGTTGAGATTGGACCCCGTTGTCAAATGGATCTCTGTTACAGGATACATGATATATCATCAGGTTTCCTTTGGAAAAAAAAAAAAAAAGGATATCCCATTTTGATGTGAGAAATAGACACTAACTTCTCCTCTGCTGTTATGGATCAGCAGAGGTTTCCAATAGGTGAGTTTCTTTGGGATTGATGAAGGGCTCTGGAGAAATGTCTTGACTGCAATTGTGTTTCTATAGCCTTTTCCAGTAGCAGCTGTAGGAAAAAAGCTGTTACTTTCCCTTTTCCCTGGAGTTCCTTGAGAGAGGAAGGTGACTGTAAGTCTGGCTGTAGCTGTGGAGGTGACATCTGAGAAATAAGTCAGCATCGGCCAGCCCAGGACAGGCTCAGGGATGAGGCTCCCAACCCAAACCATTCCATGATGTGATTCCATTCCCTGATCTCTCCCTGCATTTATTTTGCATTGTTTCCTCTCAAATTTAAATCCCCAAGTTTAGATTATTCATTAAAGGAATAATTGTAAGTTATTCCAGGAATATAGAGGGGAGCATCAAACATACAAGAATCATTCCTACATCCATGAAATCGTTATTAGTGGAAGCCTGTTCCCTCATCTCTTTCCTTGTTTAGTTTTCCTGGAAATCCTCATGATCCCACAGTTTCTCCAAGAGATCTGCTGGGATTACTGGAAGGTTTGCTCTGTCAGAAATCCAGGGGGGTTTACGATATTGTTCCTCTGCATCTTTATCCCTCACCCAGGTTTCCTCTAGGATGGTGCTGTGGGAGAAGTTTGGAATTACTGGAAATGGATCAGCTTCACCGTTTTTCTCAACTGTTTCAAAATTCTTGGAATTACCCTCAAATGTGCCTTAAACACTGCTGTGAAAGGATCAGCCAGAAGAACATCCTGAAAAGAGAAAACCACCTCCAGCAGCAGCTGGAATGATCCCATTTCTGTCCTTACCTGGTCTCCAGGTGCTCCTGCCAGGGCTCCCAACAGCCACTGCCCTTCCTGAACAAGGGTATGGAAGACATTCCTGCTCTCCATGAGGGTGAGGAGGCGGTTTGGGATGTCCTTTGCTGTGGAATCACACAACAGAGTGTAAATCATCTTCGTGCTCCCTTCCAAGCCAAACCACCCAGTGATTCCACAGCAGGATCAGCACCTCTCCCGATTCCATTCCAGAAACATCCTCCCACTAACCCAGAACTTCCCTTTTCCTGCATCTCATCAGGGATATGCTGCCCAGTGCCCTGGGCAGGGGATGTCTCGGCACTCCAGGGATGTCTCAGTATTCCCTGGGATGTCTCGGCACCCCCGGCATCTCTCGGCACTCCCCCGGCATCTCTCGGCACTCCCCCGGCATCTCTCGGCACTCCCCCGGCATCTCTCGGCACTCCCCCGGCATCTCTCGGCACTCCCCGGCATCTCTCGGCACTCCCCCGGCATCTCTCGGCACTCCCCCGGCATCTCTCGGCACTCCCCGGCATCTCTCGGCACTCCCCGGCATCTCTCGGCACTCCCCCGGCATCTCTCGGCACTCCCCCGGCATCTCTCGGCACTCCCCCGGCATCTCTCGGCACTCCCCCGGCATCTCTCGGCACTCCCCCGGCATCTCTCGGCACTCCCCCGGCATCTCTCGGCACTCCCCCCGGCATCTCTCGGCACCCCCCGGCATCTCTCGGCAACCCCCGGCATCTCTCGCACCCCCGGCATCTCTCGGCACCCCCGGCATCTCTCGGCACCCCCGGCATCTCTCGGCACCCCCGCATCTCTCGGCACCCCCCGGCATCTCTCGGCACCCCCGGCATCTCTCGGCACCCCCGGCATCTCTCGGCCACCCCCGGCCATCTCTCGGCACCCCCGGCATCTCTCGGCACCCCCGGCATCTCCTCGGCACTCCCCGGCATCTCTCGGCACCCCCGGCATCTCTACGGCACCCCCGGCATCTCTCGGCACCCCCGGCATCTCTCGGCACCCCCCGGCATCTCTCGGCACCCCCCGGCATCTCTCGGCACCCCCGGCATCTCTCGGCACCCCCCGGCATCTCTCGGCACCCCCGGCATCTCTCGGCACCCCCGGCATCTCTCGGCACCCCCCGGCATCTCTCGGCAACCCCCGGCATCTCTCGGCACTCCCCCGGCATCTCTCGGCACTCCCCCGGCATCTCTCGGCACTCCCCCGGCATCTCTCGGCACTCCCCGGCATCTCTCGGCACTCCCCCGGCATCTCTCGGCACTCCCCCGGCATCTCTCGGCACTCCCCCGGCATCTCTCGGCACTCCCCCGGCATCTCTCGGCACTCCCCCGGCATCTCTCGGCACTCCCCCGGCATCTCTCGGCACTCCCCCGGCATCTCTCGGCACTCCCCCGGCATCTCTCGGCACTCCCCCGGCATCTCTCGGCACTCCCCCGGCATCTCTCGGCACTCCCCCGGCATCTCTCGGCACTCCCCCGGCATCTCTCGGCACCCCCGGGCTGCCGCTGCCCGCCGATCCCGCTGCAGTTCCGCGGCTCCCGGCGCGGCGGCACCGGGCGCTGCCGTGTCCCGAGGCTGTGACCCGCCGGAGCCGCGGCCGCGGGCAGGATCCAGCCGCTCCCGTCCTGGCAGCCCCAAAGGATCGCAGCGGGGCCTGAGCCGGGAGCGACCCACACGGAGTCCGGATCCTGGCCCCGCACAGGACACCCGAGAATCCCCCCCTGTACCCGAGAGCCTTGTCCAGACGCAAACTCTTCCCCAGAGATCCTGAGAACGCAGCGGGGCCGGGAGAAGGATGGCGGCGGAGGGTTTTTATCTGTGTCTCGTTATACGATCGTTCCGTAGACCCGTGGTGTATGGCTCCAGGTAATCAATCCTAGGATCCGGGTGTCCCTCACATCCCGCTGTACATCGCTGCACGGTTACACACCCAGCGGCCGGCGGAAGCCCGTTCTGACCCCGCTGCCATTCCCGCAGGAAGGCCGGGTTCCGTCCCGGCTCCAGCCCCGGATTCCCGCGGCAGCCTCGGGTGCCTCGATCCATAACGCAAACTAATTCTCCCCAGGAACACAGAGGCAGCCCGAGCTGGTCCCTCCGCTGAGCGCCCATCGCCTCCTTCTTACCCCAAACTGCGCCTTCTCTCTCCTGCACATTCATTCAGATTTTACCCCAAAATGTTCATTTTGGCCAGTAGAGAATCCGCCCCAGAGCGGCGCCCCGGGACCCGCTCGGCCGAGGCAGCTCCGGTGGCCCGTGCTCGCAAATCCCGCTGCTGCCGCGTTCTCTCTCCGTGTCCCGGGATGGGACAGAGATCCCTGGGCAGGGACAGCGATCCCCGTGCCGGGACACCCATCCCCGTGCCGGGAGACCCATCCCTGTGCCGGGACAGCGATCCCCGTGCCGGGACACCCGTCTCTTAGATGTCTCTTAGACATCTCTCTTAGAAATGTCTCTTAGAAACAAGTCCTTTTTGTGTTTCTGTTCCATAAGCTTTTTGAAGGTTTTAATACCTTTCCTGTCCCTAAGCTGGCTTTCTTACCCAGAAACAGCTCCCATCTTGTCCCTAACCCATAGCTTTCACACTAGAAGGGCACGAACTAAGAGAACTATTCTCCCGGGCTCAGTGATTATGATTTATAAAAATTTTATGCAAGTACTGGAAATTGTCCCAGGTATGTTTAGAGTTTCTAGTTCAAACCACACGTTTTAGAGATTCATAATTGCACTCCGTTTGTTAGAAGAAGAGTAGGAAGTAAAGTTTTTCAGCCTCACCTTTCCTTGTTCTCCTTCAAATCAGTTACAGCACTTCAGACAATGTTCATCTGAGGTGAAGCGATACTTAAAAGACAACTGCCATGGTGACTCTAAGGAGAAAAAGCTCATTGCAATAAGCTAGGCTCTGGCACATGCTTATCACACACTGCTAGATACTGTAAGACAGCAGATAAAGGCAGGGAAGCAAAGAAATAAATCAGCAGCTTCCCAGTTACTCAGGCTGCAGCCAACAACCCCACAGCTACTCCAGTTGTAGCTAAATCAAACAGTGAGCCTCAGTCAGCAGCTACACCAGAGAGTAAGCCTAAGACACCAGCGGTCACTGCGAGGAAAAAAAAAAAAAAAAAAAAAAGCACACACACCAGTAGACGATAATCCAAGGGAGACTCCCTATCAGGAGCTCTTCAGTCAGTCTTAGATATTGCTAAAAGAAAAAAGTAGCCAAAGCTCTTCCTCTATACTAATTCCCACTTAGTAGCCAATGCTCCATAGGAACTGTTCAAAAAGGTAAAAAAGGGCTAATTAGCAATGTTAAAACCTCCCCATTTAATGCCAGTAAAAAGTAGAAAGACATCACTACCAAGGCAGAGAATCTATCTGGAAAAGTTCACCACGTAGATACCCATGTCCTCAAAAGTAAAGCTAATAAGGACACCGAAACAATAAACAAGTAAATCAAGCTACAAAAATAGAAGTGTCAAAAATAAACTTAAATTACCAACACAAAAGAAAGCTGTTCCTAGCTCACTAAGCTCATGATACCTCAAGTGATCAGGATAAAAATGCCACCTATAAGTAGGCACAAGGCCAAAAATAGATCTAACCACAAACAGTATTTCTCAAGCTATCCATAACTATGAGACATGGGCTACAACCAAGCAAGCCAAGCAAATGAAGCCCTTACAGGATAGTGCGCAGTAGTCGAAACATAAGCATAAGAAGGCCTAACAAATTGATTATATTACACTGCTCCAGACACACCAAAGTAATAAGCACTGTGTACTCACAAGAATAGAAGCCACCACAGGATGGCTGGAGATCCACTCTGTGCCTCACCCTACAGCCTGTAACACCATTCTAAGCCTTAAAAAGCAAATTCTTTCAAGGCATAGTACCCCTAAGAGAATTAAGTCACACAATAACACTCATTTTAAAAATAACCTTATCAACACCTAAGCTAACAAACATAGCATTAAGTAAGTGGATCATATCCCCTACCATGCACCAGCTGCCAAGAAAGTGGAGAAATACAACAGACTATTAAAAACCACCTTAAAAACATTGAGCGATCTTTCAAAAATCAGGAGCAGTATCTAACAAAAGCCACCCGGCCAGTTAACACCCGAAGTTCAACCAACAGAGCAGGCCCTGCCCAGTCTGAGCTCCTACATACAGCAAATGGAGACAGAGTCCCCGGAGGACATGTAAGAAGTTTGTTAATTAAAAAAAAAAAAAAAAACCACACAAAAAAAAAAAACCACCAGTTTAAATCAATTCTACCTCAAGTACAGACAAACCCATCCGTGGGATTGTCTTTGCTCAAGGACCAAGTTGCACATAGTGCAATACAGAAAAATGGAAGAACATGATATGTACTTCAAGAAAACCTAATTGTTAAGTAAGAACAATGTGTAAATAACACTGTTCATTAACTACCATTACCACTGCCTGTATATAGCTATATATATTGTTTCCACAGAGATACATGTACGTGTAATGGATGTGTTTGGAGAGTTAGAATTCAATGTGTTTTGAGAAGTTTACTATAAGGGGGTAGATAAAGGGTAGAATGCAATAAAGTAACTTTATGATGCTGCTATCCCCAGTCATCTGTTCTGTTTGTGCTGTATGTTGTGTTCGGTACCTGTCGGACTGATTTTGAGAACGAAGCAAGAAAAAAACTGAAAATTGCATGGTTTGTTTTAAGAGAGAATCACTCCTGTGCATTCCCTCTCCAGTATATTCAGCTCAAGCACAGACAGACTGCAGCACAGAGAGATGCCTGGCTCTTAGCTTGTTCCACCTAACTAGGGCAGAGAAGTCCCTTGGACTATTTTGTTTCCTTTTTCTTAGGGCTGATTAAACCTGCTGCAGACTGACAAACCCAGAGGAGCACGGAGAGCTGGCCCCTGCAGCCCACGGGGCCTGGGCCTCAGCATTTTATCAACACCGGAACAGCTGATAAGAGACCAAAGGAGCTCAGCTACAACCCACAGCAAGGACTTTCTAATTTTACCATCTCACTAAAAAATAGCAAGAAGTTTCATTATTTCATGCTATTCATTCTTGAGGCTTGTGAGCGCTTGGTTTGTTAAATAAAGAGCTTTGTCCACTTTTCTCCAAAGAAGTTCTTGCCCAAACCAATTTAAGAGAGATGCCCTTTGGGTTTACTTTCCAAAAAAGCTCAGTGCAAAAGATTCCTCCCATATTTACCCTAAGCCACGACAATAACAAACAAGTCAAAGTACAAAAAAAAAAAACAAGAGCACATATACACTGAAATTAACAACACCAAAAACAGTTACTCCTAACTTCATAAAGCCACAGTGCCTCAAAACCATCAAAACAAAAATACCATCTATAAATACACAGAAAGCCAAAAGATCCATTTGACTGTAAACAATATCTCCCAAATTATCCATAACTACAGAACGTACACTGTAGTCAAACAAGCTGAATATATAAACCCCTATAAGACAGTAAACAATAATGCAATTATAAACATTAGGAAACCCGAAGAAATTAACTACATCACATTGCCTCAAACCCACCAAAACAAACACTACACACTCCCCATGATAAGCCACCACTAAATAAATAAAAACCTCCCCTCTACCTCACACTACAGCCGGTTACACCACTGGAAACTTTAGGGGACATACCCTTGGAAAATATTAGACACGACCAAAAAAATTCAACAACAAATCTCAGTTCAAAACCAATCTGATCAACATGGAAACTAAGAAACCTAACATGAAATAAATACACCATATGCCTCATCATACACTATCTATTAGCAAAATAAAGCTACACAATAAATTATTTAAAACCACTCAACAGAAAAAGCTTGAAAAAAATTTAAAACTGCATATAACAGAACACCCAAACTTTGACCAGCCTTCCCCAATTGGAATCCTTAAATACAATAAACAAAACCCCCATAACACGTATCAGAAGTCTATCCAAAAAAGCCACTTGAATTAATTCTACCTCAAATACAAACAAGCCCACCCGTAAAAGTTATTTCTTTGAGTGAAAGTTATTTTCACTCAAAAACCAAATTACACATAAATAAGACCAAACCAAAAAAAAAAAATCAAACAAAACACTATATACCACCAAAGAACATCATATTGAATAAAAACCCACATGTAAGTACCACTACTTATTAGAAGCCACTACTTATTAGGTGAAGAAGGATTCCCTCCAGGCTAAACACAGACAATAACAGAAGAGGAGTTTCTTCCCTCAATTTCAACTCCTTTTATCCTCACAACTCCTTTTTCTTCTGGGAGCACCAGGGAAAAATTGGCAAGATGGAACTGAAAAGGCAAAGGAGAAAAGTCCCCCCTACAAACCCACACTGGCTCACCTGCTGCTGCTGCTCGGCACAAAGGTTTGTCCCTCAGCACCTCCCGAAGCAATGTTCCACATCCAAGTGCTCCCCATGACCCTGTGACAGGCTCTTAATGGCGTTCCATAAAAGATGTAGGAACCCAGAATGAGATCCTCTCCTCGCACAGCTCCATGCCAAAGGGAGCGGAGGCTCCTCTCTTCAGCAGCCCTGGCAGGAACTGCCCCCTCATTCTCCTTTACAGCTCTCACCTGGGGCTGCTCTGTGCCCTCACCATCCCGCGACAACTCGCACCTGCAGCTGCTGCCACCCCGAGTGTGAGGGCGGGGGCAGAGGGGACTTGCTGCTCATTCCCTGGACAGTTCATTGTCTGCACCTGAGCCTGCAGGGGCTCCGGGCTTCCTTGGTATGGATTAGGACCCGTCTTCTCCCGCAGGTGCCCAAGGCTCAAACTGGCATTCGCACCTCCAAAATTCTGTATGTGCTGAGATAATTCCTAATAATTCCTAAGGAATTTCCCCAGCAAGCATTACCCTCATTTACAACTTTTCCTTTGGAATAATTGCCAACTTGTCTTTCTGTGGAAGTGTTTCTAACATTCATTGAGAGTTCAGGAGCTGAGTTGGCTTTTTCATGACTCAGCTGACAATCCCAGGCTAAATCCAAATACCCAGAATTAAGGAATGTGTGGGGCAGGAATAGGGGAAGGAATCTATGGGGCAGAGATCTATGAGGCAGGAATGGGGCCAGGAATGTGTTGGGCAGAGATATGTGGGGCAGGAATGGGAGCAGGATGGGGGGCAGGAAAATCTGTAAGGCAGAGCTGGAGGGAGAAAGATGGGGTCAGAAAATCTCTGGGGCAGAGCAATCTATGGGGCAAGAATGTGTGGGGCAGAGATCTATGGGGTCAAGATGTGGGGCAGGGATCTATAGGGCAGGAAGAGGGTGAGGATGTCAGGCAGAACTGAGGGAGAGAAATGGGTCAAGAAAGCATAGGGCAGAAATGTGTAGAGAAGAGAAAAGGAGAAAAAAGGGGTGAGAAAATCTCTGGGGCAGGAGAGGGGTCAGAAATGTGTGGGGAAGAAATGTGGGGCAAGGAATGGACTCAGGATGTGCGGCACGATTTGTGATCTGTCAGGAAGGGAATGTGCAGGAATGATGTTCCCTGCCCCACATATTGTCGCCTCATAGATTTCTCTGCCCCACAGATTTTCTGACCTCATATGTCCCACCCCCCAGCTCTGCTGCACACAGGTCTTGGGTAGACCTGCTGTCCCTGGCTGGCCTTTGTACCTGCCTCTGGGCTCCTGGAAAGACCAGTTGTCCTAGGGCCTTTTTTATACCTCCCTCTGGCCTCTCAGGTTTCCTGTTGTCCCTGGCTGGCCTTCAGACCTGCCTCTGACCTCTTGGGTAGACCGATGGTCCCTAGCTGGCATTAATACACGCCTTTGAGCTCCTGGGTAGACCTGATGTTGTTGGCTGTCAATACATTGTTGTGGGCTCCTGGGTAGACCTGTTGTCCTACGGCGGCCTTCGTACCTAGCTCTGGGTTCCAGGGTAGACCTATGTACCAGGCTGGCCTTGGTACCTGGCTCTAGGGTCCTGCGTAGACCTGTTGTTCTAGGGCCAGTTTTGTACCTGCCTCGGGCATCTCAGGCATTCCTGTTGTCCCTGGCTGGCTGCCAGACCTGCCTCTGGCCTCAAAGGTAGACCAGTAGTCCCTGGCTGGTCCTCAGACATCTGCCCTCTCAGGTAGATCTCTTGTCACCAGCTGAACTTAGTACCTGGAACTGGGCTCTTGGGCAGACAGAAACACCTCAGAATTCAACCACAAATCAACCCCAAATTCACCCCACATTGAGCCCAAAAATAGCCCAAAATCAACACAAAATTACCCCACCCAATGGCCAAAACATGTTGAATATTGTCCCAAAATTATCCTAAAATTGTCTTAAAACAACCCCCAAAACACAGCCCCAAATTTTCTACAATCAGCCCAAAATTGCCCCCAAATTCAGACACAAAATCAGTGAAAATTCACCCCAAAAATGACCACAAATAAAATGAAAATTCTCCAAAAAATTACCCCAGAATTGTCCCCAAATTGTCAAAAATTGAGCCCAAAAATCAGACAAAATCGGCCCAAAAACCACCCAAACATCTACTCCAAATGGTCCCCAAATCAGCTCAAAATTCAGCCCCAAATGACACAAATTTCTCCCAAAATACTGCAAAAAATTACCTCACAATCAGCTCAAAAATCAGCCAAGATTCAGCCCAAAAAGCAACCAAAAATGGCCCCAAATAACCCCCAAAATCATCCCAAATTTGGCTAAAAACTGGCCCAAAATGCAGTCCAAACTTCAGCCCAAAGTATCCCAAAATCAGCCCCAAAACAAGCCCCAAATCACCCCAAATGTGGCTCAAAATTGGACTAAAATTCAGCCCAAACAATCCAAAAATTAACCCCAAATTCCGCAGAAATTGCCCCCAAAATGAGCCCACATCACCTCCAAATTCTCCTAAAATTCAGCCCCCAAATCTGCCAAAAATTCAGCAAAAATTAGCCCAAATTGTCCCAATCCCAGCCCAAAAATCAGACAAAACCACTTCTACAATCAGCCCAAAACCCACCCAAACATCTACTCCAAATGCTCCCCAAATCAGGCCAAAATTCAGGCCCAAATGACCCAAATTTCTCCCAACAGAGCCCAAAAATTACCTCAAAATCAGCTCCAAAATCAGCCCAGGTTCAGCCCAAAATTCAGCCAAAAATGTCCCAAATCACCCCCAAAACCACCCCAAATTTGGCTCAAAAATGGCCCAAAAATCAACCAAAATACTCCCCAAACCAGCCCCAAAACCAGCCTCAAATTACTCCACAAACCAGTGAAAATACAGCACAAACTCACCTCAAAATTCAGCCAAAAATGACCTCCAAAATAAGCCCACATCACCTCCAAATTCTCCTAAAATTCAGCCCCCAAAGCAGCCCAAAACAGTCCAAAATTCAGCAAAAATTACCCCCAACTCAGCCCAAAGTTTCCAAAGTTCAGCCCAAAATCAGCCGCAAATTCAGCCCAAAAACAACACAAAATTACCCCCCAAGTGCCCAAAACCTACTGAATATTTTTCCAAAACTCTCCAAAATTATCCAAAAATTACCCCCAAAATTCAGCCCCAAAATCTTTAAAATCAGCCCTAAAAATGATCCCAAATTCAGACCCAAAATCAGTGAAAATTCACCCCAAAATTGACCTCAAATTAAACCCAAAATATTTTCCAAAATATTAAGTTCCAAAGTTACCTCAAAATTCAACCCAAAAATCAGCCAAAATCAGCCCAAAAACCACCCAAACATCTGCTCTAAATGGTCCCCAAATCAGCCCAACATTCAGCCCCAAATGACCCAAATTTCTCCCAAAAGAGCCAGAAAAATTACCCCCAAATCTGCTCCAAAATCAGCCCAAAATTCAGCCAAAAATGGCCCCAAACGACGCCCCAAATTGGCTTTAAATCAGCCCAATTTCAGCCTGAACAGTCCCAAAACCAGCCCCAATAGCAGCCCCAAAATACCCCATAAATCACTGAAAATTCAGCCCAAAATGACCCCCAAAATTCACCCACACCAGCTCCAAATTCTCCTAAAATTCAGCCCACAAATCAGCCCAGAACCGCCCAAAATTCAGCAAAATTACCCCAAAATTCAGCCCAAATTTTTCCAAAATTCAGCCCAAATCAACCTCAAATTCAGCCCAAATATATCCACAACTAAGCCCCAAATCAGTCAGCATTCAGCCCAAATTGCCTCTCACTTGTCCCCAAGTCGGCTAAAAATTCAGCCCCAAATCAGCCCGAGAATCCGCCTCCAAAGACACCCCAAATCCACAGTCGGGCGGCAGCACTGCCCTGGAGCTCACAGCCCGGGGCTGCCGTGCGGCTCGCTGACGGGCACGGGGAGCAGCTGCAGTACCGCCCTCTGCCCACACGGTGGCAGCACCGCCTTGAGCGCAGCCCGGGGCTGCCGCGGGCTGGAGCTGCAGTACCGCTCTCTGCCCACACGGTGGCAGCACCGCCGCACAGCCCGGCCCGGGGCAGCGGCGCACAGCGGGAGGCAAAGAAGCGCGTGGCCAAAAATGCCCTTCCGAACATCCTCTGGAATAAACGACCCAAAAGACCCCCAACCGCAACTGCAAGAACCCAGCCATCAGCCAAACTGAAACCAAAAAAGCCTTTCGTTTAAGCTATGTTCCAATTTTTTTTGTATTAATTTTTTATATATTTTATTTATCATCATTACCATTCGTCTTTTTTATTCATATCTATGTCTACTGCATATAATACATTATAAATATATTTAACATGTAGCCGTATATATTGTACTTATTTTAATTATGGATATTTTTTTAATTTATTTTTCTATTTTTTTAACTTTTTTTTTAATTCGTGTTTAACATATTAACAAATAAACAGTATTTTAAACTAGATGAAATCATCAACCTAACACATCAGAACCACACTTAATGAGGATTAAATGCACCTGGGTCTCTAAGGGCTCAAGATGTAATTTTTATTTGAAAATTACTGGCATATTTTCTCTTTCAGTGTTTTGTTCTTCGGGGAGTGGTTGTGAGGGGGTTTTTTTGCTTTGTTTTGGATTTCTTTGTTAATAAAAGTTATAAATAACGAGTCAAATTTCATTTAAAAATGCCAATTCATTAATAGAATTTTGTGAATCAGTATTTTGTGGAAAAAGCCAACATCAATGGGACAGCATATAGCCCCCGGGATTAAATGCTGGGTGCACACCTCAGGTGTGACTGCAAAGCTGCACCCCTCCCCGCTCACAGATTCTGCCCCAGACAGTCTCTGCTTGAGGAAAGAGGTTGCCTCTTTCTCTTGTCTACTCTGCAGCTGTTTTCAAATCTACATTTCTTTTCCTCTGCTGATTGGGGCTCGGGGCAGAGCCGATACTTCTGATTAGTTTTTCGGGAACTGGGCATACCCACGGCCACGGGGCAGAGTGTGGATAAAGGCTCAGTCAGGCGAGGAGCATTGAGTCATTAGGAATGTCATCTCAGGAGAAGGCCCATCTCCTTCAGGGAACTCCTCCCTTTAGTTTGTAGATGGGGGGTTAACGTCATCCTGGAAACAATCACGGAGCTGCAGAATACTTTTATTTCAAAGAGACATAGGCATTAGATATCGTACGTGTTTTATACAGAATGTTTTACTAAAAGAACAAATTAATTCCACCATGGCTATAATAATAACCAAGGAGGTTCGGGGAGCTACAAAAGAAAGCGTCGACTTTGTTTTGTGGCTGCCTCTGAAATACACCCCGACATCAGGCTGCTGCTGGCGATTCTGTGCACGGGTGGGACGAGACCTGTTCGGGGGCTGAAAGGAATAAAACGGCCCCGGGGGGTTCAGGGCTTTCTCCGTTCAGCTGTTTGACCCGAGCAGAAAACACGGAGCTTTTGCTGAACTGCGCCCTCCATTCTATCCACACGTCCAGGGCACGGGGAGGTCGTTTCTCAACTTCTTTCTTGCCAGCAGCCAAACTTCCACAGCCCCGGGGACAGAAAGAGTCTGGGGAAAAAAGGAACAAAGAAATACATAAGGTAAGAAATAAAACTAAATATAAAAAGAAAATAAAATGTAAAAGTAATAAAAAATGAAAAATAAAAATAAGTAAAATTTTATAATATAAAATTACGAAAAGTAATTAAAAATTAAATGAAAAACAAATAATAAAAGAAAATTAAAAATTAAAATTATAAAATAGGAAGAAAAACGTTTTAAAAACACAATACTAATGAAAATAACATAAAAAACCACAAAAAATATACATAAAGAAGACAAAAACAAAACAAAACTAAACCACAAAATGAAATAAATGCAGCTCTGCCCTCATGCCCCTGCCTAACACAGCTCCAGGAGTTTCCTGGATTATGCTGCAGTATGGAAAAAAAAAACCACCCAGTGCCTCCCACAAACTAAGGTTTTCTAGACAATTCCCAGTTTTGCTTGCAAACAAATTCTATCTTAGCGGGAAGCTCACTTTGGATGAACATCCACACGTCTGCCACGGCAGGAAAGAACCACCTCACTGTATCCCAGGAACAGCAGCCAGGCCAGGACTGAAGTTTTAATGGAATTACAAATGCAGCAAATTGAAATTTACAAAGAGATGAATCATGGCCATGAAACACTTGGCAAGTTTTGCTGGGAATTCACAGAATTCTGTGGGTACGGTGCTGAACAGCGCCTGATTTACCAACATTAATTTGGTATATTTCCTTGGAAATGTGCCCTAAATCGTACCAAAATCCCAATCAGGATGGAAAACTAGCATTTGCAATAAACATTCCCTTCCTAAAACCAGGGAGAGGAGAAACATCCAAGAAAAAAAGGAATCGTATCAAAATCTCAGCTTGCTTGGAAAACAAGCTCACAAATTCCTAACACTGAAAACTTTTGCAACAGTCATCAAGTCAGTGGAAGTTCATGGAATGATGATTTAAAATCTGCTTCCTTTGCTCTGATTTTAAAGGGAAGTGAGAATTCAACAGGTCTACTTGCTCCTATCCAAGATTTACCTGTATTTTGTGGGAGTAACAATCCAAAGAAATTCCAATGTTACTTGTATTTGACATCTGAAACTCCCAGCAGAGTTGGGAAGTTTCAATAGAACAAAAGAGCCACAACTGCTGGAACAACAAAATTCAGCTCGGAAAAGATCAGGAATTCTAGTAACAAATCCATGGAGGAGGAGGCTGACACCAAGAACACACTCCAGCTGAAAGCAACAATTTATCGGAAAAGGCAGGAAATGAACCGGACAGTCTGTGGTTATGGCCAAGCAATTATCCAGGAGTCAGTGAGAAAAGTGGGAACCTTGGACTGGGATAAGGCCTGCCAGCGCCTTCACTTCCTACCGGCTCTCTCCTTCTTGGCCTGCAACCATCTGCAAGAGGAAAAACAACAGCAATAAAGTTTCAAACGTGGCCAGGACGCCCTTGCTTCAGGCAGACTCAAGTGCAGCTCCCAGGCAGAGAGGCCGGGCCGTGCCTCGGGCAGCTCCGGGAATCCGGGATCGCCCGTGGGATCCGAGGGCCGGAAAAGCGCACCCGCCTGCCGGGTTCAGTGCTGGGACACGGCGAGGCCTCGGCTCAGGGGCCGAAGTTGGAGCCGGGACTGCAGGAGAGCACCCCAAAGCCCCGTCAAACATCCAGCACTGCACGCAGCACGCTCCAGCAGAAACTCGGGTGGGATCCAAGGCCCCCGGACGCTCCGTGTTCCTTGCCCTCGGCAGCTTTGCCAGGGCCTCCCTCAGAACACTCACCTCACCGTGCAGCTCCTACAAAAGAGGAGAACTCACGGCAATCACCCAGCAATCCACGGATCTCCAGTAATTATTAAGAAGCAAAGCTGCAGCAAGATGCATCCGAACTCCACTGCAACCCGGCAGGTCTGAGGAGACGCAGGAATTTATTCCAGAGGGGTCACAAGTGTCCCTCAGCCAGCCAGGATTTCTCTCAGCCTCTGCCCACTGCTCTCTGAGGACACAAACAGCAGTTTTTCCCTGGAGCTCCCCTTTCCACCAATGCAAAGACTTCTGTCCTCCTCCAACTCCAGCGCCAGGTAGGAAAACAGGAATGTTACCATTGCACAGACCGGCCAGGAGAGTGTGCCTGAGGCAGGAGCACCAGCTCCCAATGCACTGCTGCCTCTGGATTTCTAAACAGTACCTTCCAGCCTGCCCTTCCCAGCACCACTCCCTGGGTGCCACGTCCACAGACACCTTTCACCATGCAGCTTAAAACCCACAGAAACCAAAAGAAAGAAGATCAAAAAATCTATTCACATGTTTCTAGTCTGGAGTGAATGAGGGAGGTCTAAAATCTGTATTTTAGAACAGCAGAGCAATTTTTTATTGACCTTGAGTATCAGTGGAGGGCAGCAAAAGCTGATGAACACCTTCATTAACTTATCAGCAGCAAAAAAAAGTGGGTTTATGTTTAGCAAAGATCAAGTTTTGCTGCTAAAAATTAAGGAGGTAGCACGTTGGTGTTAGTGCTTTAACCTTCTGACATTAGAGAGCATTTGTACAATCAATTCATTATTGAAGCAGCTAACTTTAAAATAAGATTTCTTTAAAATAAAGTTGGCCAAAGAAGAGAGGCTCAAAATCAAGATTTAAGACGCACAGCTATTTAAAAAAAAAAAAAAAAAAAAAAAAAAAAAAGCTGTCCTTGGTCTGTATAACTTGACAGCCCCTCATGTTTTCAGCCTTTACCATTTATTTTTACCAAGTTGATGATTAAAACCTTGTAGAAAGCGCAAAAAAAAACCAAAACTCCGGGACAAAGCTGGTCATTTTGCCAAGTACCCCCAGTGTGGAGCAGCATCAGCCCCAAGGGGTTTGCTCCCTCAGCCCAGCCCGGAGCAGGCTCCAGCTGCTGCCCAGGGGGGGTTAGCAAGGGACTCACTCGTTTGAAGCTGTAAATGCAGGTGGTCTACAGTGGAGTGCCAATAAATGTGAAACACGTGACTCTCCTCTTGAGCAGTGGCTGATCTTCCAAGGGGAGCCCCCTCACCCGGCATGGGGCACTCTACCACCGACTTCATACCTCTGCATCTGAAAGAAAGTTACGACATGAGTCAGAGTGCTGCAGGGTAACTTGACAGCTCCAGACATCTCGTGTCAATCTAGAGGTGCCATCTAGGGTCCAACTACACCCCACATTACAAATTCCAACTCCCCGGGCCTTGCCCTATTACCCCTAGCCCCAGACTAAGCAGCAAGGCAGAGCAGCTCTGGGCCAAACACACACAGACACCCGTGA
This sequence comes from Sylvia atricapilla, assembly GCF_009819655.1. Lineage (NCBI taxonomy): Eukaryota > Metazoa > Chordata > Aves > Passeriformes > Sylviidae > Sylvia > Sylvia atricapilla. Next base: position 16,533 of record NC_089140.1, read on the forward strand.
CACAGGACAGGACAAATGAAGGGACAGAAATCTCTCGGCAACAAGAACGACCACAAGGACCGAGAGAACTCGGGATGAGATGACCGAGGTAAGACCCATGGCAAGCCAATGAGGCTCAGGGAACCCTGCAGGAAGAAGATGCCAATGGGATGACTCATTCCAGGAACCACAAAGATGGATGCCCAAGAGTCCTACGGCCAGAATCTTCTATGTGCACATTTTTACATGTCTTCATCTGCCATAAGGGAACTTACATACCACCAAAGAACGTAATACTGAATAAAAAGCACATATAAATACCACTATTTATGAAATAGCACTGCCATTATCTATCTTTAACTGTATCTATATATAAATGTATATATATAATTAAAATATATTCGTTTGAGCATTAAGCTGACAATACAAAGTAAAATGTCCTAAAATGACATTATAATATATCCTCTATCATCCTCCCCCCAAATTATGTCTCAACTATATTATCTAACACAAACAAACAAAAAATCCATTTTTTACTTTTTTTAACTAACTTATCACTTAGAAGCCAAAACGAAAAATTTTGCTAAAACTGTTTCTTCTTCTTCAAAAATTACTGAACTTTACTCCAAGCAAAAAACCAAACTAGCACCAAAAACCCCATGCCGCAGCTGAAAAAGTCCCACGCCACAGCCCCAGTGCAATTACCGCTGCCGCTGTGTTGACACAGCAACGAAGTAACGTAGACCCGAAGGTCCCACGGGAGAGTGCAAATTGTACCGGACACTGTTTCTAGAAGGTGCCCACTTTATTATTTACAGGTGTGCCTCGGTTATAGAGCAATACCAACAAAGCCCACAGACGAAAAGCCTCCGGGGTCGGGGCTGGGGTTTTTTCCTCTCCCCTCCCTTCAGTGACTTTTGCGAGCACGGTCTGAAGCTGACAAGCCACAAGCATCCCCCCGCGCCCCCTGCCGGGACTCGCTCCCGGGCTGGCGCCGTTGCGCGGTGCCGGGGGACCGGAGAGGCAATGGAGTGGTGGCACCGGGCCCCCGGGCGGGATAAGCCACTCCTCCCCGCCCGCCCCGCGGCACCGGGCCGAGGGGACGCCCGAGCCCGGCGAGGACAGAGCGGCCGGGGCGGGCAGAGAGCTCCGTGCCGCGGGTCCCGCCTGCCCGCCCGGCACAGCTCGCCTCGGTTCCGTACGGCTCGCACTGGCGCGGCTCTGGCAGTCACTGACGGCAGCCCTGACACCCCCAACAACGTGGAAAAGGCAAGTTTTCCTTCAATCAATACCCTTAAAATCATAAGTGAACGGGGACTGCCCCAGTTTAAACACAGACAACAGCGGAAGAGGAGTTTCCCTCAATTTAAACTCCTTTTGTCCTCATAACCCCCATTTTTTCTGGGGGCACCGGCAAGATGAAATTAAAAAGGGAAAGGAGAAAAGAATTCCTATTCTTTGGCAATGCCCATAAAACAAAAAACTTGACAGCTTTTAGTATTCTACACCCACCCCCGCTCCGTGAATTTTTTCGGCAGCTTTGGGATCCTCTGGGGGAGGGCACCCAGCATGACCCCTCCTCATTCCCCACTCACTGGGCTTCATTCCAGCCCTTTTCACATGTACATCTCTCCAAAAAGGGACTCTGCCGCAACAAGAAAGGGGGACAGCCCCCAGAAGGATTGCAGTCCCTCTCCAGCCCTGCAGTCACAGGTAAGAGGCAGAAAGAGGGAGTGGCAGCAGAGAGGACACAGGAAGAAAAGGAAGAGGTGCAGGATGAAATTGAAAAAAATGAAAACAACCAAAACCTGGGATGGGGAGCATGACAGAGGGATAAAAAAAAAACAGGGAATGGATCAAGGATCCCGTGAGAAACAACGGCACAAGGAAGCACCACAGAGCCACAGAGAATAAAAAAGTAACACAAGTGAGGCATGGAGAAGGACGAAGAAAAAGAGCGTCAAACACACAGCAAGGACAGAGGGATACAAAGAGAGAAACTCACTCAAGACCACCTACCCTGGTTGGGCGGTGGGCAGCTGTGCTCCTTCCCTAAGGAGCAGGGTTGTTCAAGCGCTGCTCTCCAACACCTGGGTGCAAGACTTGGGGACACTGCCCTTTCCTGGAACTGCTGCCTTGCATAACTCTTGAGATGGGGAACAGCTCAGTCTGTCATTTGAGCTCAGTGTTGGTCTAGGTGGCTGCAGCATCAGCCAGGGGCGATGTTTGGTGTCAGCAGCTCCACACTAGGAGGACAGAGAGCACACGGCAGGGTGTGAAGCAAAGCCTCAGGCCCTGAGGCTCCAGTGGCAGGCAGCCCTGTGCAGCCCAGATGCTCCAGGAGGTCACAGCTGGGGGGCAAAGCACAGGGCTGAAGGGACTCATCTCCACCACCACACACCTCCAGCCCTTCTGCAGGGACTCGGAGCATTGCCTCTGTAACAGGGAGGGAGGTCTGGAGCTGGGTGGTGACTGTGCTGCCATGGGCCTCATACAGCCAAACCACGAGAGCCTCAGCTCTGTCCTTGGCCTTTGGGGCAGTTCAGATAGATGAGACTGGCACAGCCTCTCCAACACAAGCTGCTGTGCTCAGCTGAGCCTGACCACCATTCAGTGTGGGTGAAAGAGCAAGCCCTGCCCAACAACAGCTCCTTAGCCCTTCTGCCCTCCCCTTCTCTACCCCAGCACAACGGCAGGTGAGCTGACAGAAAAGGCACTCCAGGCTGGGCACTGGGCACAGCTGGCTGGGACCACATGGAGGGGGAAATTCAAATTGTGGGCTTGCTGAATCACTCCTGAATGGAACCTGCAGCTCAAGAACCTCTCTCTAAATCTGCCTCTGTACACTGATGAGCACCACGACAGAGATGGATTAAAAAAAGAACAGGGACAGCAAACAGAACACAAGGATCCCGAGGGAAACAGTGGCAAAGGATGCACCACAAAGCCACAGAGAATAAAACAGGAACAGGAGCGAGGTGTGGAGAAGGATGGAGAAAAAAGACAGAGTGCCAAACACACAGCATGGACAGAGGGATACAGCAACAAAGAGGAAATCAAGGACCCAGAGAGGAAATGACCAGGGCACGTGCCGGTGGGGGGAAGACAGGCAAGATGCTTCTCACTCCAGCCACTACACAAGTGCAGCATCCCTGGAATTTCACACTCAACATATCTTCCAAGCTCATCATGTGAACGAACAGGTACTCCCAACATCTCCTTCCTTTGGACAGACCCACTGGGAGAACGTGGAATCCAAGGATGCATCTTAATATGGGAGTCCCACTTGCTACTCTCTCTCGCCACCTTTTCTCCAGCTTAGCCCTGGGCTGGGAAACAAAAGACAACAAACATTAAAAAAACCAATCTTGAGGTGTCTTGAGGATGCCCAGGCCTGGGAGAAAGCCCTTCCCATCACCCTCTTGGCCTTTTCCCACTCTGAAGAACTGTGGAAATGCACATCCAGTCCCTAGGCAGACAGCCTGGGATGTTTTCTGCACACCAAATGCCACAGCCCCAAGCACCAGAAACCGGAAGATGCTCTGGATTGCAATTCACAGCCTCAGTGAATCCTGCATGGGACAGCCAAGTCATTTGTGTGCAGAGGAAATAAAAGTCACCATTTTTAATAGTTAAAATATCCGTGGAAGTTACTGGCTACTTACAACAGTGAGCTTCATACAGCCTCCCATACTTACGCATTTATCAAAAGAAGCAGCTTCAGGTTCTTTCCTTTTGGAGCCCAACTCCAAACAAGAAACTTCTCACGTCTGCTCCTGAGAGAGGCAAGTGGAACTTCAGGAGCTCAGGAAAGCGACTCCCTCCCCCGAGTCATGTCCCACTTGCCCGAGCACCCACAGTGCTTTTATACCAGCTCTCTCTCGGGCTTTCCACGTTCACTTAAATGTAAGAAGCCTGCAAGCTCTGCCCCAGCCGCATCTTCCCTGCGCCCCACCACTGCCCCACCTGCTCAGGTGCTGCTTCCTTCTGCTGTGCTGCCCCTCGTCACGGGGCCGAGGTAGGAGAAACCGCAGGTTTTGTTTCCCAGGAAATGAAATTAATAAAATGTAAGAGATTCCCATTTTCTTACACAGTCTGTCATTTGTTAAAAAGTTGTACTGTTTCAAATGTTATGCCAGTTGTAACCTGTCTGTTAAGCTGTTTGTACCAAAGTTTGTACCCTCAAAAATCTTATTCCGAGTTGTATACCCCCTCTAAAACCCCGGGTTCCCTCCCCTTCCGTCGGGCTAGGCTGTCGCCATTCGCGCCGGCTCCTCGAACTGCTGGCCCCGCCTAATAGGAAAATCCAAGGACTCTCATGGTGCACCGCTCCAAACCGAAGTGCAGTTGCCGGCAAATGGACCCAAAAGCCGCGACCCAGCACAAAATCCAGATAAAAAGGAGACACTACAACACCGAGAAGACCCTCAGCTACCTAAGGACTGAATTCTGCTTCTGCCGCCTTGCCATGACCACAAAGAGACTGGGAAGAAGTGACGCCCCTAGACCACACGAGCCCAGTACAATTCCTGGGGTTTCCCGCGAGACCGGAACCCCCGACTCTGCTGCGGCGAGAGCAGAAGGTCCGACTGACACCTGATCCTCAGCGGCGACAAGAGCGAGGACAGCGACAAGAGCGGCGACGGCGCAGGCGACCCCTCGAGTTCCCCCCTTGAAAGAGCTGACTAATAAAGGCTTTTCAAAGGAGCAGGTGTACTGGCCCGTTTACAACAGGAAAGGCTCTGCCGGGCGGCTGGCAGCCCCGCTGCTCCTCCCCGGCTCCGTGCCTGCGTCGGGACAGCCTTCCTCCCCCGCGCAGCCCCAGCCTCCTGCTCCCGGCCCGGCTCTGCTCCGGGGCAGCCCACCGCAGGTGCCACCGCCGTCCTCGGGGCTTCTCCCGGCACCTGCAGTTCTCCGCTCACCTTGAACCTCGCTGCAGCCACAGCAACTCCCGCCCTCCTCCACTGTCAGCACAACCCTCACCCGCCACTGCCGCAGGCGGGAGTCGCGTGTGGCGCTCCCGAGCCGCTGACGGTAGCTCCGCACAGTCGACCCGGCCCCACCGCGCGTCCCCACAGAGCAACAGCGCCGCATGAAATCAATGCGCATGCTCAACGGACCAGCTCCATCCCGCCCTGAAACACCGCGTGCCGGGCACGTCACTGCGCATGCGCTGCCTTTTTCCCACAACACTGCGCATGCTCACGGGTTCTCGTTTCGCCCTGTACCAGGTGACGGGCTTCCCCAGACAATGCGCATGCGCGCTGTCCCTCTGCAATACCGCTTCTCACCAGCAGATGCCACTGGCGAGTCACTGACCGTGCCCGCGTCACTGCGGAGCCGGCCGAGCGCCAGGCCCCGCCCCGCCCTCACACGGGGAGCCCGAAGACTGCGGGCGCTGAGGGACCGAGTGCCGGAGCGAATAAATCACAAACGACTTGCAACACTTCGTCCAGGTTCCTCTCCAGCCATTCGTAAATGGAAGTCCGCGGTTTTCCCGCTTCCTTCTAGAAAAATGAAATTATTCCTCAGCTATGGAGTGGTCTCAGTCCAGTCCGAGCACCTGAGGAAAAAACATCTGTTCCCTGTGTGCCAGGAAGAGCTTTTCTAGGTGAGATAACTGAAAAAGACGGCCTAGCGCATTTTCCCCCTGGAATAAGAACACAGGCAGACACTGCTTATCAGAACACACTGCACTCTCTTCTCCAAACACAACTCTGGGCTCCTTCATAAACTGCCTCTGCCATGTGGTTTTCTCCAGGAGAAATTAAGGAAGATCTCCTGGAACTTTGGAGATTATGTTATCACGAAGGAAAGAAAGAAGAAATATTCCCAGTAAGAGCCACTGGGACATTCTGGGCTGAATTTGGAAGGGGACATTCATTCCCTGCAGTGCAAATGCACAACCTCCAACACAAAGCAAAGATGTCAAGTGAGGTCTGAAAGCACAAGTTTGACAAACCTCGTTGACATTCTTTTTTTCAGTGACTTTTGCAATCAAACTCTAAAACTGACAAATGACAACTGTCCCCAGTGCTCTATCCAGCCCCTCGGGAGCAAAACAATATTCCCAGCCAAATTGACAATGGGCAGGCAGCAGGGGTCTCCTCTTCAGAAGCTCCTGGCCTGATCTGAAACTACAATGACATATTACACATAGTAGAAGAAACGAATTTTTTTTTTTTTTTTAATTTAAGCAGAACCTAGGGAGAAGTGCTACAGAAGCGGCATCTACCTATTTGCTACCACAGTAGAGGTGGTGACTCTGTAATTCCTACACCGCCTCTCAGCATCCAAACTTTAGCTCTAGGCTGTCCAGAAGAGGAGCCAGATCTCTCCAATGGAAACGATTTCTCACTTACTGAGTACAGAAATGGCTGAAAGTGGAACCTACTGAAAAAAGGAATTCACAAGAAAGATCTAAGGCAATACACTTCTCACCTTTGTCAAGTCCCATTAAAATCTGTAAATGTTTGCCTGTCTTTGTGTGCATTCACAAGTGAAGAGAAATCCAAACACTAGAGATCATTATTAAGAGCAGAAAGAAACAAAGGTACTGGTCTTCATTAAGACACACAAGGTTAGTGCACCAGATACAAAGAAACAAAGTATTTATTGTTAAAAGGTCTTCAACGAATCACTCAGCATCATACAATGGATATGGTGGCTACAGAGTAGAGGGAGTTTCTCTCTCTCCCTTCCCCCTGTTCTTTATACACGTATTTGCTCACTCTCACAAACCCACTGTTGTAATTTTTAAATGGACTTCCTCTCTTCAGTGAGTTTGGAAAAGATGCTTATAATAAAGGATCTGGCAGAACAGATACATCCTATTAAACAACAGAGCAGTTACACAAAGGAGACCACTTTCTTTAGGAAAAAAAGAGCCTTCTTTCCCTCCTTATCTCTTTACATTGCCATGAAAGAGTTCTCCACACAAAATCAGACCAACAACCCACAAATACCTGATTAGCATTTTGGCAAATTTTGGAGCCCTAGGATATGCACTAGTATAGATTTATACACTAATATTTATCACTTGGCTTCCACAGGATAAGTGCCAAACAATGTAGTGTAAAAAAGCTGTCAGCCAAGATGTCTGCATAACAGCTACCAACCCTGCTGTGTCAAACAACCAAATCCCTGCTGGTGACAGTGAAAAACCTTTGACAGGGCGTCTCAAAGTTACCTGCAAAATTTGGTTCTGTCCTTGCTCCCCACTTCCCAGGCTACACACCGACTGCCTCTCCCACGTGCTCTCTGTGTCCATATACAGAATGCACAGACTCTCGTGGGCTGCACTGTTTCCAAGAGTACTTTGCATGTTATATTGTGCTCTGTCTTACTAGTGCTTCAGTGGCACTCTGCTCCATTTTTTAATTTCCTTTCCCACTGTTGTACTGTTCTCTTTATTCCACAACTGAACATTTGCTTCCCCTTCGATCTCTAAGAAACATACGATCTAATTCCTGCCTCATAGCCAACAACCCAGAAGACTAAAAAAACCTGTTTCTAACCTGCCATGTCAACACTTCTGCTTCAAGATACATTTCCCTCCTACTGGTACTCCAGAATTCTGATGAACCCTTTCCCAGTTTGATGCTGTATTTTCTAACAATCTGTATTATCATCTATACATAAATTACTTCTATGCACAGAATATTTTTTTTTTGCAGTATGCATAGATTTGAATTGTACTGTGGCAACTGAAGGTCCCAAAACATCTTCTTGTAATCTTTTATACACACAAAAAGACAACCATCCCAAACTTAAACTCCTCAATTCAGAGTCTGCCATAGTTACCTGCCTGTTTAGTGCCACTATCTTTCGCTTTCAATGCCCAAGCAACACTTGGTCTAGGCTGCTTCCAGTATTGCTCCATTATTTCTCTTCAAATAAATTTTTTCTTTGTTTTGCAAACAAGCTCTTAGCTTGCTTGTGCCTATGGAACAAACGATAAAATTTTTCTCTCTCCGTCTTCAGTAAAAGACCCGAACAGCTCCTGAACACCAGAAAAAGGCATCAGAATCTCAGACCCCAGTTTAAACAAAGGGAAGACACCTGACACCTATTCCTATGTCTCACTGGTAGTGAACAGTCTTTTTTTTATAGACAGTGAAATGTAAGAATTTAGATTCTGGACTGCTATCTCCAGTGCCATCTTCAGTGGCTGATTCATGCACATGCCCATTTCAGTGTAATGCTGCTGCTTGACAGAGCTCCAGCTTTCAGTGGTGCAGTTGTGAACACTGGCACCAACACCACATTAGTTTTTTGCTCTGAAAGAGACTTGGAACCAGGTCCATCCAATTAATTCTGCAGAGGCTCTAAAAGCAGGATGGACTTCAGTATGTTGTCAGCTGTAGCAAATGACTGGTATTGCTCTCAAATATCTTCCACTTCAGTGGGAAGGCTCTCAAACCCAAAATTCTCTGGCAGATATTCTGAAGGCACCTATCTCAGTCCTGTGCCCTTCTCATAGCCTTGCCTACTTTTCTCTGCCTTTCTTATTCCTGCAGACTGAGCAGAGCCCCTGAATGTAGCTGCTCTGTTTGCCAGATACAGACAAGAGTTTTATACACTGAGCAGCATGCACACAATGGGCACAGCAGCGTAACAAATATGGAAGCACAGTAGATGACTCCCACCATTTTTTCCTTGTAATTCTTGTTTGTAGTCCAATAAATGGAGTCCTAAATTAAGTAACATTTCAAGTCAATCACTGTGGCAGCCTCACAGCCCCTCAGTATAACCCGTTTAAGACTATAGGATTTCACATTTTACTGTGAAAAGATGTTTTAACATGAAGGGGAAAATTCCGAATCAAACCATTCCCAGGTAAAAGGTCTCAGACAATGAGGTACTGCCATACTTCTCACACCAATAGTTTTTGTGTGAGAATACTGCCATCACGTAAATTCAATCAAGAGTAAGTTTTCCAAGACATCTCTGAACGTGACAGATGGACTAAAAGCTATGGCACTATTAAAGATATTAAATAATAAAGGGGTAAAGGGATGACTATCTCTTCTGTGACTGAACAGCAGAAACTTTTAAATTAAACTAAGAGAGAAATTGGCAAAGACAGCAGAAAACACAATACTAGTGAAAAAAGCATTTATTCAGAAGAGCTGCCTTCCTTTCATACCACATGTGAATTAGACTCTCTTTCCAAGGAAGTGAAAGAAAGGAGGTGAAAAGGAGTAAGCTGGAAGAGGATTTTGAGCGCCATATCAAATGCACAGTTATACTTTGGCAGCTTCTTTTTGGACTAGAAATCATGTTGGGCCTTTAATTACAACTCATCTGTGCACTACAAAAACGAGGAGGGGAAGGATTTAAGGAAAATGTCCCTGCTTCCAAGTAATTGTTCTATAAATTCCCAATGTCTGAAATTGTCATACATTTACAAAGAAGATGATTTTCAGGGGGTATGTACTCTGTGCTATTTAAGGCTGACAGTGCTTTATAACTCAGCAGCATCTAAAATAACCAGCACATATCATATATGGGAGAGATAAATAATTCATAGTAAAAGGCAGTTCACCTATGATCAAAACGTGAGACCAATCCAGGACTCTGTCAACATCTTGAAGGAAAGAAAAAATTACCATGTGACATGAAGTTAAGCTTCTTGGATTCTACACCAAGAATTAGGAAGTTCTTTTCAGTGATGAACCCTACTAGCACACAGAGAAACACTTAATTTATCTGGTATTTTACATACATAGTTATTGTTAATATCTGCTGTGTTAAAGGCAGGCATCAGCAAAGCACCATTGCGTTATTTTTATTTGCTCTGAATGCCTCATTTGTTGCCAATACCACTGATATTAGGGATGCATAAGAAGCTTTTATCTCAGGGATGATTCTCTCAGTACAGTGTATGGACCATACCCATCTAGTGATATGTGATTCAATCTACCTTTCACTGCTGGGACAAGGGCAAGAGAAATTATTTGCATCTGCAGAAGAGTTGGCCTGACTATATGTCTTTCTTCCAGATGGGCTCTGCATTCCAGGATGCAAAGGCTCCTAGTTTGTTCTTTCAGATGGTGAGATAGCTTCTTGCATTGGTCCGGCTGAAATAAAAACTCTCTTCAGGAATCTAAAGCATTCTACAGCTATAAGAAAGGCTATCATGTCTAATTCCAGATAAGTTACTGTGTGAGACTCTTGTGTACCATAGGGTAAGAACTGCATTTATTTCTCTAAATCTGTGGTCGACTACAACACCTATCTCAACCTCCCCCATCGGTGCCACCCATGATTCTAAGCATAGCCCATTAGGATTTGCTGTGTAGTGTCTAACTTTCCACTAAAACTTAACGATGTGCGTTGATGAGTGAACCTTTAGTCTTCTTTCACACTGACACTTGTATGGTGCGGTCTCTGGCTTGGAATGGTTTGAGACACCCGTCCTGGGCAAGATTCTCAAGGGTCACTCTAAAGCTGGTGTTCTGACTGGTGTGTTGATGGCATGTTCTCACCCAGTCAGGAAGCAGGTCCATGTGTAACAGTGAGCTAAGTAACACTGAGAAGTCCACTGGTTTGGTGGTCATGATGCCAATGGAATCTTGTGAGCACTCTTTATGTGTTACGCACTCCCAAAGATTGTTCCAATTCCTGTCGGCGCTGCTGGATCTGAAAGAAAACAACACACTGTACAGTTTAGCACATTAAATTGCTCAGTGGCAGGAGATGCACTTATAAGTCAGCCGTGCGGATATTTCTTTCATACCTTGCAGTAGAAATATCTGCTCACAGCTTCTTGAGACCATGGCTCGTGATAAAATTCGGCTCTGCGTTCTTCCTCTGGGTTTCCAACCACATCGGTCATCACCTGTGACACAAATTAAACCATTTTTCACCATAGCTCTTCTATCACATAGAGAAACTTTTAGATTTACCCAGAGTGAAAACTTATCTACATTACACATAAAAATGGTCAGAACTGTTCTCAAAGCCCAAAGCAAATGGACAAAGTGTGCTTACTGCCAAAACAGGATCACAGAATTATCAAATGGTTTGTGTTGGAAAGGACCTTTAAGCTCATCTCATTCCACCCCCTGCCATAAGCAGGGACACCTTCCACTACATCAGCTCCAAGCCCTGTCCAATCTGCATTCAAGGATAGGGCAGCAGAGGGTTGGAACCGTTCTGCAAAAAATAGAATTCTGATGACTATGTGTCCAGCATCACAGAATCACTGCTAAATATAGTTATTGGTATATTTTGCAGTGTTGCGGAATCACAACTCTGATGCCAGCAGGGCAGAACATTAATAGAAAAGGCTCTTGTAAGACTAGTTGTCTGTCAGGGAAAATTCTGAATAATCATTCCATGTATGTAGCTAGAGAAGCTCCACAACACCTTGTTTTAAGTTCCTCAAGACAATGTCTGCTTTATTTAAACATGCTTTCAGATGCCTGTCCCGTTTGAATGCAATATAAATAATAAAAACCATAATCTTAACAGTAGATTTTTAGAAGACTATTCAGTTAACAATAGGTGTTTATATAAGAAAGACACAATCATTTTATTAAAATAATCTCATGGATTCAATAATACAACTGATTTTTGAGGCATGTCAGCTAAAGACAGAAAATGTGAAACTTAATGAGAGACAAATTATTAATTTTTGCTGACAAACAACTGAACTTCTCTACATTGCATTTCTTGCATATCTCAAAGATAAGCTCAAGGACAGCAGATAAGATTAAATTATGAACCAACACCCAAATTGTGTTCTCATACTATGGGATGCTCCTGCTGAGTTTTATACAGCTTTGAATTTACAGAATACATCAACAAAGCCCTGTGTTTTGAACTTCCTGTCTGGCCACAAACTGACCTACCACTCCCATGAAACACCACTGTTCCACTGAAATGGAATACAACCTAAACTATCTTTCCTGCATACTGTCTACTCTGAAACCACAGTAGTCCACTCATTGTTTGCCTTCCAACAATTATCCATCCTAGATGTTTGGCTATATGCTCAGTGTACATTTAAATATAATTCTTCCATTCTGGTTCCACTATTCAATCTTTTTCAAACATTAGCTCACCTTAAGATCCCTACTTTGGGACCGGAGAAGGTCTTGGATGTATCCTTTGGGATCTTTGGAGAAACTCAGCATAAAATCACGTTGTATTTTTAGTTGATTTATGGACTCAATTGTCTCATGAATCTGACAGAAAAAAAAAAAATCAAAGTGGATATTCTTTAATTTCTCCCATGCTCCAGTGACCATCAGGTCAGCTCCGTTACTGTCTTTGTATTCCTGGTAACGTACAAAGGTGACAATTCTACACCACAGACTTGTGCAGCCCTTCCAAGGGCTTTTTCAACTCAAAAAGCAGCAACTTAACTGCAATCCTGCCACTACATTTTGGTTTCACTTGTACTTCTGCAATACAAGTATGTATAGGATTGTCCTTCACTTCCTGCACTGAACTCTTGCATGGCATGCAGAACCAAGCCATCACTGCACAAGGTCATAATTTCCTGCCAAGACTGGGATCTTTCAGGAAAGGTGCTACGTAAATATGCAGTTAAGCAGTGCCCAGTGCAAGAAAGCAGTTATTCCCCTGGTTACCATCATCACCACATCTTCAATATCCTACTGTAATCCTTAAAAACTCTAGCAGTTTCCTGATCAAGTCCATGTCAAATGAAAAGCCATGACTTCTAGACTTTTTCTTAAGAGAAAGCCTGTCAAAGTCATGATGGCTGCAAAAAAAAGAGTGTAAACAATGAGAAACCATGAGTATGGAAGGTTTATAGAAAATTAATCATATCTTTAGATATATTATGGCAGAAATATTAACTAGCAGGGAAGAATGAAGATGAGTCAAGGTCCTATAATGAATAATATCATCAAGTATGAACAGGAGGAAGGCAGTTTATGAATCATTCGCACATAGACACACACAAAAACAAACTTTTGCTATCCTGTTCCTCTAACATTCTAGTTTGAAATAGTAAACCTATCTTGTTTAGTTTCACGTATTCAATCTCTTTTGCCAAAACAGCTAAGGTGACCAAGCATGTCAGAGAAAATAATCATCCCATGATCTGGTTATGCCATCAAGGCCACTAGTGTAGGTAATATGTGGTGCATTAAGAGAAGAGAGCTGCTGTCAACTTAAAATCATTCCTTCTTTGGGAAAATTCTGTAGTTGTGTGGAGTGAACTCCATTGGTGTGCGCTGAATTCCCAGGAGGGGACTCCATGGCAGCACAGCAATGCAATGCACAGAGTGTAGCAGGAGCAGCTCAGGCCCATTCTTTCACCCAGCAGTGACTTCAGTAACTTCACTGATCACAGCTTGCCCTGTGCTGTAGCAAACATTAAAAAAAGAGGTGACACAGAGAGGAGAAAAGGTGACTGGCACTGGAAACAGAATAACCCTATGCATGCTGCTTGCAAGCTTATAAAGGCTGGGAACCAATTGACTGAGCAGCTGAAAAGGACTGTCCTCAAGAGCCATGACAGCAAAGACGCTGCAACAGTTACCAGAATCCATTGTATTGCTGGTGCCCAGACCCCCTTTAAAACTGCATGAAAACCAGAGTTTAACATATTGTTTGTATCAGCAGTAAACAAAGAGAACCTGTGCCTTGCTCTGAGATTTTTGTTTATCCCTTACTGATCCAAATCAGCCAGTGACACATGCTGGAACTGGCCAACAGCCCCTGGGACACGAACCCCTAAAACAGCCTGCAAAACCCACCACTGCCTTAAGACAGATATTATTTTAAGTGCACAGGATCCTCTTCCACTAACACTTAAAACCCCCAAAGTGCTCCAAGTGATGTTCCTGACATGCATGTTCCATATTTCAACCTAATGCAGAGAGCCATTCTGCAGTTATGAGTACAAAACCCACAGCTGAGTATGACATTCTCCTAGCTTTGGCTTAGCAATTCAGCAAGATACCATGACCTCTCAATAAAAAGCTAGTCATACAGTTCAGGTGGTTCTCAAGTGTCAGGGCACTCAAAACACTACCTGTGAAACTCTACTACCTCAACAACCACGTTGGGCCTTAAATCAAATCCTAAGTGGGAATGCCATTCACCCTTGATGTATTCCCACTGCATTTGGCTGGTTCATCCCTTGAAAGCACATGCCCTTAACAAGTCCCCATCTCAAAACATTACTGTCTTTGACACATGACACCAAACACATGTGAAGCTACACAGTGAGTACATGTACTATGGGATACTTTACTCTTGGGCCAATACCTTGTTATCCAATGCTGTAATCTCCTGTTGGTTAGCTGTTGAGAGAAGAAAACTACTCATCTGGCCCTTTAATGGGTCTTCAACTTCTACATCTATGTCATAGCAAGCCGTCTTCTTCTGATCGTTGGGGTCAACACTATGGAGAGTATAACACAAGATCATGAGAACTGCCATCATGAATCAGAAGGGATTTCCATCCAGCCCAGAATTCACTCTTCAATAAAACCTGTTGCAGATGCTGTGAAAAAAGTCTAAGAAAGTCTAAAAAGTCTAAGGGTATCTTTATTTATTTTCATATTCTAGTATATTCTCTCATCTTCTGTCAGTCAGATTTCAAAGACTTTTGAGCTGGAGCTTTTGACCATCAAATTTAATTTCTAACATCCTCCTGGGACCTGTTACACTAAATATCAGCATCATTCTTCAGCTTGTCCTGTCCTAAATTCATATTTAGTTTGCCAACATTTAGACTTTATTGTTAGACTAAAGTTTCTTAACACGAAAACAGTCCTCAGTGCAGTTGGTAAATCAGACTTCAGTCACTGTCACTCGCAATATAAAAATGCTTGGCTGCTCTGTGAAATGTGAAATGTGTGGGCTGTTTGCCTCTGCAGTAGGTAGTAAAAAAACCTGCTCAGGATCTAACTGAGTTTGAGAGACTTGGGGGAGCAGAAGGCCTTCCAGGCATGGAATTGCATTAGGTGTGTTGTAAGCAGGTGGACGAAGGTGATCCTTTTCTATTCTCAAGACCAATGAAGACACGCCTCTAGTACTGTGTTCAGTGCTGGGCTTCCCAATGAAAGAGATACATGGAGCTACTGGAGCGAATTTTGCAAAGGTCCATTAAGATGATCAAGGCATTAGAGCACCTCACGGCTGAGGAAAGGCTGAGAGGTCTGGGACTATTCAGCCTAGAAAACATGAGGCTGGTGGGGAGAGAACTTACCAGAACTTGAAGGGAGGATTTAAAGAGGATAGAGCCAGAATCATTTCAGTGGTACCCAGTGACAGGGCAAGAAGCAGTAGGTGCAAACTGAAGCAAAGAATGCTCCAAAATAGAACACCAGGAAACACGCTTTTACTGCAAGGGTGACCAAGCAATAGCATAAGTTGCAGAAAGACCCTCAAAGCTCATCTCCAGTTCCCCCAGCTCAGAGTGTCACATGCTGGAGACATTCCAAAGCCATCTGGATATGGCTGTGGCCAAACTGCTACAGGTGGGTCTGCATGAGCAGGTGAGAGCATTTGACCAGAGGATTTCCAGAGAACCCTTCCAATCTCAAACATTCTGAGAATCTCTGATGCTGTGGCCACCTGCAAGAAGTTCAGCAGCAGAAGGAAAGCTAAGGAAAAACCCAGGTGCAGGTGTGGTTCTGCTGCTCATGTCAAAAGCCACAGAGAAGGCTCCATGTCGTTTTTGGCTCCACTGCTCCTGGCTGAGCCCTGTGCTCAGGCCTCTCAGGGTCCTGAGCCCAAGTCCGTCAGGGCAGCAGGGCTGTGCACACGGACCCTGACAGGCTGCAGCAACTCCTCAGCACAGAGTTCCGCACAGGAACAGCTCTGCTGCTGGGACGGAATGACACCATGCAGGGAGACAGGTGGGCATCGGCCGGGAAAAAAACAGGTTGGCAGGAGAGGACTTGGGCACCCTGATGCACAGACAGCAAGTGCTGCAGGAGTCTGTGGGGTAAGACAGCCGTAGCAAAGGGCAGCTGCAAGAGGGGCTGCATTAGCACAGGCGCTGCCATCCAGCCCAGGAAAGAGGCTCTTTCTCGCCCGGTGAAACTGGATCTGGACTGGTGGGCACAGGACCACAAAGATGTGACACTCTGGAGCGAGGCCTGCAGAGGCTCAGTAGGATGCTGGGGGCTGGAGCGCAGACCTGCTGAGAGAAGCTGCAAGAGCTTCTCCAGCCTGGAGAAGAAAAGGGAAAACGAGATCACCTGGGAGAGTGCAATGGCTGCATGGGACCGGTGAAGCGCAGACAGGGCCAGCCTCCCCTTGGAGGTGCATGAGATTAGGGTGAGAGGCAACAGAAGCTCACTGCAGCATGGGCTATTCACTCCCTATAAGGAATTGGTTTGTAAAAAAAATCATGACAGTAGTCAAAAAGGAGGAAGCCAGTGATAACCTGTTTGGACTAGAAGAATATTGGAGAGCTATGCTTTGCAGTCTGCTTGTGTTCTTTTATAATGTGGAAGATGTCTCGCCTCTTTGCAGAAATGGAAATCCTACAGAGGTTATTCTTTTTATTTCTGACTTCAGGATCAGCTGTGTGTCAGCTGCAATTAGGAATGCAACTCAAGAAAATCTCCACTTCTAGCTTGAGCTCAGATAAGATTTGACTTCTATCAGTTTTAAATTTGATGCATTCAGTATCGCTGGGATCAGAAACCATTACAGAATCTATATTTTTAATTGCGTTCTGCATGTTTAAGTCTACCTAGTATTTATAATATTTGTCAAGATCAGAGAC
Source organism: Sylvia atricapilla (assembly GCF_009819655.1). Classification (NCBI taxonomy): domain Eukaryota; kingdom Metazoa; phylum Chordata; class Aves; order Passeriformes; family Sylviidae; genus Sylvia; species Sylvia atricapilla. Next base: position 33,241 of record NC_089140.1, read on the forward strand.
TTTTTGTTCATCTCTACGTCCACTTCAACCCCATTGCCTTGTTTCTTCCTTTTTTTGTGAAAAAGGAAGGTTGTTGGTGCCCAGAGAGTGATTCTACAATACTATTATAATTTCTAGAATGCAGTTAGAATGCTTCACATTTTTATCTCTGTGCATATCTTCTGAAACTAGAATGAATATTTGTGATCTACTTGATCTCCCTGTAAAAGGCAGGTCTGAGGATTTATGTGAATTAGGAGCACATGTATTTATGATCACTAGTGATCAAAAATTCCCTTAAGTAGTGCGCTGGTTTTGGCTGGAATAGAGTTAATTTTCTCCATAGTAGCTGGTATTGGCTGTGGTGTGAATTGTGCTGGAAATGGTTACACAGAGATGTTTTCATTATAGCTGATCACTGCTTACAGCGTGTTGAGACCTCTTCTGCCCCTCATACTGCCTGCCAGTGAAGAGGCTGAGGGTGCACAAGGAGCTGGGAAGCGACACAGCTGGGACAGCAGACCCCCAAGTGACCAGAGGGATATTCCAAACCATGTGGCACCATACTGAGCAGTAAACTGAGGCAGGTGTTCACTGCTCAGGGTCTCGCTGAGCATCACTCAGTGGGTGGTGAGCAATAGTTTTCATCTGTACCACTTGTAGTGCTGGGTTTTGTTCATCACCATCATCATTTTTTATACTGTCTTCTTCCCTTTTCAGCGCTTCCCCCTGCCCTGCTGGAGAGAGAACGAGTGGATGGGGAGCCTGAGCTGAAGACTGGATTAAACCAGGACAGGGAGTTGGCATATTGTTTCAGCGGCTGACTACATTCACTCCAAAAAACTGAACACAGGGTGACAGGGCATTTGTGAGACCCTGTAATAAGCTTGGCTGGACCAGGCCCTTAACTATCCTGGATAGACTTCAAACCTGATTTGAGTTTTGATGAGGGAGCTCTCAATGACCACCAGCAATCTCTTCTACTGTAAATTATTCTGTGACTTTATGAGTCTAAAAGTTACCTACTTTCTTTAAATTCAGTGATGGACTTCCAGATTTATTTTATCTTAGCCCAACACTGTAAAGGCCTCACTGCAAAAGTACTGCCTGTTCCCAGGAAATTAATTCTTCCTTTTTCCACACTGTTATATGAATATCGTTTAAGGCTGTCAGGTGCTGTGTGGTGCACAGTGTACCAGAGAATGCTGCCAGACACAAAGCTTTGCTTTGTGACACACACCTGTTCTTTAGCTGGCACCTGACAAAAAGCACTTCCTCCAGTACCTTTTTGTCACCTCTCTGCCCCTGGAAACATAATCAGCATAATCATTTTTCTCTAAGCAATGACTATCTGTCTCTGAGTACTTCAGCTTTTTTGTGGTCCACCAGACAGGTCACTGAGTTGTGCCCCAGGTACACAGCTCTCAATCTGCATGGGTGTCACCACCCTGACACCACCAAGCTGCTTTTTCATTACTCTGTTTGATATATTCAAATAAATAAAGAAATGTGCAAATTTTATTTTCATAGCCTATGTAATATTTAAACTTCTTAACACCTGTTACAAATTTAAAATAAAGAGCCCAATTTTAAGCAAATTCAGAAACATTTGCTTAAAAATATATTGTATATATTCTGTAGGAAATCAAATCAGTATCTTAAGTAATAATAACGTTTTAACACCCAGAATTAGAATTTTAACACTGACCACAAAGAAACTTAGAAAGGACTGAAATATCTGAACAGTAAAGTTGCAATCCCCAGAAGTCTCTTTATCCTCCTCCTCTGTGTACACAGTTGTCACTTAAATAAGGCACATGCTGGAAGAGTCCTAGAGACCTGAAAGCTGTGTTTCGTCTGCTGTGCCCCAAAGACTTTTGTTTTGACAAGGATACGAGAGCTCAGTATCTTGGCCACAAGGATGTCCTCTGAATCCAGGCATTCTCTGTTGTTAATCTCTGGAGAACTCTCGACTCCTTGGCATTCTCAGGGTAAGACTAACAGTCAAAAAGCTGACCCAATCCCAACAAAGCATGCATGGACTGGCCCTGCGTTTGAAATTGTAACGTTGATGTACATTTTACATAATATATCAGAGATCAAAATGGTTGCCCAAAATGTACAATACCTCATTTCAATTTTTTTATCTCTTTTTGTGGGTTCAAACTTTCATTCCTCTCTCCTTAGGAAAAAAGCCCAACCAACTCTCTCAATGGTATTCTAGTAAATATAAAAGTTGGTTTTCATACTCTAAGAAAACTGGTGCTGTGCTAGTGAAAATAATTCAGAATTATACAAACTAGAATAACACAAACACAAAATGACCTTCCGAGGTACTCACCTGAAAGTTATAAAAAATGGATTCTGGTCACTACAGCTACTGCAGCCATTTCTGTACTTTATCTAGAGAGTATTTTGCACATGACAGTGCTGAGCGGACCAACCAGCTTACCTGATGATGTGGTTTATCACTATTGGGTCTGGCGGCAGCAGTAGGTTAGTGAGTCTCTGAGGAATTTCAGAAAACTTTAGCCGTGGGCAGTCAAAGATCTGGAACACAATAAATAACAAATGTTTGTCCAAAGCCCATCTTGAAGTTAAATGAGAAAGTAAGAAATCTGCACCTCACAAGTAACTGAGGCAATTACAAAAGGTGATTTTGAAAGCTGTAGTTCAGGTTCCTTGCACAGATTAAATTTTTGGTCACTTCTGTCCCTGTACTTTCACCTGGGCTTGCAGACATATCCATTGGGTCATGACAATTTCACAAGGGTCACTGAGTTGAACTCCTGGCTCTGCCCAGAACAACCCCAAAAATCACACCATGGATTTCTGCTGAACTCAGGAAAAAGAAATTCTGGAAAGGGCTAAAAGCTGTAGAGTTTGGAAATTTTCTGTGAGCAATTCCAGTGCATTGCTATGAATATAGAAACAACACTCTTTACACCTCGAGAAATATAATTATTACAGTCTTTGTTTCCTACTGTGATTTTTAATGCTTTGAACAGGCAAACAGGCTTTTCTCTGGAGATTCTCCATTTAAACTGACCTTAAAACAAACAAACAAACAAACAAACAAAACCAGCAACCTGAACTTCCTATATATTAACATTCGCCTTAAAATGTGCCCTTATGTGGAGGCATTTGTAAAAATGTTTAGGCCTATGCAGACGCTAACACCTCTTGAGGAAACTATTTTCACCTGACAGAAGAGATACACTACTCACAGTAATGTATCTATGAACAGAAACAACCTTTGCAGCTCTAGAGGCAAAGGATGCAGGCAGGGTTGAAAATAATTTCCATGTTGTGTAACAGACATACAAAGTCAGATGCTCTGGTTCCTCAGATAGAGTATCTTTTGAAATTCACAGTTTTCTCAAGTGAGTGAATTTGGCAGCAGAAATACCTAGGAGCCAGCTCTAGCAACCATTTTCAAGGTTCTATTGCTTTTGAAATACCTTTGAACCATTTTCCTTGCTTTTGCTTGTAACACAGCAGATCTCAAATCTCCTTGCTGATGTAAATATTGTTTTTAAACAGAAAAGGATACATCTTCATCAACTCTAAAACCTGTGTTGGACTTGCCTGCATCCAGGAATTCAGCCAGCTAGTTTCTGAAGAACAAAGAAGTAACAAAACCTACTGAGTCTGCAGCTCACTCCTTATTTGAGTTATGAATTCTGACACTTGATAGAGATGACTGTGGAATTCCAACCCAAAATCTCTCCACGTCAAGCTCCATCCCATCTGCTGTCACCACTGGCTCAACACCCATGTCAAACTCCTAACACAGATGTGTGCCCAAGCGACAAGAGCTTCAAGAAGGGAAAAGGGATCAAGGACACACATTAGTGAGAGGAGAATGGGAGGCTGGAAGCTAAGGGTGGGTGGAATTTTCCCAAAGTTTCTCACATTCCTGCCTAACTGGAGTTAGTGGTCTGAACTAAGTTAGGCTCTGAAAGCCTCTCCGGCTACAGTGATGCTGATGGGTCAGCTATCTCTTTCAGTGGTAATTTTTTAGTCTGTACTGCTGCCTTGTGTCCTTAGACACAACCACAACAACAACAACAACAAACCACCTCAGAAAAGGTGGCATACTAAATGAGAAGACCAGTATCTCAAGCGGAATGCCAGAGACACTGATGCATTATGTACTGATCCCCTGAGTGATACACACACTTCCAGCCAGGACACCACTTTTCTTTTCAGGAGTTATGTGGCTAAAACGATAGAATCTACAGAAATATTAACAGATTGGAAGGCATTACTAACCCAAATCTTTTGACCTCCATGTCTCAACCTGAGAGTATTACAGTGAAAACCAAAATTAAAGCATAATGAAATATTTCATTTATTGTAAGGGGATTCAGATTCCTAAGCAGTAGCGTCAGCTTTGAAAGCAAGATCAGCTAGTTAGGACAATTTTGCCAGAGACCTAAGGAAAACAGAAACACTCAAAACAATCCCATTTATGATTTAAATTTGTGCAAGCACTGAATTCTTATGAAACTATTCCAGATTAGCCAGCTCTTGCAGGATGTGAGATTCTAGAGTCTTCTAGAAAAGCAATCAGCTACTTCCCAACTTTCTCACTTGACTGATCTTCTGAGGATGAGAAGACCATTGTCAGGTGTCATAGCTTTCTGCAGAGTTCTAAGAGAAAGGAGTCCTAAGAGCAAGTAAGTCTTCTAATGAGATGCACAAGGAGAAGATAGCTTCAACAAGTTCTTATTCTAACCAAGTTCTTATTCTGAAAGTTAAAATAAATAAAATCAACAAGGCCCTCTTGCTTAAAAAAATATGTACATCTATGGAGGGTCACACAAAGGATCTGCTGCAAATCTACCATAATATCCTACCCTTGGTAGTGGCCAAAAGCGGATAGTAAAGGAAAAATGTAAGAACAGGAGAAACATACACTAGTTCTTCTCCCAACTTCGTCAGCTTTGCATTTAAAACAGCCCAAGATTTTTCATCCATTAGTTTGTCACTTTTGTCACACCTATATACACTCTTAGCATTTGCAAGGTTCTATTGCAAGGAGTTTTGAAGTTTAAATATGCTTGAGTCTTTTTGTTTGTTTTCAATTTGCTACCTCCCAGTTTTAGTTGATATATAGATATATATATATATAACATATATCATTTTATATATATATAATATAAAAATTTATTCCTTTTTCACCTTTTTCTTTCTGCTCATGATTTTCTGAATGTTTTTCATGTTGCCTTCCCCATTTCCTCTCTGGGCTGGCAGAAACAAAACTCAGTCTAAATTTGCTATAGAAAAATAAAGAATGGAAATCAAATAATCGAATCAAGAGAACTAACAGAATTGTAATTTTGCCAAAAATTCTTACATGGTTTTAATATGGAGTTTTCACTATTTGTGAAAAAGACTGTATGCTGTAATTCTCAAAAAACCAAAACCCAAACAAACAAGTGACTATATAATCCTGATCACTTTGGTTCTATATTCCTATAAATACCCATGAATTTCACAATTATGTTGTTGCATTTTGTATTTTCGAATGTGCAAATGTGTCCTCAAGTTTACTTCAAGCATTGGCTACTTTGAACTGTCATAGGGCAAATTAATATACAGAAAATAAAAAGAAAACCAGGACACAAGTTTCATCACAACATTTACTTTCAGTGCTTGCTAAAACATTATTCATTCATTGTAACTGCCAGTACTTTCCTTACATGGAAGTGTGTCACAAACCCTACTATTAATTCCTTTCAAAATAAGTCATGTGAGCCTGAAAAACAAAGCCAGGTAAGACACTGATAGCTCAGTTAACATTACCTTTAAAAAAAAAATAAAATTAATCGTATCTACAGAAAGGGTGGAGATGCTTTTAAGTGGCCTTCTTGGTTAATTCCAGAGGTCATTGTAAAAGACAAAAGGTCTTAATGTTATTTTCAAAACATCATGCAGATCATTAAGGGTATTTCATTATCTGAAGAAGATTTAAGAAAAAACAGCTTTTCTAATTATATCTTCCACGCCTTTTTCCTTCATAAACAGGGAAAAAGAAGGCAAGAAAACAGGTCTACATATGATTTGACAATCAAAATCAGCAGATTATTTTATGTTTCCTAGTATAAAAGGATACAATGGAGGAGAAAACCCCATCTAATCAATACAGAAGTCCTCCTTCCTGGAAAGGCCACAACTTTTGTGGAAGTGCTAGACCAGATGTAGGGAGTTTTGACAACACTGGTACACGGAAAGAGTGTTAATGACATTAGTTGTAGTGACTGCTGAAAGCCATTCGGTACTGAGGATACCGCAAATCATTAAGGGAAAATAAAAATCAGTCATTTTCATTCAGCCCTAATTTGTGGCTGGATGTTACAGTTTGCTTCTAAAGAGCTGCTGTGTCCAAAAAAGTTACCTGCTGGAAGTACTTGTCGCAGTTAATGTATTCCTTATCGTGGGAGTCTTGCAGCTTGTTTGTTTTGATGTACTGCCAGAGCGCCTGGATGATGGCTGAGCGTGTCTGCGTGTGGATCCCCAGCAGCCGCGCCAGCCGCGGGTCCAGCTTGAACTGGGGAGGCTGCAAGGGAAAGCCAATGAGGTGCCAACACACAGGAAAGCAGACACATGCACAAGCCTGAAGTTTCAGTTTTAATTCTCGGACGACTCTGCTCCTCAGGGGAAGCATCCCATTCAGTGGCAGAGATTGCAGAAATATAAGTTTCTATTTTTGTGTCCCACCATTGCTGCTCTGGAAGAGGGACCTTGGGCCTGTGCTGTGCACACAGACTACCCGTAGCACATGCTTCAAATAATAAAACTTGCACAAAGACTCAGGAAGAATTTTCCCTTTCAACACTGATGCAAAATTTGACTTTTGGAAATGAGAGAAGAAAAAGAACATTCCTTCCTCTGAACTACTGGAAGTTAACTACTTCCAGAGAGAGAAGGAGGGCAGGATGATGCTTCCACAGTTGCTAATAACTGCTGTCTCACATCAACACACTGTCTTTGAACTCTGTTTGTTCAGGCATGTTCCCACCATTCTGGTGCACACCAAAACATTTACCCAACCACAATCAGTCAGTGGATTTTATTTCTTTTCCTGATCTCAGTGATACAATGCAACTTTCCTGTTCTCCATCTCTTGTAACATAAATTCCTTGGGTAATTTGGAATTTGATGTTTATTCAAGTGTGTACTCACTCAGGTTTAGTATCCACCACATTATTGAGCAAGGACTAATCTGATGGGTGGCAGGCCACCCAAAGCTAGCTTTAGAACAAATCAAGACCCAAGGATAACAGAACATCTATTTTAAAGTATAAATTTATAATAATGGTGAGTGTAACGAAGATCATTATATTGTCTTAATAGTAAAAATTCTCGCTGCCTATATCAGTATTTCAGTTAGCCCATATGCACCCTAAAATGAATAAAATTTTCTTTCTGTTAACATAGAATGGAGTGTCTATATCTTGAATAGATGCTATTTGCCTGCAGACAAAAGAAGGTGGTAGAGAACAAGTTCTTAAAGTTGTACCATCAAAATGCATCTGAGCCTGAGCTGCCATCTAGTCGCAGCAGTGCACTCTTAACAGTTTCCTTAAAACAGCAACATTTCTTCCAGGGATGGTTTCAGATTAGAGGGTTCCACAACTGCAGTATCTGTCATTTGAGCCAAGGTAAGGCTGCCACAGCTACACAGCTAGTTCAGGTACCACTAGCAAAAGCTTCTCCTCTGATTTTTTTTTTTGAAGAACCACATGTGTAACTTGTGTGCAATTTATCTGACTATTCTCTAGGAAGTTAGAGGAAGAAATACATATTTTTTCTGGGCAATAAAAATACTAACTATCATAATGCAAGGATCAGTATTTTGCTAGACTGTATTAGAAACTCACTTGATTTGTCCCCTTTAAATTTTAAATAATCTGTCAGTTTGGTATCATTCTAACTTCAATGGACCATGTGACATGGCAAGTACAAGTACATTGGGTTTTGAGGCGTGTGACAAGACGAATTTGCTCTGTTGCACTAGGTCCCAGTGGCTGTATGTTCCAGGCCAAAAGCAGTGCACTGACCTGGTAGTCCAACATGAGGAGTAATGTGCATCGCACGCTGACATCCCCAGGTCTCTTCACCTGGAAGCCATCTGTTTCCTGGGTCGTGGGAGTTCTGTGCCACTAACAAAGGGAAAAGCAAAATTGTTGGTCTTTTTTTCACTGATGTCCATGGATGTGCACCTTGTGCAGTACACCATGCCACAATTAGACAAGTACAGGCTTTCTAAAGATCTGGCAATCTAAAAAAGAAACCTGACAACAACAAAACCAAACCATGACAACTCACCCATCCACCCCCCAACAATTTCAATTCAGCTTTAGTGCAGAATCTGCTCTGCTGTCAACATACTTTACTTGTTAGGAGAAATATGCACAACATTTTCATCTTTTCACACATTCTGTTCTAAGATGTGCACTGCATCACTAAATCGTCTATGTTTTTAGAGTAGATTCCTTTAGCAAACATTCTTAAGAGGAATGGAATTTTGAAAACTTTGAAAATACCTTAAATGAGATAATGAATGCAAGGTCCCTTAAACAAGGGAGGCAACAGACACGAGGTGTTTATGCGTGCCAGTAACTTGTTTGTATGCAAGGAGTGCACAGCATTCTCACCTCCACAAGATGATTGTCAGGTCCATAAAGATCTTTGTCCAGTTCAATAACCAAACTCTTAAAAAAAGATGAAAACTTCCGTTTCTGTTTGCTGAGCTGTACAAGCAGAAGAACCAGACATGTGTAAGGCTGCAATTATTAGCTTGTGTCCTAGACTTTCTTCTGAATCTCTCTGACTTGAACATCAAATCCCATGTAAACCACATGTGTGATCAATCTAACTGAGTTCTCCCTCTGACAAACACAGGGTAAGATGTGAAAATCTCAACAGTACTGGAACAGTGCACACTTTGGGGAAGATTTCCTTGACTCTCAACGTTATTGGAAAGGAATGGCTTCTAAGGTGAACATGGCATCTGTGAGAAAGGTCCAGAGAACATGAAAATTAGGACTGGAACACCTCTCCTGTGAGGACAGGCTGAGAGAGCTGGGGTTGTTTAGGCCAGAGAAACACAGGCTCCAGGGAGTATTTAAAGGGGGCTTGTAAGAAAGATCAAGGGAGACTTTTAATCAAGATCTGTAGTGACAGGGTGAGGGGCAATGGTTTCATTGAAAGACTGTAGGTTTGGACTGGTCTTAAGAAAGACATTATTTACTCAGAAGGTGGTGAGGCCCTGGCACAGGCTGCCCACAGAAGCTGTGGCTGCCCTATCCCTGAAAGGCTCCAGGCCAGGTTGGATGGGGCTTTGAGCAACATGGGCTAGTGGAAGGTATCCCTGTCCAAGGCAGGGGGATGGAATGAGATGGTCTTGAAGATCCCCTCCAATTCAAACCATTTTATGATCCTAAGTCCTCTGTATAGCTTTCTTTTTAACAGCCTGGGTTTTTTTGATGAATGCTAATTTCTTGGTCTGATTTATCAGATTACAGTAAATTTTGCAGACTGGTCATACACTAAGCAACACTATTTCCTTTAATTTTTTTATTTTTATTTAATTATCAGTATTTGTTGTTTACTGCACAGCTCATACTGTCTATATTAAAAACTAGGTCTACGATTACCTAATCTGACTTTCCACAGCATACAGGTCACAGGACTCCAATTTATTTCTTTGTATTTAAGCAGATAATATTTTATTTAAAAATGCTGGTAATTTAATAGCTATGTTGTTCCAATAAAGAATCTCTTTCTTTATTGAAATATATGCTCGAATTTCTAAACTGAATTTGTCTAACTTCAAGTCCCAAATGTTGCACTTTATCACCACTTCCTCCTCCAGCAAAACTCTGATTCATAAACAGTTACATTCAGACAGATTGAAAGCCTTGCCTTCTCCATGCATGCATGTTTTTCATCTGTTTAGCCTGTAAATACTTACTTGTGAAGTCTACTCAAAGAGAGGATGCCTTTATTAGGAAAGTCCAGCCTTCCCCAAGGACAGCTAAATTCATCACTGAGGTTGCAGAGGATTTCATAACGGTAAAATGTTTCTTCCATCCTTGCTCTAACCATTCGTTCATCGTGTTGTACCCCCTAAGAATATGAAGTAGTGCCTTCACCTTATTATCCTGCTCTTCACAAGATACAATGACCACCGTAGGCCAGAATTATTGCACCTCTTGCAACCTGAACTCTGCCACCTCTGTAAAGGGATTAATCTCAGTCCTCTTCTCTCCACTTTCTTCTACCTGTCCTGTCCTTATGTCTGCCTCATTTTCTGCTGCACTCTCCAACATTCCCATCAGGGCCCTATCCCTCGCTTGGGTTGGGCGCAGTGCCTTCCCAGCAGCAACAAGCCAACGCTGCCATTCCAACAGCTTGTCTCAGCTGATGGCCCCAGTAAAACCTACCACCCCAAAGGAAGTCTTTAGACTCCTGCCAGCCCCAGTGAAGCAGAGATAAGTCATACATCATCCAAGAGCTTCCCCTCCACACGCAGCTCCCACGAAGCAATGCTGCCATCAGAGTCATCAGCGTCTGATTTTGCAGGATTAAATGTGTTGGAGATGTAAAGTCTCAGTTTCCGCTTTTGCTGTTATGCACATAGACAAGGGAAAAATACATATCCAGTTTAAGTTCAGGATCTGAGGAAGCAGCAGGAAAGGTGATAATTACACATTTAATAGGGAATCTCCATGATTTGCACAGTTGCACTGGTTGCATTAGAATTTAAGATTCTGTTACATGTACAAAAATACATTGAAAAGCTGAATCTGAAAATTCCTTTCAAAAACTTTTGGCTATACAAACATGCTGAAATTCACTGCAAATGGAGGAAGACAGGAGGCTGCCAGGCCTGAGAAGTGATACATCCTGTACTTCTGGATTAGATATTTGAGAAATCATTGTGAGAAAAGCATGATATGATGTCCTTTTTGGCTTCAACCTAGCTAGGTTGCTAAAATTCAGCCGCAACTCTGTTGCAACACAAATGTCTTTCACAGTTGCATCAGTTCAAATTTGTAAATGGCAGTCACAAATACAGCTCATGCTGCAGACTACCTGCTGGGCACATCTGCACCCATCTGCATTCTACCATGATGCAGTATCTGGTAAAAGCCTCCTGCAGACACACCTGAACACACCGACACACACACACTGGCTGCCTTATCCCACCTCTTTACCCTCAGCAAACATGCTGCAGTTCCAGCTTGCTGGGAGACCTGAGTGAAGAAGGTACCCTCCTACCTCCCTAACCCAGGTGCTCAAGCCTGTCAGAGATACACTCATGCCTACACATTGTTATTTTTACACACCACCAGAAGTTTCCCAGTCACTGCAGTGGCTTATGGCTGTGTAATTTCTCAGCACCCTTCCTTCCACGCACCATGTGGAAAACCCAGCTATTAAGTCTGATGCATGGATTCCAGAAAAGATTATCACAAAAAATTACTTTGAAATTCTCAAATATCTCCAATACCTACGTACAACACAATGTCAAAAAGATTACAGTTGTCAAGTTAATGCCGACAAAACAATGTAAGAAAGGAGCAGTCTTGTAAAGCTTTCACACACACACAGGAGAGAAGGAAGTTACATACAGCAGACTATACAGCATAATCTGGCATAGAGGAATGGAGAAGGCAGAGATGTATGCCTGAAGAGGAACAGAAAATTACTACATTTTGCCAAATCTGGAGAAGACGGTGACAGAGAGGTTTGACAGAAATGGCATGTCAACAGTATGCTCTGACAGGGAACAGGACTTTCCAAAGTGGCATCAGTGCAGAAAATGACAAGTTTACACAGGTAAGAACAGGCAGACAGGCAGAAAAATATTCTTGTAATCCATGTTTTCGCCATCCTTTCCTACAGGATTTCTGTTGCCAAAGTGGTCTTTGATACTATAATTATTTTAATGACCCCACATGTCTATTTGGTGTGGTGGACTTGTGAAGGACTTCACATTTCTAAACTCAAAACTCTTCAAATTACCCTGCACATTTTATGGACCATTCCTAAATTCTACCCCCACCTGAATTACTTGCAGAACTGTACCTACATACACAAGCAGGCTTTTACTTATAGGGATCTAGTGTCACCAGCACCACTGGCTCCTTGTAAGAGCTACATGGGAATGATTCTCCCAGACATTTTGGGAGGCTGTCTCCTCTTCCAGGTCCAGGAGCTAGACAATGGCACGTGAACTTGCCCTACATACCCTTATCACCAACAGTGGTTGTGCATACTTGGTACAGCAGAATTTAAAGAAAATAAATTTAGAAACCCCTAGCAAAATTTCAGGACTGCGGCTCTACAGCCAGGAACAGTTACTTTGGACCCTCAAGCTCCTTCTCTCCTACCATGACTATTTTCCTGGGAGCTGATTCAAACAACCATCAAGCCTGGGAAGCAAGACCCTTGGCAGAGACCCAAGAGTATAGTCTGAATCCTACCTGAAGGGATCTATCCAGTAACAACTCCAGCATGCACAGCTACACCGCCATCATAAAGATGTCCAGGCTTGGAAGACACCACTTCAGAGACGAGATATAGTCAGAACTGAGCTCAAGAAAGAAAGACACCAACATGGTGCTGGGTGGGGTTTTAGAGTACAGGCCTCAGAGTCTCTTCAGCTGCTGACATACACAAAAAACAGTGCATTTGGTTCATTCTCAGTATCCCCGTGTTCCACAATAATGTCAAGTTCATATCCAGAAGGCTCTCAGAATGACATACTCTTCCATCTCCAGTTGAGCAACTCCACCTCATCCAGGCAGGAAATAATAAAATTTATGAGCTACTTGATTGCTTTGCAGTTTAATAAAGCAGTGGCAAGAAGCCACTGCCCTTCAACAAATTCTGCAAATTTCTTAGCCCTCTGCTTTATCACAGAGACCTAAAATCTGTTCTCCTCTTTTTATGGTGGATTCTCAGAGATCAGAAGAGCAAGCAACCAAATGATTCTCAGTAGCTGAGAGCAAAAACTAAAGAGTAGACTTACAGCTCTAGAGCAAAAAGAAAGCATCACACTTCATCTCCTCAGACACATCAGAACTTTACCCCCCAAAAACGCAAAGCTAAGAAGGGGAAACTTCACAGAGATTTGATCAACATTGTGAATCAAATCATCTCGTGTCCAAAAATCAGTAAATACTTGATCTCCTTGCCTTCTAAGAGTAAGATACAGATCTTTGACTAAGCTTCAGCAAAAGGAACTTTAAATAGCAGTCATATTAAAATGAAATGTCTTCCCTTAAACCCACTGTGTTTCACTTATAATTTCTCCATGAGAAAACAAAAAGGAAAAAATAATCATATGAAACAGATGAGTGGTCATTTCAGAAATGAACTCCTGCAAAGGTCTCAGCACAACTGATGGGAGGGCTCATGTGAAATCAAATAGATTTAAATGGGAGGCTGAGAGGAATGGTGGAACAGCACACCTACAGCTTGCTCTCTCTCCAGGTTCTCTGATGTCATCTTCACACAAATCAATACAGCTTTAAGTTCAAGTAAATGGGTGAAATGCTGAAATCTGTCAAAACCTTCAGAAAACTTCCCCTGGTTTCCAGCATTACTTTTTTTCCCCCAGTTTCCATTAGTATTGAAAATCTAACAATCAGGAAGTAAGTATCTGATGATCCCATGATCTGTGTGCTGCCCCTCAGACAAATCTCCATCAACTGCTGAAGTTAGTTCTCTTCAATGAATTCCCAGGCTGGACACAAACCCTCCAGGACACTTCCAGGGAAGTTGGCATTTCAAACAAAGTTATTAGCAGATACCCTATTGCTGACTGACTCAAAAAAAATCTGACTGCCAACTTTATAAGTAGCATTGTATTAAGAGTTCTCTAAGTATATCTTAAGGGTAAATTTCTATGAATCTCAAGATAGCATAAAACCTTCAAGCCAAAAGCACAGAAAAAATTAAAATCTGTGTTTCTCCCTTTGCATATAGAGTAACTGTTTCCTGGTCTCACATACACACACAAAAAAAAACATTTAGGAAGCAAAATTAACAGTGGTAGCATGGAAACTAAAAATCAGGAGACAGAAAAAACAATGACCACTATCTGTTTATTATAAAAGACCCAAATTAAACAAAGAGTGTCCATATCAGAGCTGGAATATAGGGGCATCCTACACAGAGCAGCAGCCAAGAGATGTCAAAATTTGTAGAGGAAACAAAATTAGTTAGGTAACTCCTTAAAAAAATGGACAAGAACTTAAACATGGCCAACCCAAAGCAGAAAAACCAGTGACTTGGTAGACTACACAAGTATGAATAATAAAAGGAATGAGACAATATTTGCTGAGTTCAAAATTGCACTGATACATGAAAAGCACTTGTAGACAGTTCTATAAAAGCTTAAACAACAACAAAACTCAAAGGTGAAGCAAATGCTACAGAGGAAGAAAGTGGAAATTAGTATGCACAGCAGTACAAAATCAGCTATAGCAGCTTATTTCTCAGTTGTATATTGCACTTTCTCAGGAGAGAGTGAGGTATTGTATAGCGACAGGTAATAAGAAGCCAGGTGCACTGAAAAATTCCCTTTCTGCAGTGATTGGCAGGAATGAATTTTTACCTGAGAAAAGAGAACATTAAAGAACCTGGAAGACATATTTAAAACATTGACTGATCAAAGGAGGAGATTAGGTGTTCACATTTTCCTTATCTCATAATGCAAATAGCAGAACACATGAAATTAGGCCACAAGATAAGTGTTTCAGAAAACAACCTAAACTGCTTTCTGGCAACAATCAGATATCAATTCCTCAATCATCTTAAAACCTGGAAGTGGGGGGGAAAATCTCAATTCATGAAACTAGGGAGAGAGACACTATGATGGTATTCTGATGCTACTACTTGTTTTTCACTAAAAATGGAGAACCTGGTATCAGATAATTTAGTTTGGAAACTGCAACTATACACATATCTGGTAAACTGAATGTCTCACACCAGTTCACTGCAAAAGAGTGACAGTCCCTGGATGACAGTTTCTGGTTTGAGTGAGACAAGAGTATTGTCTGTGGTGCCAGGACTTGGAGTAAGGAGCCTTGCTTGTGATATGGGTCAGAGCCCTCTTTCAGTCAGGAGACTCTGGTTCAAGCTTCAGGATGAAAATCGTCTAGGTCTTAGAATTATGTTTATGGCCACAACTGTCTAACTCAGGCTTGCACAATGGAGAGAAAAAAGACATTTTTAGGGTGTTATTTATCTATATTCTTTTAAACGTCCACTTCTGTATGAGAAGAATTGTGCCCTGAACACCATTGCCTACACCAACTTCATTCCTCAACTACGAAGGGAGCCAAGAGTGACTAGCTCACAGATCAATGAATAAAACAGCTATGTCTATACTCAGCCAAATAAATCCCGCTCCTGAAGTCCACCATGGTCTTAGAGCTGCATAGATTTTCAGTAATTCATTCTTTAATGCCATCTACTGGTCTTTTGAGTGTACTGGTTTCTGTTTCCTTCAGGCCATGGAGCTTGCTGTATCTGTCCAACAGCCCTGCCTACCTGACCACCTCCTGTAGATTCTTTCTGGAATTCTGACCATGTGGGTCTCCCATGAAGTCAGTACAGGGACTCTTGCTAATGCTTCTCTGCAGACAAGGAATTCTGAGACTCTCATGACAGATGTAATCCAAGAATGCAGGACTGGCTGAGGAAGAGGACAGTACACAGCAGTACCCAACCAGCAGAAAACAGCCAGGGCAGGATCTAAACTGGAAAAGCTGGCAGCTGAAGAGGGCTGCTGACAGTAATCAAAGGAGCTGACAGGTGGGGAAGGCCATTTCTCCCTCCAACAGCCGCACAAACCCCAGGTCTCCTCACTCCTTGAGCCCTCCCACAGCTGTCAGCTGGTTCAAGAGCACAGCTGCTCTAAGGAGATCCAAGTAGGACCAACAAGCCAAACATATTTTATGCACTGTCCTCTTGAAAAAAAAAAAAAAAATGCTTAAACCACTTCTTCCTAAAACCTCCCCACAATAGTTAGTCTTCAGACAGAAAAAAAAAAGCCAGCCTGAGTGATACTAGACCATAAATCTGTGGCTCCTTATGACTGTCTCCAGCTACAGCTCAATCACTGTGACAAACACTGTAACTGCAATTACAGCTAATAACTCTAAGAAATCCTGCATATTGCCTACATAATTTCACATACCTCAGACAAATTCATATTTCTCCCGGGATTACAATCCCAGTTTGAGAATCACTGTTTTAAGGCAAATATTTCAAAATTACAGGAACTTTGATAAGAGATGGAAATGCAAAGATAACTTCTATTGCTGTTACCAATTCTGTAACTGTAATAAAATGGAAATACTTAACATTAAGAAAAACCCAAGTGTATCTAGGTTTAGCCCTATTTTG
Organism: Sylvia atricapilla; assembly: GCF_009819655.1. Lineage (NCBI taxonomy): Eukaryota > Metazoa > Chordata > Aves > Passeriformes > Sylviidae > Sylvia > Sylvia atricapilla. The sequence goes on from NC_089140.1 coordinate 49,657, forward strand.
ACAGGTCTGATACCTATATGCTAGGACTACATGAATTTGAAAAACATCTGTTTGATCATTCTCTCGATGTGAGCTGAGTAACTGATACTTAAAATGTGTTTGCTGAGCCCTAGATGGAAACAGAATTTTCCCTCTACAGTCTCTGTAGAGTTTTGTGCCTTCTACACTCTTCCCTATCCCAGACACTGAATTTCTCCATTGCACAGCTTACAGCTAGGGCCTTGTGGACCTGTTAATTCCCTCATTAAAGAGTTTGCCACAGAATGAATAACTTCCTGCTGATTTATGAATTCAAGTCAGTCTTCAATCACCTTTAAATCACCTTTAAAACTTCAATAACCTTTAGCCAGATTCCTAGCTAGTTTAAAAGAACAGTGTTCTACATGTAGCAAACAGGTAAGACAAATCATTTCTTTCGAGAGTATAATCTACTATGCACAACACTTTTTAAGACTTAACTCATGATTTAGATCATCTACAATTCAGTTTCCTATCTAGGTGTTAATGGAACTTGATTATTTCTTTTTTGTTTGTTTCCCATATAGCAACTGGTAAAACTGGAAAGAGGTAAAAGCCTTGCACATTTTATCAGCCTATCCCATTTTATCACCTGTACAGTAACAAAGACAACAGAATATTGATCTTTGTTGGGCGTACCCTCCTCACTGTGGTACAGACAAGAATGATAGCTATAATAGCTTTACGTCATAGCAGACATACAGCTACAAAACCCCTTATTCTATTGCAACTATTAGAGGAATAGAATATAAGCTACCTAATACAGTCACAAGAACTTAAATAAAACATGAAAAGAAATTCTTCACAATGAGAGAGGGCAAAAATTTTAACAGACTGCCTGACGACGCTGTGAAATCTCCATCCTTACAGATCTTGAAAACTCAGCAAGGTCTTGACAGCCTTGTTTTTAGCAGAAGGTTGAACTAGAAAACTTCCAGTTTCCTCCTATCCAAACTCTTACATGATTCCAATGAACAGACTCCGAAAACTTAGAAAAAGACCATTTCAGTGGGAAATTACGAAGAGTGAAGTGCTGGACTTGATCTAATAGAAAACGCAGAAAATGTCATCCATTCTTTTCCTACACAAATAATAATTTCTGTAAGTAAATCTTCCCATTGTATGCTCTGTTGTTCCACAAGTTCCACTTCTGACCAAATCTGAATTGGAAACGTTAATACATACCTTCAGCACAACCCTCTAATCTCTTATTTTCCCATTTTTTATCATTTGAATACAAAGTTCCCAAACCAGTGTTTATCTATCCTTTATTTATCCCTAGGCTATTATTCCCCTTATTAAAGACTTTCAGAAGCTAGACCTGGTAATAGCCACAGAATTTTCTCTACCACTTTTCTATGCATGCTGATTCCCAGCTGTTTGCTCACTGACCCATTCCAAAGCATTTCTGCTAATGGGACTTCTACTGGAAACGTATTTCCACCATTTACTATAAGAATTATTTTCCTCCCCCGACAGAATCTACAAATTTTTCACATCATACCTTCATCGGCCTCTTCAGCGCTTCCTGAATGTCCACGCGCTTCCGCATAATGGTCTGGTCCAGCTTGCGCTCAAAGGCCAGGAGATCCATGTAGGCCTGGGACTCGGGAACCAGCTCCCGGATCTGAAAGGAAGCAATCAATAGCCAAGCACAGGAAGCACCAATCTGCCGTGTTCCAGAACAGCAATACTGACATTCCCAGCCCTTGGACAGATGTGCCCAGAGGAGTTCTCCCTCCGACAGCAGTTCCCAGACAGTGGGCAGGTCTCAATGGCGTGGGACAACATGGCACAGACTGAGAAGCGAGAGCACAGAATCAAGGCTAATGCATTCTCGAAGACCCTGCCTGAATCCACAGGACCTGAATCATGGTTGTTTTCTTCGAGGGAGGCTTAGCTGCCAGCGGCCACGGAGCCACTACTTTGAGCAATCCGAAGTAAAAACTGTCACGTGGGATGCCAGCCTTTGTTAGCAAATCTTCCTGGCAGAGGTGACACTGACCTGCACATCCAAGTTTCAACATGACCAGGTATCAGGTGTCAACTTAGGATCCTGCCAACGTTTATTGGCACTTTAATACATCAGTTAACTACGTTAGATCTATTGAGAAACCCCCTTTTTCATTTTCTCTTTTACAAGGAAGTTAGCAGAGGAGTGGATATGAAGTAGGTTGGAATGAAGACCTAATGAACAGAGCTTAGAAATGCTAAGTATACCCTTAAATGAAAATGTGGAATAACTCATGCAGGAAAACCATGAAAAAAGGGTACTGTAAGTAATTAAAATAGATCTACAAGACGACCTTTTCTATTTCTACGATATTCACTCTAGCTTTCACTTCTTTAACTAAAATAAGTTTATAGTTATATAAACTACATAAACTGTTATAGTATTTCCATAGGAATTAGAAGTGAGTTGGTATTCCTGTTTTGCTTTAGAATCACACTTAGTTACAGTTACAACTACAGTTTATATCTGGTGTAAGGCACAAACACCTATGTGAGAGACACTAGGCATGCACCTGTTCCCTGTGTCCAGCAAGGACATGAGCACTATTGCAGGAGGTCATGCCAACCGCTGGCTCTCCTAGTATTGTCTCTGACAAGGTTTCAAAGTTGCTGCCTTTTAGCAGCAATAGCCCAAGGCAGAGGGTTCCAGAACCTCACCAGGCAATGTGGGAGGAAGCTTCTTTTGCCACGGGTGAGTTTCATTTGATGCCATTTCCCTGCACTGCTGGAGCAGCAGTTGGCATGTATTCCCTAGGCACCTTTGCCCTAGGTTCTATGGGTTTTTGCCATCCCTTTCTTAATAATTTTCTTTTCCAGCCTGAACAATTTCTCCCTGCTGTATTTAGACTGACTAAGAATACCAAATAAATGTCTCCTTCAACCTACTCTGTTTGTTTTGAGATGGCAGAATACCTGCTCTACTTACAGCAAGAGTGACACTTTGGAAACCACAGAGCAATAACTGTCCAGCTTTAGCCAAACCATGATATTTTTAACTGCTTATATGCTTTCTCAAAACGTTCATATCAGCAGAATAATAAAAGAATCATGAGCACGAAGAGCAAGCATTACCCTGGAAACATCAAAGAATTGACAGGCAGTTTGCAGAGCAAGGGCAGCAACACAGTGAGTGCCAACTTTTGGACACAACAGAACACCCCAATGTTTGTTTCCTGTTCTGCACAGATGAAAAGATTCCTCAGTTCCTTGCCTGAAGAAATTAATCATGGTGTTCTGCAGTCAATTAAAAATTCTTTAAATTTTTACCAAGAAAGTAGTTTCCAACCTTTAATGCCAAGTTCCATCAGAAACAGTTTGTGAACCTCCCGGACACAGGGTGAAACAGGGAGAGGCCCACAGAGTCCTTAAGATACAGCCCATACAACACAGGTGATCCAGTCTTTCCAACTAGTTCAATGGGTACTAGACCCAAGATCTAATGAAAATTCTAGGACATTCATAGAAACAGCAGAAACCTTCAATAAATACTTTTATTCCACACGTTCACATCTTTTGTAACATGAAAGTGAAAGGGCTATTTCCTATTCCATTCCTATAACCAAACTGGATGTTAAATATTTTAAGATGCTAAGAAGTACAAACACTTTAAAATCAGCTAAAGACAAAACTGCATCTAATTCCATGAACTGCAAATGGCCAGAGATTGGGAGAGCATTTGAGAGAAGAATTGTACTTGCTATGTTTGTATTCTTCTTGAAGATGTGTTACGGTCACAGCAAAGATGAGATTTTGGGCTAGATTAAAGGTTCACTCAGGCCAGTTTTGGCAGCTCTCACAGTCTTCTGCTTTCTCACCCTACTAATGGAATAACCTTTCAGAGGCATGATAGTGCATATGTTATAAGGGTCTGTGCAGCCTGCCAAATTCCTTCTCTTGCATGGTTTGCCCTAACTGAAAAGTTCATGGCTCCATGCAGGTCTACGCGCTTCTACTGAAGTTCTAACAATAAATGCAAAAGGAGTATTTCAATACTTAAATTCTCCATTCTGGCCTTTACCTAGTTGAAGAAATTCCAGAAAGCACCTAGCAGAAGCAGCATCTTGTCAGCCAAGGTTTTGAAGCATATATTGTTGCACTTTATCTTAGAATTCCATGGATAACTGTAAGAGATTACTATTAACATTAATAAGAGAGTGTCTTCCTTGAGGCTGGAGTTATTTTTCTATTATGAAAATTCATAGGTTTCAAACTTTTACAGATTAGTAAAAAAGGCAATTATAACTAAATTATGCAATTTTATCCTTGATTTCCAGAGGTTTTTTATCAATGGCTAACTTGCAAGTGGGGGCAGTGAAGACAGTGTGCGAGAAATGGCATGATGGGAAAATCTCACAATTTTCTTGTAGAAGCAGCACAATGTGGAGGCCCCACCACACCTGCCTGTAAACAGATGTGCAAGGCTTGTGAGATGGAATCAGAAACCAAGAAAAAGCTGCAACACTACAAATTCTGGGATATGAACAACAGCTTTGGACAGCTTCTATGACTGTCAGAGTATGACAGCTTGGAAGGCAAACAACTGCAGTCAGCAGGATGGGAAAAGCAACAAGGAAGCTTTCTACAAGAAGTTCAGCAGCAGAAGGAAAGCTAAGGAAAAACCCAGGTGCAGGTGTGGTTCTGCTGCTCATGTCAAAAGCCACAGAGAAGGCTCCATGTCGTTTTTGGCTCCACTGCTCCTGGCTGAGCCCTGTGCTCAGGCCTCTCAGGGTCCTGAGCCCAAGTCCGTCAGGGCAGCAGGGCTGTGCACACGGACCCTGACAGGCTGCAGCAACTCCTCAGCACAGAGTTCCGCACAGGAACAGCTCTGCTGCTGGGATGGAATGACACCGTGCAGGGAGACAGGTGGGCATCGGCCGGGAAAAAAACAGGTTGGCAGGAGAGGACTTGGGCACCCTGATGCACAGACAGCAAGTGCTGCAGGAGTCTGTGGGGTAAGACAGCCGTAGCAAAGGGCAGCTGCAAGAGGGGCTGCATTAGCACAGGCGCTGCCATCCAGCCCAGGAAAGAGGCTCTTTCTCGCCCGGTGAAACTGGATCTGGACTGGTGGGCACAGGACCACAAAGATGTGACACTCTGGAGCGAGGCCTGCAGAGGCTCAGTAGGATGCTGGGGGCTGGAGCGCAGACCTGCTGAGAGAAGCTGCAAGAGCTTCTCCAGCCTGGAGAAGAAAAGGGAAAACGAGATCACCTGGGAGAGTGCAATGGCTGCATGGGACCGGTGAAGCACAGACAGGGCCAGCCTCCCCTTGGAGGTGCATGAGATTAGGGTGAGAGGCAACAGAAGCTCACTGCAGCATGGGCTATTCACTCCCTGTAAGGAATTGGTTTGTAAAAAAAACCTCTGAGAAAACAAACAAGACACATGATGGTATTAAAACCTTGGAACAGTCTGTCAAAAAATGCTCTGGGGTGTCCATCCTTGGCTGGGGCTATTCAGAACCAGTCTGGTCAAGGTCATGAGCAAGCTGATGTAACTTGAACCTGCTTTGTAGAACAGCTGGCCTGCACAACTTTCACAGGTCCTATTGTTGTGTACCTCCAAGTTCCCAGAAAAAAACCCAGTAAATAAAACTGGAAGTATTTCAGGCAGAAACAGTTGGAGCTGCATTGTTCACTGCCTAGGCAGGACAAACAAAACAGTTTCAGCAATCTTGATTTTAAAAACCCCAAAGCACTAATAAATAGAGATCTGGAAGCTTCTTTAGAATCTGGCTACCCTAGAATTCCCATCTTTGAGTGAGGTAACAAAATCCAAGACCTCTTACTACCTCAAGTCTGACAACCTCAATTTGATCCTCAGCTCTTTTTTTACTATCTATGGCAGGTGGACCTAACCCACACATTTCACAGGTGTAGTTGAGAATCAGAATTTTTATATCTTAAGTGGCAATGACTGAAGTCTGACTTGGCAGCTACTGGACAGTTTCCCTGCTAAGAAATTTTAGCCTATAGCTGATTGCCAAAAGTGTCTCTACCCCTGAGGCTTCAATGGTGGTCAAAGAAATCCAGCTAAAGGCTGACACTCCCTATAAATCATAACTGTGCCACCCTGTGACCCCTTAGAGAGTGTGGTTTGAGGAGGATTTCTGATTCACTGCCACAGGGCCAGTAACACAGTCCATTAAAATGGCAAAAGCAGTCCATGCTCCTAGGTAGGAGCTGACAAGACATTGCTGTTGCCAGGTCCCCTCAGAGCATTCTTCAGACTGAACAAGGCCAGTTGCCTCAGTCTTTCTTCATGTGCTGATCCAATCATTCAATCAACCTGACAATCACCCACTGACCTCAGTCCAGTTTGCCAATGTTTTTCTTGAATTCAGGATCCCAAAACTGGACACAGTGCCCTAGCACTGAGCTAATGAGCACTGAGCAAAGAAGGGTAATCAAGTCCCTCAATCTCTTGGCTCTGCTCCCAGCCAGAGAGCTCTGGACGCTGTTAGTCATCTTTGCTGACAAGGCATACCTCCTGCTCACACTCAGCTCACTGTCCACCAGTGCCTCCAGGGCTTTTCCAGCAGTGCAGCTTCCCAGCCAGGCAGCCTTCCTCTTTGCCAAGGAAGAACATTTGACTTACTTGACTTTCATAAAGTTCTTGTTGGTTCATACCTCCAGTGTGTCCACAAGCACATCAACTGGTTTCCCCACCCAGTGATTGGTGTAATCTGTAGATTTTATAAGCACTGCCTTTTGCAGTTGCAAAGATGCTGCACTGAACTGCTGCTATGACACATCCCTGCAGTACTCTGATGTCAGTATCTTCATGGCCAAGTGCAACCATTAGCCACCTTCTCAGCCTCATCATCCAACCAGATGGTTGTCAGCCCTTTTAGACCAAAATGTCCCAACCTGAATACAAGACTATTACGTACGAGACAGCAGCCTTGAAAGGACATTGGCCAGCTCCCTCAGATGCAGCCTGTTGGGTATCATGGAGTTGTACAGGTCAAGTTTCCTTAACTAATCCCTGGCCCTACCCCTGTCCGCTGTCGGCTGTTCCCCTTGGGTGTGCTCACTGATCACAGGCATCATTAGTGCAGACTGAACAAAGAAGGCTTTTTGAGTGCTCCAGACATACTGCCTCTGTCATCACTGGATCACCGAGCCCATTCAGCATGGGGCACACATTTTCCTTGGTCAGCCTTTACTACTAGTGCAAGAGGAGAAGCTTTTCTTGATGTCCCTTGAAGATCTCAACTACAGCTGACCTTTGACTTTGCTGATACCATGCCCCCCTTGCACCCCAGGCAATGTTTCTATACTCCTCCTTTGTAGCCTGTCCCTGCTTCACTTCTTGTTACATTGCCTTTTGAGGTTGGGACCACCACTGTTCTGGGCTCCCTAATAAATCTGCTCATTCTCCTGCATTTTAAACAGCTGCTCTTAAAGGTCCTTACAGACCTCCCAGCTTTCCTGAGCCACTCTGCCCTTCACAGCTGCTTCTCAAGGAATCACACCTACTAGTTCCCTGAATAAGCCAAACTCTGCTTGTCTAAAGTCCAGAGTCTGTACTTGACTATTCTCCTTCCTCATCCCCTGCAAGATTTTGAATTAATTTCACAGTTGCTATATCCAAGGCTACCACTGATTATCACACCCCCTAAACTCTTCTTTCTTACAAGTGAATGGTAGATCCAGGTGTTCCTCACCTCTGGTTGGCTCAGATGGAGAAAGAGGTGGACAACAGCCATGCAGTGACCAAACCACAGTAGGACAGCTATTATGGCATGGGATCTGTGCAGAGAATTCCACATGGTGGTCAGTGAACAGCAGCAGCAAAATTGACTAAATATTTGTGTAAAGGAAAATGAAGCAGAGAAGATGAAAAGGAGAGGACAGCTAGACAAAAAGTCCCCAGGAATTTGGGGCTGAGTGAGAAGAAGGGCAGCTAATACTCAGACAAGCATGCCACTGGAGGAGGGGCAGTTTGCTGTTTCAAAGTTGCACCCCACTCAGCAAGCTAAACAAGAAAAAGCAAAGACAGGCACAGCTATGGCACCAGAATGGTTTTCAGCTGAGATTCTTGCATCAGAATGGGTAGGCAAGGAAGTCAAAGAAGCAGAATGGTGGATCACATTCACAGGTCCCTGGGAAAAAATGTAATGACTCAATACTAAGAGAAAATAAGACTGACCAGTGGTAACACAGAGGCAAGGCCTGGAGAAAGAGGTACAATCTGAGGAGTAGTCATGTGTCCCTACAGACAATTTGTGGTCTGAGGTCAAAATTGAGGCACAACTGCTAAACTTGGGTCACAAGAGCAACATCAGCTCCAAAGATTTAGGTCCTCAACTACGAATGAAGATGCCTGTGAACTTCTCCAGAACTTCATGAGGGTTTCAGCAACAGCCAAGAGTGAACAAGAGAAAGATCCGGAAGTGACCAGAAGTGAGGAAAACAGGGCAAGAAAGAGCCTGCTGGACAGAAAGAGAGTTAATGTTAAATACACTATAAAAATACTATGCCTTGTAATGTTACAGTATGTCAATGTTAGCGTAACCAAGTCCTTGTGTTCATTTAAAATTGTGTTCATTTTGCATTTTAGACAAAAGATATTCAGTCAATACAATCAATTTGCATTTAAGTAAAGCATTTGACATACAGTCATAAAGGGAACAACCCCTTAAGACTGAAAAATGGGAGTTGGAAGAAGACCCAGCATAGGAAAAAAAGTGCTCTTGTAAAAACAGGAGAAGTATGCTAAGAAAACTTAGTAATGATAAATTTGGGTGTCACTGTCATTGCAAGGCAGAGGATAGTACAACGAATCTAAGGAAGCTCAGAACTGTATAATGGAGATGGGATGAAATACAGCATTACATATAGCCTCATGCCTCAGTCTAAATCCTGCTCTAATATGAGACTTCATCAGTTGCATATGACAGAAAGCAGAAATACCCATATTAGCCGATCACAGAATGACCAGAGGCTGTATCAATGTGAAAAAAAAAAAAAAAAAAAAAAAAAAAAAGCACAGCACAGCAATCCCAATTTGCAGTGCTATTTCCAATAGAGTTCAAAATGCACGAGCAGCATTCAAGCACTGGTGATACTGGCAATCTGTAATATTATGTATAATTCTGGTTTCATGAGAGCTAGATTTTAAAAGGTTTGAAAGACATTAATTCAACCTGGATCAGAAAAAAAACAAATGACTAAGAGGATTTCAATGGGGTGCCTGTCTAACTCAGTGAAGTAAAAGCACTTTCCTTGCCAAGCCTAGCAAAAAAAAAAAAAAAAAAACCAACAACCAAAACAAAAAATAACAAAAAAAAAAAAAAAAAAAACAAGCAAGCTGCCAGATCAAAAGTATGTCTCAAGTAAGGATCTTAACTAGTCTTGAAGTGGCAGTTGTGTTACAGCTTCCATGACAGAGGGAACCAGACTGAAGTGCCAGGACTGGAAGTGCCATGCAGTTCCCTAATCCAATCACGCTATGTGCAATAGTTTGCTGGATTGAACTTTTCATACAATTATATTTCTGCAAAATTAAATCCTTCTCAAATAGTTGACCTGTAGTGGCTCAGTGATCCTAGCCAACCAGCACTATGCTCCAGGACTATGGCACAGGCTTGACCAGAGAGTCTGGAAATCCAACTAGAGGTTACCTGTGCCAAATTCCTGAGTCATTATTGTAGTGAGGAACACTGAGAACCCACCTCCTCTCCCACTACTACTTAAGATCATTTTCAAGAGTCAAATAAATTTAATATCTTCCCCTCTTCCCTTCAAAGTTCCTAGAAAGCATAAGCAAGAGTCTGCAAAAAGTATGTAGGTAACAGGTGCTGACTGGTTGGAAAACACTCCAGAGGTACTTCCAGAAAGCTGGAAGTTTTACCCCGTGTTTCACGTACATTCCACAGCCACCAGTGCAAATCCTCCACTTGACGGGACAAGGATGTGCACAGCATTTCTTCATCCCACAGATGGTGTTAAGGATTTCTGACACACTGACTGCAGCCTAACAGAGCACCTTAACCCAGACAGAGGTCACATCATCAATACCAGCACTGCAGCTGCACTAATAAAAACCTCACTGCAGAAAAGATCTCTAGCAAATGCCTTATTATCCCACCAATTAAAGCTATTGGCTGGTAGCAACAAAGATACTGAAAAGCAAGACTATGTGGTGACAGTATGGTTCTAAAAGCATCTGTAAAGCTTTATGACACACCTATATCGGACTCTATCTATTAAAAAATTATCATGGACTAGGTAGAGTCAGTGGTCTTCTGCTGGCAAAAAAAAAATTTGATGACCTCTTATACCTTTTAATCTTATAAAGGCAACAGGCAAGATAAAAACACTCCCACAACCAACCAACCCAAAACAAAACAAAAGCATCTTGAAATAATTGACTTATATTTCCAGCAACAGCCTCACTATACAGGATGTATCACTGTCTGTGAAAACAGTTTGTGTGGGACAGACAAAACTGACAGTGCCAGAAACCTAACTTTCATTATTTAAAAAGTACAGACCACCAGCAGAGCAGGAATGAGGCTTCAACACAATTACTAGTGAGGCTGCAAGTAGTTCAAAGGTCTGGGTTTAATGGTAGCTTAGTCCTTTCAAGACAGCAACCTGAGAGATCTAATGGCTTACATATGAAAGGCTCTGCTTTCAGCAAGTAGCAGGAATAACAAGAGAAGAAGTGACAGTATAATATCAGGAGTACCAAAGTGGGCTCATCTCTTTGGATGGCTGGTAGTAGGCACCTGTGAAATGTCACAGAAGTGACTTTGGAGCCTGCCAGCAAGTTTAGGCTCACATTAGCAGTGGAGCTTGAAAACTGGAAAAGGATATGGAAGAAAAGGACACACCTGTCCAAGGGATTCTGAGCCCAGTAAAAGTACCAGCACTCAAAGTAACTGAGACTAGGATGTGACAAGGGTGCATGTTTTGAAGCCGTCAGGGACCAGGCAGGTTCTTTGGAACTGTACTGAAGAGGGTAAAGGAAAGGAAAAGTATGGGAAGAATAAGAGAGGAGAGCAGAGAGAAATCCCAACATTTAGAAAGGAAGTAGAAGATGTAAGCATTGAGGATCAAACACAGGCAGACACCAAAAGCTAGAAGTATCCCCAGGGATAAGAGAATTAATAACTCTCCAGACAATACAGACCCTTTGGACTCTGTTGTTTATACGGGTTCGCTTCAGCCCTAGGGTGACACAACCACAAAAATCACAACCTGGCAGCTCCACTGGGTCAGAGACCTCACTCTGAAGTCTGAGCCCACCCCCTCAGATGCAGGCACACTCTGGAGCAGGTTTTGGCCAGCCTCAAGAAGGGCTCCAAGGCACCGTGGAGCCCCGAGGGCCCCGGAGCCGAGCTGTCGCCTGGCAGCCCAGCCACGGTCCCTCCAGCAAGCGGCAGTGCTGGCTCGGCTAAGCCAGGCTCCAGGCCGGGCTGCTCCACGCTCCCAGCCCCCAGCCCAGCCCCAGCCTGCCTCTCCACACTTCCACCCTCTGCCGACTTACTTTCTAATTAGATTTTTAAACAAAAAGTGAAAGAATTTTCTAAAATTCCTCTAATTACACTAAGATGCTGAACTGATTGTGATGGGAATAGGAAATGAAAGCGACTCACCCTCTGAGGGAGAATTTTGTCAGCCATCTTCCTCCTCTTGGCACTGTACATTTTTTAAAGAAAAAAAACACGTTACCATGGTGACAGATCTAGGAGTAACGAGGCCACCTGCTAAATTATCCTGACATCTCCACATGCTGGTGCACAGCTGTGCATGCATCAGCAAAAGGGTCTCACCCATGGCCAGGACCTCGTACCCCTGCTCTCAGCAGCCTGGGGAGGCAGTTAGGTAAGGACAAATCAGGGCTGTCTGTTATGCATCCTGGAAAGAAGTCTGTAAGTTCTTTGATCACAGCATCTTGTGTGGTGCAGAGCAGCAATGTATGCCAGTGCAAGTGCACACCCTGCTCGTAGCTACAGACCAGTGTGCAGGGACAGTCTCCAGTGTGGTGTGCACAGACACACCTATACCTGTGCACATCTGGGTGCCTGCAAATGGCAACTTTTTCAAACAGGCAACACACGTTTATTCAATCATGCCCGAAATCAAGTGCTGAAGAACACACACACAGATGTGTGTATTTCATATGAGGTATGAAAACACACACATACAAACACCTTTCCTTCCTTATGTACATACACACTTGTTTTAATGCAACATACTTGCATGAGTGATGGACAAAGGTAAAAGACATTACATTTCCACATTTCTTCATCTTTATGAACACATGTGGGGAGATGTATGTGTGCTTGCAGCGTGTATACACACTGTGTCCATACCCACACACAGGCACACTTCTATAGCTATGCTTTTAAAAACACATTTGCACTCTCGTACATAAACACAAATGTGTATGTGCCCGAGAAATGGTACTGTCAAAAAGACTGTCTTCAGATTCTAAGAACTGCTCATGCCCACCAAACCTGTCACCCAGCTTTCTCTAACAGGGCCAAGAGGGAATTCAGGTCCTATTCTTTATCTCTTTAATTTGTGAGGCCTTTATCTTAAGCAAGAGATGAATCACTCCATCTGTGACAGACAAATGGGAGAAAGCAAACCACCTGCTGCCACTCTGCCATGTTACAAGGACACCCCTCCTTACTGTTCTCACACTGGAAGACTGTCGTCAGCTGTGTCCACATAAAAGCTGTTTCCATGCACATTGGTGTGGCATATTCTCGTCCTATGTTTGTTATTAATAAGCCAAGGCTGAAATATCAGATTCTTAAGACTCATCTCCATCCCCACATAAGCCAAGGCTGAGGAACTCTTTGTGCACGGAGGTGCAGAGGGCAGAAAATTCAGTTACACCCAACTTAATAGGTGAACAATGTCCCTTTTAAAAAGTGTAGGAATAATGGGAACGGAATGTTACATGGTGTGAAACTCCAACACCTTCCATAGCTCAGAAAATCAAAGCTGCACTGAAACACTTCAAAGAATCTGGAAGTAATGGCTGAGCAAACCCCAGCCTCACAAAGGGACTGGGATATGCATGTACCTGCAACAACCCTAGAGGCCTGCAAATAAAAAGCAAGAAAGAAACCAAAGCAACATCCCCAAACAATTTAGATCTCAGCAAGTTCTTCAATAGTCTGTTACCGAAATGAGACTTTTGTCTCCACCAAACCTGCCAAGAAAGGACAAGTGCAACTTTCTTGGCCCGTGCTAGAAAACATGGAACTCATCTACCCCCAGAACTGGGCCAAAGATGCCAGAAAAGCGTGTCTTAAAAAACAGAATGAGAAATGACAGGAAAGTGGAAATGAAAAAAGGGGAAAAAACATTCATCACATTATCTGAAGGGAAGGCAAAGCACAAGAAACAGACAAACTCTCTCAGTACCCAGGGAGCACTTGTGTGAGCTGGGCTCCAGATAGTAGACAGCACTGCTGGGTCCCGAACTAAAAACACTGCAGTTAAGAACAGGGGAGGGGAACTTTTGTTTGTGAGTCAGGTCACCAACTTTTAGCAAATACTGTCCTTTAATGCTCTCTGGAAACTAGTCAGTGACTAAAGTTTACCTTAATTATCCAGCAGGGGCAATTTTTCAGGTTATATCCACCCTGCATTATTTTGTGCAGTTTCCTGGAGAACCTCCTGGGAGGTGCTACAGAATGTGCATTTGTGCCAGTGCTGGGCAAGGCCTCCAAGATGCACACACACTTCTTGTGCTCATCTGCTGCACTCACACACGTTCCTTCAGTGTCCAACCTTTTTCAATTGTAATGTATTAATACTCTCAAAATCAGTGTCCTTTCCAGATGCATCCCAGACACAAGCATTCCCAAATCTGGCTGCTGATCTACACCACCTGGATAGAGCAGGGCTCCTGAAGACCTGAGCTTAAAGAGTCATGTTTTACCTACAGCTGGATTCCCTGACACCACCAGAACACTGCCTGAAGCTGTATGTACATCTACAACGACTTTGTAAAAGACAGCCCACAGAGATGACTGCCCCCTGTGTGTGTGGATCATACTCAACACCTGAGACTGATCTAACACACTGCAAAAAGAAATCAGTTAATTTATTTAAGAGAGAATGCAATGTACAAGGTGGGCATATTTCAAAAAGAAAGTTCCTTATAGAAATTCCTCTAATTTTATTAAATTACTTCCAGTGCATATTTATTCACCTTATATGTAAAGACACTTGGGACAACTGCAAATTTTATGACCACCCTTCTGAGTGACCATAGTACAAGTACTCAAATGACAAACCAAAGTTTTTTCCACTTGTGTCATTTACAAACTACTATGCTAGCCAGTCAGAAATCATAGCAACTATACAGAACAGGCAACAAATAATACAGTAATTGTACTATATTAGAAAAGAACTGTTCATTAATTCCAAAGGCTAAACATACTCGACAGATTTATGGCCTGACAAACCTGCAAAGTAAAAGCAGAGTAACTTCAAAACCAGATATTATTAACGGTTGGTTTGTTCAAGCCCACTCACAAACAAAAAAAAAAAAAAGTAAAATTTACCAATGTTTTTCCTGCTTAAAAATCTGACAATACATGGATCTTCTGTCCTGTCTCATTTGATCTCACAGGTCTTACCTACTGCTAAACAGGTATCATCTTTACTTCTTCAAATTGTCCTCCTGTGTTTTCTTTCCAGAACACTCACCTCCTAGCTCGGTTCTGAGTGGCTTGCTGCTGCTGTTGCACCTGCTGCTGCACCTGCTGCTGCTGGACCTGCTGCGGTGCAGTGCGTTTTCTTGTTGTCTCCATCACAGTCTGGGGCATCCCAGGTCGCACAGAGGGGCTCCCGACGTATGGGGGGCCTGGAGGACCCATTGGAGCCCCCTGATGGGGCAGTCGAGCTCCTGATGGCATCCCAGGGCGCTGGGAGAAAAGCGAAACAGAAAGAAAAGCCGGTCTGGTTCCTGCTTCTGCAGCCAACAAGACATTTGTATATCATGCAACACTGGCCCCACCAGATCCCCAACGGTCTTGACCATCCTCATGAGCACTAAGCAGCAACCCAACGCACACAAGCTCTGTGATTGGTGTATCTTGGATGTCATGAAGAAGTATTCAGGGATCAAGCACACAGGAAACAGGGAGGTGAAATACTAAGCTTGGGAAAACAGTCAGTGGTCAGCAGCATATCCAGCCCAGGTTAGAGGTGGAAGCTCTACCTTCAGCCTGAAGAGAGCACCCCATGGCAGCGCCATGCAGCCCAAAGTGGTGCAGCTCAGGCGCTGCTCAGAGCTGTGAGCACGCTCCCACTGCACACACTGCCCTGCCAAGCAGGCAGCTCTCATCAGCTGTGAGACAGAACCCAGCACAGGCAGAACACCAGGAGAAACATCTGCCATTTAGAGCCTTCTACTTCGCCTGCACCAGAGAGCAGTGTAAGTTCATAACACAACACAAATCTTTTAAGAAAAGGGTCATGTCTCCGATCAAGCCTTTAAAATAAAAAAAAAAAAAAAAAAGAAGAAGATGTGGTAGTTTGTCAGCAGCCCCCTAGGCATTCTAACGCCCTGGCATTTATGATGACTTCTACATGCTCTTGAGAGACAGTGATCCATATCACCAGCTTAATGCTGCACAAGACACAGAGTAAACCTAATTCTGAATTCTGAAAGTTTATAGTCATCAAGGAAAACCACCAGTAAAATAATTACCACCTGTAAAATGTAATTCAAAACAGAGTGATCAGCTTAGTCTCATACTGAGAATTATCAATATTTATACGTCCACATATATGCAAAAATACAGATACACACTCTCTAGGCATTTGAACAAGGATGAGAGTAAGAGTAACCATACAACAAAAGTCCTTTGAAAGCCAAGTCCCTTTACAAAATCTTTTAAGGAAACCAAAAGACAATGTCATCCATTATGGATAAACAATTGGTTAAAGGATAGAAATGAGGCAAAAGTAATTGGTTCTGAAAATACAAGAAAGAAACATGTAAAATTCTGCTGAGACTCCTCCTTTTCAGCATATTTAAAACAACCTGGGGGAAAAAGAAGCAAAAAAGCCAGGAAAAAAGCAATGAAGTGAAAAAGTTTGTTGGTAATGCTAACTTGTTCATGCTGGAAGGATGAAGGTCAGTTTAAAGAACTTCAGAAGGATTTTATGAGACAGAATGAACACCTAAAAGGAAGATACAAATGTAGTTCAATACATATTAAACTGAATTACAAAAGGAGAAAAAACAGTCCAAGAATTACAGAAAAAGTGTTGGGCCCTAAGCTGATTGCTTGTTCTAGCAGAACCAAGATCTTGTTTAAACAGACACTTCCAGAAAAGTATCAGTTCACTGGTTACTAGAGGTCCAAAAAAAAGTCATAAAGAAAAGAAGTAAGTGTGGAAGGAACAGAAGGTATCAGTGTGCCACGGCCATGGCGTGTCCACAAGGGAAGGTCTGTATGCAGCTCGGGCTCCTGCAGCTCAGTGATGGCAGAGCAGAGCTGAAACAAGGACAATGAATGGCACAGAAACTCTTAACGTGTGGAACCCCATCAATGGAACTTAAGGTAAATATATTGTGACTTCTCATCTGGAAAGAGGTGATCCAAGGTGATCTAAACAGGCATTTGCCAGAGCTCTGCAGAGTCCCCCGGGGCCTGGGGAGGACAGTCAGGTACTGACTGCTCCCTGCCCTGCTAGAACAGCGAATCCCAGGGGGGTCAGGCTCAGAGCCCACTGCAGGGGTGAGTTTGTCACACTGTCGGTATCCCTGTGGGATCCTCTTCCAAACGGCTGAAGACAGACTTGGCTCAGTAACTGCAGACTGAGAAAGTACTTGGGAGAAATACACTACTGGGCCCCAAAGTGAGATGCATGCACCCCTGAGGGTATGCCAGTCCACTGGGGGTGGGAGGAAAATATGCAGTGCACAGTCAACATACATAATTATTTTTTTAAGTTTATTTCATCCTTCCCTCATAATTTCATTGATTTCTAAATATATAACTATTATAATAAAACATAATTCTACAAATAATTTGGACCCACATCTCCAAATTAACCACCCAAATCCACCATAGCTCTCAGTGCCCTCCCTAACAAGTCTTAGACATTCCTCACACTTGTATCTATAAAGGAAACTGGAAAAAGGAGAGGAACGGATGAACAGCAAAGAACCAATATGGGCTATAACTGGTACAGACAGAGAAGCAAGGCAGGAGGTAGGAGAGTCACCAGCACAGGAATCTAAGCAGGTGAACTCAGCACGTGTCGACGTAAGAAAGCAATGGCAGGTATGGCCATGGAGGGAGCAGCAGGCAGCAGACAGGCCAAACTGCAGCTTTGTGCAAAGCTCCAAATGTCTTCTGCCATGAGCTGGGAGCCCCAAGAACAGCTGAAAGGGAACAGTGCTCTCTGTTCTCGTGTATGCACCCTGACCCTCTGACCCAGGCAGAGTCAGCAGAAAGAAATGGCCCCGAAAATGCTTTTTCTCTTGAGCCTGCATTTAAGATCTGTCATCTGTCAAGCCACACACTGTGGCCTCCTTCCAGCAATGGGCAGACCACCAGGCCAGCTGCTGCCTGTCAGTCAGCTGGGGACATCTGACAGTCACTCAGAAGGATCTTGAGCACAGTCATCTCATGGAGACTGACTGGCCCACTGAAAAAAACCTCAAGGCCCATTTGATGCTGCTCTAAAGGACAACTTAGGGCTTGAAGAACAAGGTCAACAAGCTAAATCTACTCTCAGTCTTGGTCTTACGTTTTTGAATTTTCTTCAGTTTCCTTTGTTAAGAACTAAAATAGAGAAATATAGAGAAAGGACAAACATGAGAAAAAAGAGGCAGCTCTAGCAAACGCACATTCGATCTCATCCCTTGACCACCTCATTCCTTTGCCTCTGTTCTCATGTTCCTACCTCCAATATCACTCATAGATAAAACATTACTCACTATGCAACTGTGCAACTGTCTTCTTGCTGCAAGCCTACTAGACTGCCAAGATACAGAAATGCTTTACCTATTTAAATTTTATAGAAGAAGAACATACAAGCAGTATCTCACCTTACCTGAGAGCTTATTTTGCCCTCAAATGCATGTGCAAGACAAGACTGTAATGGACAATACATCAAATTTTTCACAAGAGTGACATTGAAAAAAAAGAAAAAAAGTCCTCATACTAAAGAATATTCCAATACCACTATGGCTTTTGAAAGAGATCTTGAAGTTGCATCTATCTACAGGTTGGGATCTGTCCCCAGTTGAAGGGACCACTCTCACAGCTCTGAGAAGGTGAAGCGGAGAGCAGAGCAGAGGCACAGCAGCAGGGCAAAGACAGAACAATGCACAAAGGCACATGACCAGTATTTCATGCACATGTACTGGTCCCTAAGAGTTCTGCCAATTGTCTGTGTACATGTGCACAGCCCATCACGGTTCTGGCTACAGCTGTTCAAACCTGAGCACACTGTCTGTGCAGCAGAACACCACCCCCAACACCTGAAGGCCAGAGCCCTTCCCTGCTCTCCACTGAACAGCCACATTTGGCCTGTCTGCTGTCTTCCTTGCCTGAACTTCCTGTCACATCAGAGCTCTGCCTCTGTCCTCTTTGTCATCCTTAAGTGAACTTCCATCTGACAGCAGTAACAAGACAACATTAGAGCAGTGCTTTTCTACATTCTTCTACTTCGAAGTCTTTTCTCAGGGGATGTGCATCACAGCAGTCAAAACACAGAAGTAGAAAAAAGGAGTCCTGTCTGGACAAACCAGTAAGAGGAAAATAACCTGGAGAACTGACGGATGAAAGTAAAAGGAAGTGTCAAGAAAAGTAAAGCAAAAACAACCACAAGAGGCCTCAGAAAGAGACAGAATGGAGAGCCAGGAGTTGCTGCATTGCAGTTGAGGGCTGAGTGCTGCACTTACAGCATCTTCTGTCCGGACAAACTCCATCCACCTCAGCACCACACAGGAGGCTCAGGAGCCACAAGCTTCTCGTTAACACAGACATGGACAGATTTTGAGAATAACCACCACCAAGAATAAAAACAGCTTATTTCTTAATTAAAAAGGAGTCTCCAAGAAAGATGGAGAGAGACTGTTTATAATGGCCTGGAGTGACAGAACAAGAGAAAAGGGCTTTAGTAGGTTTAGATTAGAAAAAAATTCTTTACTTATGAAGGTTGTGAGGCCCAGGTTGTGGCTGCCTCATCCCTGGAAGTGTTCACAAGCAGGCTGGATGGAGCTTGGAGCAATGTGGTCTAGCAGAAGGTGTCCTTGTTGATGCCACAGGGGTAGGATAAGACGATCTCTAATGTTCCTTTCAATCCAAACCAGTCTATGATTTCTATAGGGCGTAAACATAAGCAAGAGGAGATACCTGATGCTGTCTGGAAGTAAGAATGAGTAACTAGAAGTGCCCGGAACTCTTAAGAAATTTAGACTAGATTGATACTGTGTGATGGGAACAAGATTCTGACTGGACAAATGGTTTCCCAACTGATGTGTTGTTTCAAAACGGACTCCTAGAAGTACAACCAATAAAAACCAGCACAAGGCTTCTCTCCTCCTCACAATTATAGATGTTACTTCATAAGTTCCCTTTCTTAATGTCTATGAATGTTTTAGAGGCTTAGTAAGCTGAAACATCAGTATTGCAATTCTTGCTTCCTGCTATATTCACCTTCCTCCATTTCCCAAAAGCTTTCAGTCTGTAAGCCCAAGTGTTCCAGGTACCACGTATTTTAACATAATGTTCACAACAATCCAGAAGTCTTTAACTTAGAAAACATCCGATTTACAGAACTGTGAATTGGAAAATGAGATGAAGTTCAGTTCTTTTTCATGTATGTCTGTTTACAGCTCAGAATAATCTGCCACCAAGCTCATGCAGAGCACTTGGATGTAACAAAAAACCACAAACAAACAAACAAAAAAACAACAAAAAAAGCCCCCCCCCAAAAAAACAAAACCAAAAACAAAAACAAAAAAAAACAAAAAACACAAAACAAACAAACAAACAAAAAACACCAGTCTTTAGAATTGAAACCTTACAGATTAGCTTTGAGTTCCACCAGCTTTATTAGATCTGATCATACCACTGCTGTGATCTAACGTATGGAAGGGATTTTGTACGAAGAACTACCAGAATACACCTCTTGAAAGGGATGGCTTTGGGCGGGAAAGGAACAACAGAGCTCTGCAGCACAGTGGCTAGCCTGGAGAGAGAAGTAGATGGTCAAGAGCTCGTTGCCTCTGCCCTTACAATAATCAAACAAATCAGCAAATCCAAGTTTTCTCAACCAGCAACTCAAATTTTTTTAACAAGCCCATATTGCACAAAATCACTCTGATCTCAATTAAAGCCTTGACTAGCATTAATATGATTTTATTTTCTTCATTATGTATGAACCTTTCTCTGTCTGACTGCCTGAAATCAGTCCATGGCTAGAAAAGGACAAACCTTCCATCTCTACCAGCAGCTTGCTCACACAGTTGAACATTGTACAAGGTTTTCACTCTAGCTGTCCTCTGCAACCACCTTCCCAATCAAATTCCTTGCTGTAAGGTCCCTTGATTTCTCCAGGCTGCCCTGCTCACCCCAAATACCTCCCTGTTCACCCCAACAGGGAACATACACACAGCAAACCAGTGCCTCCATTCCAGGCCTGTTCCCTGAGGATGCCCTGCAGGAAGAATCAGGCAGGGAGCTCTGTGGAGCCGCGAGGGCTGCACCTTCTGTGGCAGAAAGTGGAACAAACTGTCCAACACAAACAGTTCATGAGGCTCTTTTCTAGCCATTCCAGCGCTAGCTGGCTTATGCTCTGACAAGACAGCATCTACATGCATGACAAAAGAAAAATTAGTAGGATATTTTTAATTAGCAAAGCTCTACTTTTTTCAGACTTGGCCCATACTCTCTCTTCACCTCACTATTGCCAGTAGTGATCTCTACACCCTTGTGACTGGCTGGGAGAAACAGTCACTTTTACTCACTTACAACTAAAACAGGCCACCATTCAGTTTTGGGAAAATATCTTTAGTGCTTTCCATTCTAATAAAACCTCCACGATTTTTATAATATACTGAAATATGAGTCCTTGAGGTCATGCAGCTCTTTCTCATCTCAAAGAAGGATCACCAGTATCTCCATCATCTTTGATAGATGCTTACTTCTTTAACCAGTACCTCAGAGCCCCCAGTGACAGAGATTTTTACAACTGACATAATCAGTCTCTATACTTAGATATTATAAATAAAATCAAAAATCCCCGTATTTCCCAACTGATTAAGCCTTCAGAGGTCTCCCATTACTACTGCCCTCTGAGTTCCCAGTCTTTTGGCTTGTTAGTCACACAGATTACCAAAAAAAGAAAAACATTCTTGTAAGTATATGCCATGGATTTACAATTCCTTCTGCATTATTCCCTGCCCCACTTCCCAATCAGGCTAATAGTTTACGTGATTTCTTATTAGTTAGACACTAGGCAGCTCACAGGACACCCAAGCCTTTCCCCTGAATGCTGACATTCCATTTACACCCACAATTTATCAGGAGATGCAAAAGTCATTTATGAAATTCACTGCTTCCCCTTTTTCCAAATCACAAATCAGATTTTTGATAAATCTGTTATAGATCCTCCATACCAATCAGACCTGTTGTTTAGTCTGTTCTAACACTGACAAGTCATTCATCATATATATTAAATATTTGTTTACATGCTGGCATGCTCTGACACTCTCCTTTTACTGTTGTAAATGCCATTTCATATAAGACAGTTTGTGTATTTACCATAAAACCCTATGACCAAATTTGAGAGGTAGAGAGCCAAACAAAAGGAGGACTGAGGATAAAGCAAAGGAGTCACATCAGCGATACACAGGTTTGCATGAATTAGCAATCTTGGAGTGTAACTAATATTAAACTGTAGAGATTAGCAGGAACTATGAAATAACACCTATTAGCAGAAAATAAATATGGATAAGGACTTATATTGCCACAGAGAGCTTCCTAAGCGTAGCAAAGAGGACAAAGATCAAGATCAGTATGGGAAAAAGGTGATTTGAACTGACAGCAAGTACATTGTAAATACAGCTGTGCCTCCCGAGTTAAGAAAGTCACACAGACATTTATAGGGGTATCTGGTGGATAAAAGGCAAGAAGATTGGCTTTGGAAGGAAGATAAAGTGGGAACAGGAAAAGGACACAGAAGCAGATTAAAAAGGTCAGAACAACGGGAGGAGAAAATGAACCTCTCAGCAGGTTCTTGTGTGCAGATGACACAGTCAAGGTCACCAGCACAAGGCACCAAGCGAAGGCTCCTGCAATCCAGTCACAAGAGGACAAATGTCTGGACAAGAGTTTTGGCAAGACCAGCACCACAGACCTTCTGAAGACTAAACAGGCAGATACCTCTTTGAGTAAGAAAAAGCAAAAAGAGACAAAGAAAAAAGCAGGGGAGGGAGACGTGGGCAGGATCCATTATGGGATCCAGCCAGCAATGAGGCCTATGGTAGGGACCAGAGGACAAGAGGAAACGGAGGACAGGAATGACCTCCAGCAAGACCAGTAACTTGTCCAACAAAATATAAGGCAACAGCTGGACACCTACAAAAACGTCATGAAGACTGCCTGAAATGTATTACTGGACAGCAGAAAATGCACTGATAAAAAGATAATCAACTTAAATGTGGTTATTAAAGCCATATTTGTCCACACAAATGCTAGAAAAAGAGAGGACAACAGCAAAAGGATGAAGTACAGGATGAAGCCTTTGGAGGGAAAAAAAAATTCTTCCCACAAAAACAATCTGCAAGACGCAAATGAAACTGGAGTAAATGTATAGTAAAAATAAATAACTGAAAAAAACTTAACCTTTCTAAATGCCCAACTGCTAACCAGAGGCGTAACAAACGACCAAGGTCTCAAGGAGAAAATGAAGCGTCCTACTTTAGAGTTTTAACCTTTATGAGATTTCACCTTTCAGGGGGATCCTTTCTGCCTGGGACAAATGAGGAAGGAGACATCATCTAAGTGGCAGTATGGAAAAGCACAAAAGCAGGATCAGGTGCACAAGAGCAAAGGGCAAAGTGACCTTAGCAAAGGAACATATGTTTCAAGAAAGATCAAGTGAATCCAAGAGCTAACTGCCCTTAGGAAGTACTGCAGAATTATCCTCCTCATGTAAGTGTCAACAAAGCAAAAAAAGATTTCTCACAACATTCTACCTCTGCTTCTCCTTTTTTTTTTTTTTGGGTGGGGGTGGGGAGGAGGTGGGAAATTAGCCATTGGAGGAAGAGATTGGTCTCTGAAATTAGAACAGAATCTGACTCCAAGAAATTCCACTAAAGTTTGCTATGCAACTTGATTTTTCAAGGAATTAATTCAGGCGTTGACACACATTGGGTAGTAATAAAACAGAGGAGCCAGCACTAGGTAAACTCCAGGAAATGGCTGGCATGGCACATTCTCTTATTTGGCAGGATACAGGACCTGGAGAGATAAATAAAGTTATATTTTTTTTCTTCTTTTTTAAGTAATAGAAGAGTGACTGCCCCAACCCATGTTTTGATCAAAATGAACCTGAGATGAGGGAAAAAGCAAAAGGAAAGAACAAAGCAGGCACCAAAGAAGAACTGAAGGAGACGATGATGACGGAAAGGAGAGGCTGATACAAGAGCTGTTCAGGCACCAGAACACCAGCCAAGAAGCCCCAGCCTCAGCAACAAGAAGCAAGAAGATATATACAGATATTCCAGGCTAATGCATATATTCAAATAAGATGCCACTAGCAACAAAACTTCCAGGGCAGAAAAGGCAGACCCTCCTGGCATCCAAATAAATAATGGAAATGAGTTCGGCTTTTTTTCATTCCAATATAAATTTAAAATCCCCAGGCTTAAGAGCCCTGCTGCATGCTGCTTTCACACGAAGGCCAGCTAGATGTAGAATAAGCAAATTCATGTAACTATTTTTGCTGCTCTTCTTGATACTGAAGGAAGAGCATTGGTGTACAAATGCCAAGGAAAACTTTAGAAAAGGCAAAATCATCCCATCTGCCATCCTCCCCACTTGCTTCTGGTTCTGGTCAGATACCACCATCACAATCCAGACCACCTTGGCAAACCCACACGTCCACAACAAAATCACTGCTGCCACCTGCACACCCACTCTCCATCACCCCTGAACAGCTGCCCACCTTGCACAGCCTGTCCCTGTACACTGGCACCACATCACCTCTTACAGCTCTCCCAACACAGCGTCACCTCACAGTCCTTGGCCCTTCCGGTGCCATCACACCCAGGATCTAACGGCCACACGCAAGATCCTACACACCTGGAGGAAGCCTGACTCATGGAGACAACTCAACAGTCTGCCACGAGTCACACAGGCTTTTGTGATCTCTGTACAAGAGCCCCCACCTGATGTCTTCAAAAAGGTGTCACAGGAGGTGCCAGGATCCTCAAGAAAGAAGCACTTGGGACTATCAGTATCCAAACAATATCACATTCCTTGGGGCTCTTTAACAGCCTTATTTCTGTTCCATATATGTATCAACGACAGAAATCCAAATGTTTTAAATGGTGACTGCTCTCAGACATTAGAGTCATTTAAAGAACGTTTCCAATGGCAGCAAAACAGAGTGAGCATTTCC
The DNA here is from genome assembly GCF_009819655.1 of Sylvia atricapilla. NCBI lineage: Eukaryota > Metazoa > Chordata > Aves > Passeriformes > Sylviidae > Sylvia > Sylvia atricapilla. The sequence goes on from NC_089140.1 coordinate 74,319, forward strand.
CCTTAAATGGAGATCAAAGACCTGATTCTTAAACAAAAGCTGGAACATTTTTAAAGACCTGAAGGATTGCTTTAATTAAGCATGGCACCCTGAAATTGTCTCGTGGGTCAGTTTCCATAGACTGTTACAGATCTGTAGAGCTAATCTCTTCAAGCCCCTGAAAGTCACCTGTTAAGTAGCCAGAGGATACACAGGAGCCAAGACTGGAGACAAGAACCAGAGGCAGCACCCCAAGGCTTCATCAGGTTCTCATCAGAATTGTTTTCCAAAACACAAGTTTGATTACAGAACAAAGTGTCCTATAAGCCCATTTGGGTTAGATCCAGTGCAGATTCTGCACCATGATCAGGCTGAAAAGCATGCTATTCACCATTCATGGAGAATCACAGCAAAAAGCACAGCACACATCCCCCCAGACACAAGCCTGTATTATCAATGAATCAGTGCATAGGCTGGGGGCTCCACAGACCCCGGTGTTCTCCTGGAGAGGCAGCTACCAGCGCCCCAGGAGCACACTGCAGGAGCCGATCCAGCCCAGCACAGAACCTCCAGTTTCCACTCATCCCTCTATTCAGAGCCAGCCAGCTCACTAACTTTCCCGACTCACCACCCCATGGACCAGAAACTCAAAAAGTTTGCTTTTCGTAGCTTTGCGAGCCCCTCCTGTAACTTCATCTGTAGCCATCAGGGTCTGCTCAGCCTCTCTCACTCTCTCTCTTCCTCTTTCTTTCCCTTTTCTGCCTTTTTCTCCAACTCTCCCCTCTGAGTCCTGCTGGGCTCTCACACTTCTAATAGCGCGGAGTGGGGAGGGGGCCCCTTCAGGGCCTTCCTGACGGCCCACTCGCGCTCAGCCTCAGCTGCTGCATTCCTCCACTGATAAGCCAGAAATAGTTTGTGCTGCCGGGCTCTGTCTGTTTACTCTGCAGGGACAGAAAATCCAGCTTTTTAAACCTCTCTGTCCAAACAGCAGAGATAAGCAGGAGGCAAATTGAAAAACACGTCTCCGTTTTCCATGGTAGTGCCGCAGCCTCTCCTCCTCTGCATCAGGGATGGGAAATTCTGGGGCAAGGGGAAGGGGGAGGGGGCAACTTCAGCAGTGACACAGAGCTCAGCACCTCGCAGAGATGTTTTCCCATTAGAAAATGCAGCAGGCGAGCAGTGGTTTTCCCTTGCTCCCACTGCTCCTCCCGCACTGCATTTCCAGGCCCTTTCCCAAGGGACCTGGCAGGCAGCACACAGAAACATTCGCTGGCAGCATTTCCAGCATGAGAGACGAGAGCTAACCCCTCTGGACAAGAGAGAAGCAGCGGGAGGCCGGAGCTGGGAACAGGGAGGGACAACATGTGGAAGCGAGGGGAAAGCGTGAGATCAGCGGAGGAAGGGGGTGGGGGGCAACATGGCGGCGCAACTCCCACGGCTTTTTTCCAACCCTGCACTCCCACTGCCTCTCCCCAGTGACCCTTCTCGGGATGCTGTGGTACCACTGATCCTCTAGAGACCCCAGGTGACTGACAGGCGCAAATTATTAACACCACAGCTGCTGTAAGACATCAGCAGCTCGCTGCTTGTCACACAAAGCCCTGCACCGCAGCGTGTGACATCCCAGGACACTGCTGGGAACACGAAGCCCAAGGGGGAAGGGAGCAGCAGCCCAGCCCCTCGGCGGCCCTGGGGCGAGCCATAGACGCTGGCAGCACGGCGGCCATTGCACAGGCAGAGCGCGGCTCCACAGCGTTGGCCGAGCCCGCAGCGATGGCCCATGATGGCCCATTCCGCAGCGATGGCCCGGCCCGCAGCGATGGCCCGGCCCGCAGCGATGGCCCGGCCCGCAGCGATGGCCCATTCCGATGGCCCATTCCGATGGCCCGGCCCGCAGCGATGGCCCATTCCGATGGCCCATTCCGATGGCCCGGCCCGCAGGGATGGCCCATGATGGCCCGTTCCGATGGCCCGGCCCGCAGGGATGGCCCATTCCGATGGCCCGGCCCGCAGCGATGGCCCATTCCGATGGCCCATTCCGATGGCCCATTCCGATGGCCCGGCCCGCAGCGATGGCCCGTTCCGATGGCCCGGCCCGCAGGGATGGCCCATTCCGATGGCCCGGCCCGCAGCGATGGCCCATTCCGATGGCCCATTCCGATGGCCCATTCCGATGGCCCGGCCCGCAGCGATGGCCCGTTCCGATGGCCCGGCCCGCAGCGGGGGCCTTGGGGCACCGATCCGCTCCCCGGCACGTCCATGCGCCCGCGGCTGACAGGGGCCCACGTCCCTGATCTCCCTCAACACTGCAATAGGCGAGATGTTGCCAGGTTACAAAAGAGGTTTGTTCTATTCCTCTGCTTGAAATTCTTGTCTAGGGGCTGTGAGTTTTCTGGCAAGACTGCAAACAGAACAGAATCAGACCAGAAACAAATAAAAAATATTCTGCCCTCATCCAATAATAAAAACAAGCACAGAAAACACACTGCATTGACTAGCAGCGAAGGGCAAGCTATGAAGGTCACATGGCCTTCTGAACATGGGGATGAAGACAGTGACCTCCACTGATTTTTAGGACCACCCCAATCTAAGTGCTGCTGTGTGGCAACAGCCCTAGCGATCACAGAAACTTAGGGAGGGCGAGCGTGGTTATCAGTTCTCCCTCTCAGCCCCTCAGAAGGAATATGCTAAGCAAATCACCATAGCCTTAACTTGTTCTGTGCTGGAAAAATTCCTCAAGTTCTAGCTGAACTAAAGGCACACGTAATCTGGAACCAACTGCTCTGTGTTCTGGTGGATGTGGTAACATCAGGTTAATTTGATCTGGAGGGGTTTTTCCAACTGAAACAACTTTAAATTCTACATGCCAGCGTGATTGGCAAGACAGCATCCAGGCGGTATCTGCCATGGTTTTTAGACCCCAGACTCACACAGAAATGTTGGCTCCCATCATGTGAGCCCTTTCCCTGCTCCCAGCAGACACCGTGCATTTCCCTCACAGTCTGCACTAGCCGTTGGTGCCGCACTGGCCGGCGGTCTGAGCAATGCCGGCCGCGGAGGCCACCGGCCCCGGCCCGTGCGGCTGTTCCCTCCCTCACGGGGAGCCGTGCGGGCCCTCACCGCGGGAAACGGCACCAAGGCCGGGCCGCAGCGCCTCCTCTAGCAGCCGCGGTGACGGGCCCTGCCCGCCCGCCCGGCGCGGGAAGGGGCGGCGGCTCCGGGCTGCGGCGCGGCGCGCGGTACCCCCTCGCGTCCCCCCGCGCTCCGTCGCCAGCACCATCGGCACCGAACGGCAACGGCGCGCCCGGCACGGGCAGGGCGTGCGCCTGCCACGGCCCCGGCCCCGCCGCACTCGGGCGGGGACAGGCCCGGCCAGATCCGCCCGCCCGGGGCCGGGCCGAGCCGAGCCGGGCCAGCAGAACCGCGGCGGGCGCAGCGCGGGCCCAGGGCGCGGCGCGCGCATGCTCGGCGCGGCCCCGTGAAGGTCAGCGCGGGCCGGCGGGGACGCGCGGGCGGGAGCGCTTTAACCCCTCCCGCGCCTCGGCCGGCGCCGCCCGCGGACGGAGCGGGGCGGGGCGGGACGGAGAGGGACACGGCGGGACGGAGAGGGACACGGCGGGACGGAGAGGGACACGGCGGGACGGAGAGGGACACGGCGGGAAACGGCGGGACACGGCGGACACAGCGGGAGTGGCCGTTCTCGGGCCGCGCCGGAGCTCTGAGCCCCGGCCCTTTGTCCCGCCGCAGGAGCATGCGCTCCACTGCGCATTTCAGGGTTTTCTTCTTTTGCCCCTTAGCTGCAGATACGGCATGGAGCCGCAGATGCCCCGATATCAGTAGTCACTGATGACCTCCTGGAGCAGGACATTTGCTATGAAGTGTTACTGAAATTTAAGTTGAAAACCATACAATACATATTGTAATCTACCTGGATGTTCTTAACAGACATCCAAAACTAGATTTCCTTGAACACCAAATTTCAAGGCCAGCCACTTGAAAGTTAAGGAATGGCAGTCTCACTGCAGCTGTCAACTGGGTAAAAAAAAAAAAAAAAAAAAAAAAAATCCTGTAATAATAAAAACTCAGGTCTTACTTAGCATGATGGGAATTCTCCAAGCACTTTAGAAAATAAATCAGTACATGCAGCTCTTATGTTTTGCAATGGAAAATACAGTACAAATGGATGGAAGTGACTTGCCCAACATCACCTAGAGCTGAGAATGAAACCCATTTCCTGTGATTCTTCAACCCTTCACAATAGTGTCCAGGAAAACTACCGTGCAAGGCATTAGCACAAAAGGGTGAAGGTTACCATGCAAGAATGTCATTTCCCATATTAAGAGAAACAGCTTATAATTTTATTTTAAATAGCGTGCTTTTCTATTTTCCCAACTTTTTTTTTTTCCCATAACAGTGCAGAAAATAGTTGTCAATTTCTTTTAAAAAGTGATTTAACCCAAGTAATTCCCAACTGCTGCAAGTATCCTGGCAGGTCCCAGTCAGCTCTGGCCTGGAAGTTCTCTGTGCCATGGGGCTCTCTGTACGGTTTGTGTTCCTCCACTGGTTCTTGAAGGCTGAGCTTGCACTGGGGCCTGGTTCACACTCGCTTTCACCTGCCTTCGTGTCACATTCCCAGACCATTTTATTTCAGAGAAAGGCTGACCTCCTTCCCTGGTCCTTCCTGGGGCACTGGGAGCCCCCCTGGTCTCCCTGTGTGTGGTTTGGTTTAACTTCTGTGCTGTTATTAATGCTTTACAGCCTGTTAAACTAAGATGGTCCAACTAGAAAAGTGATGAACCAAGTTGTGGTTTTAGAGAGACATGTTTGCTGCTACTTGTGACTTTTTAAACTGTAAGTAATTATAGAAGTACATGCAGGTACAGATTGTCTTAAGCAGGCGTCGTTTCCCTCATCCCAGTTTCACTAAAGTCAGCATCACTCTTTTCTCTGAAACTTAAACTATTCGCAACAGTTTTGGAATTTATGCAATGTGGCATAGAAGACATACTGGAAGGAGAAAATATCCCAGGACTGAGGCTCTGCTTAATCTAAATAAACGTCCACTTGTTCCTGATTTCAGAATTATTCAATGGTCTCATTAACAATATGGATAATGTACTTAGAAAACATGCTTATTAAATTTCCTAGCAATATATGGTTTGGAGAGGTAACAAGTTTGCTACAAAAAATTATTAAAATTTAAATCCTGAGGACCTGGAGATATATCCTGGTTTTTTCGAACCATAATTCAATCAGAAACAGTGCAAGGTTCCACATGAAGATACAAATCAAACAACTATCTAAACAGAAGATGGGGAACAAATGCCTGAAGAGAGCCTTTTTCAGAAAAAAATACCTGGGGATATGATATGATAGATCATAAGCTGAATGTGAGTTAACAATACTACACTGTCACAAAAAAATCAGATAAATCCCCAGAAGATAAGGAACTGCAGGAATGCTGCCCCACTGCTCTCGTCCCCTTGGTGGCAGCATAGACACTGACAATACTCTAGATTCTTCTTTTCTCTTCATTTCGACTCTCCTCCTTCTCCCCATCCCCCGAGCTCTCCAGGGCACAAGCTGTTGCAGCTCAACATTTCTTTAAGGTTGCAAAATTAAATTTTGCCAGAATTGCTAAGGAACTTTTCCAAAGCAATTCTGTCGTGGTATGAATTGTCAGTGTCTCATGCAGACCAGCCTTTGCAATCAGGGGCTCTGTGCATCAGAGGATATGTGGAGAAACCAGGAAGCCAGGATGGTTAAGGAAAGGACAGTAAGTGTGACAAGGACTGTAAGGCCCAAAGAAGATAAAGAGAAAACAACAATCGTCAAGTATCCAAACGGCTGCTGCAAATACAGGGAAGAGCCGCTCCCCATGCAGAGAACAGGAAATTAGGGATTTCATTTCTCCCAGGAAGATTTGTTAGATATCAAGGACAAGCACAGTAGTGACAGTGGACATGTTCTGGGATAGTTTGTCCAGCAAGGATGGGAATCCCAATCACCAAAGGTCTTTCACCATCAGGTTAGACAAGCATCTATCCAGAGTAATGTAGGTGGTGTGGATTAAGACTTGGGCCAGGACAAAGCACCAGCTGATTTCCAGAGGCTCCTTTTGTCTTATTTCCCTACAGAAACAGTATGAGATCTTGTAACGCCAAAGTTCCTTTCTCTGTTAGGCCTTTCCAGTACTTATGTCTAAAGTCTGTCTGAGAGGCAGGGCAGGGGAGGGCAGGGCAGGGCAGGGCAGGGCAGGGCAGGGCAGGGAAGGGCAGGGCAGGGGAGGGGAGGGGAGGGGAGGGCAGGGAAGGGGAGGGCAGGGCAGGGCAGGGGAGGGCAGGGCAGGGGAGGGCAGGGAAGGGCAGGGAAGGGAAGGGAAGGGAAGGGAAGGGAAGGGAAGGGAAGGGAAGGGAAGGGAAGGGAAGGGAAGGGAAGGGAAGGGAAGGGAAGGGAAGGGAAGGGAAGGGAAGGGAAGGGAAGGGAAGGGAAGGGAAGGGAAGGGAAGGGAAGGGAAGGGAAGGGAAGGGAAGGGAAGGGAAGGGAAGGGAAGGGAAGGGAAGATTAAGGCAAAGAAAAGTGTTTGTCTCTAAAGGTTCCAAACATTGTGCAGAGGTAGAGATAAACTTATTTCCTGATTATTTTAAAAGTAATCAAAGGCAACAGCAGAGATGCTAAAAGACAGAGAAATATATAAAATATATATGTAATATTATAGGATACAAAATAATGAGTCACCAGAATTATCATGTCATCAACCATACTAATATTTTAGCCAATTCTGCACAATTCTGTTTGACCTCATGGTAAGCTGTCCAGTTCGACCATATCTTTACCTCCACTTTTCCATCATCACCATCCCTCTTTACACTGAGTGTGCAGCAACAGCTGTGCACAGCTTCAAACATCTGAGCAAAGAACCAGAGCACTGCAAGATGCAGCCACAATCCTCATCCTCTAGCAGCAGAGCTGCAAAGTGTGAGAGTAAGTAAGTGTGAGAGTTAGTAGTAAGACTTTGGTCCTGGAAGGAGAACAGTTGGGAATACAGATTTGAATTTTTCAAAAGTGAAGGAGATAGAGGAATTCTTGGTGGGTAATCCCGAGGGAGCAGAAATAAAGACCTATCAACAACTACCCTCAAACCAATTTCCCCCTAGTCCAAAAAGTGTACCTTCATGATATTTGGTGGTTAGAATGATGGCTTTGGGTAAGAGCATTTTACAAGTTTGCCCGCTGTCACTCACTGGCAGAACAGAGCTGGGGGAACCACAGGGTCAGCAACTGGGAACCACTGGTTTTTCCCAGTGAGGGTGGTGAGACCCTGGCACAGGCTTCCCAGAGAAGCTGTGGCTGACCCATCCTAAAAGTGTTCCAGGCCAAGCTGGACAGGACTTGGAACAACCTGGTCTACTGGTTGGACTGGAAAGTCCCTTCCTACTCAAAGAATTCTACAATTCTCTGATTCTACATATAATCAACAACAACCATGTCACATATAAACCTTTCAGATATAAGTTTATTGCACAGCACTTTAATTCTTGGTATTCCTACGGGACAGCTGCTAAAACTGAGTTCTGGGGCTTTGTATGTGTGGGTCTTTTCATTTACTCTTAACAACACTGCCCTTAATGGTCCTTTGTGTCTAAGGTTTAAGCTTTGAAGCATTTCTACACACCTGTCACATCCACATCCACTCCTCCTTTTGTCAGACTAAACAAGTGAAACTGTTATTTGCATTCTTAAAACTCTGTGCCCATTTCTCATCATTCCATCTTTTCCTTTTCCAGTCCCAGTTAACCTGGCTAGAGTAAGGGCAGAGAGAACTGTATTCCCTGTGTCCAGGCCACACGCTCATGTGCCATTCAGACTTTTCTCATGAGCAGAAATCTATCAACCCTCGCTAGGTTCCCAGCTGCCTCCCACAACATCCTGACAGTGACAGCTCCACGTTCTCTTGAACGTGAACTGATGTATCAGGCTTTTCTCCTTCTCCTTCTTAAGCATTGTCATTAGATCACTTCTGGCATACAGTGCCTACTCCTGTGACAAGGCCCCAAGTGCACTGTATTGTCACCAGACACCAGCTGGTTTCTGTTTGTGTAGTTCACAATCAAGCAGTTCTTTCCATATATAACCTGGTTTTTTCTGCTTCAACAATACCTATTTTGCATCATCAGCAAATTTAATTATTACTTTGCCTATTTTTGTGCCATGGGCATTAGTGAAAATATTAAATGACATCAATGCCAAGACAAATCCTGAAGAAACTGCAATGTTTTTTGTGTCTTCTTTAATGAACTCCTTACCTACTTTACAGTTCTGCTATTACCTGTCTTTCTGAATTCCAGCCAGATTTTCAGATCACATTGTATCAAAGGCTTCACTCAAGCCTAGACAAGAAAAACAGTGATTCCTTTGTGTAGAAATTATCTGAAAAACAGTAGCTTAGTAAACTTAGGCTGCTTTTCCATACCAAGCATATCCTTCTCATGCTCACTTATTTTCTCTTTTAAAATCATTCTTGAGCCTTGCATGGACTTAGGATGAATCTAGTGCATCTGCCTAGAGTACTCTTGCCCTTCTGTATTGTCAGAATACCTACAGGATTTCCTATCTGTTTGTCAGGAAATACAAATTTAAAGTCTCTTTCGATTAATACTAGCAATGCTAAGAATTGTCCTATTCTCACTGAAAATCATATGAGAAGTATCTATAGTTTAAGCAAATCAATAGTAAGTAAATATGGACTGAAGGATGTATTCATATGTAAAGCTGCCTAGGAACTGAGCACTAGGAGGCTGGAGAAAGCACAGAACCAAAGAAGGAAAACAGAGCAATCTTGGCATGGACTGTCTCATAAATCCAGCTCCCACTTCAGCTGAACTGGAAAGACAATTAGCAGGGGAATACAACACATCAGCATGATGGAACTGAGAGCAAGTAAGAGTGGTGATCATAAAAAAACGGCGTTGCCAGACAAGGCCAAATGTCTTTTAAAATTATTTTATTTGGCAGAATGCTTACAACAATTACAGATTACCCCAAAAAGTCAAAGTTAATCTCAAACAGTACATCATTACAGCAAACAATGGCTTTGGAAAAAAACCAATGGCAGCCAACAGAAAATGGCAAATGTGACTTAGAGGCAATGTAGTAAAACATTATCATATGCCTAGAATTCTTAACAGGAACATAATTTGTATGTAATTTCAATGTAAGATTACTGAAAAGTTATAAATAAGTAATAAAAACAAGCAGAAGGAAAGAGACTACTATGGACTCCAAGGTGTAATTCTGTTACACACAGACTTTTTTACCTCCTTCAAAGGTTTAAAAGAGAGAAGCAAAATATATGTAGATTAAATCCTCATGCAAGAAGATTTTGGAAAAGTTTCACAACCAATCAGGAGAGAGGATAAAAAACTCGACTCAGCCTAAAATGTTAGACAGGAGATTTAAGCTGGAAAAAATCAAGCTGGAAGATAAATCCTGAGGTAGAAGAACTGTGCTGTGCCAGTGCAGCAGACAGGTAGGATGGTTTGCTAATCCTTTCAGTGCTGATTCACCCAGTACATAGATACAGGTATGAAATCACAGGACCTGCACAGCAGCTCGTGGCACAGGGACATGATTACAGCACTTGGGCTGCAGCTGGACAATGGGCTTTTGACTAATGCTCATCTGAACAACTGAGTATTGCAGCAGCGGAAAGTGTCTGTCTCCAGCACAGCACAGTGGTTTGTCTGGTCCTCTCCCTCACCAGAGCACACAGCAGGCTGCAGCTCCCAGCTCAGAGCCACAATTTGCCTTTGGCACTGGGGGCACCAGGCACACAGCGTGCACAGCGACACGCCACAGTGACCCCAGCAAAGAGCAGGTCTGAACAAAAGGCACACAAGTGGTGGCACAAGTTACTTGTTAAATCATCTTCAAAACACGCAGAAGAAACACAGGCAGAAGAAACGTCAGTTGAATCATTACGGCATTCAGTGCTTTTCAAAACAGAGTTTACTTTGGAGAACTTCCAGGAGAGGGGCTTGTTTATGCATGGCCGTGAACTGTCAGAGAAGAGCTAAGTGTCGTACTTTGTGTCACATTCTCTGTCACATGCCACAATCCTTCCCATTGTTGGGACTCGGTAGTTTCTGGTGCCTGAGAGTATGAGGAGGTCCAGCTAAGGACAATGCAGTCTCTGACCTTGACAGTTTACAGATGAAGTTAACAGATGGAAATAGAAGGAGCACAGTGGAACAGGGAACACCAGTCATCCCGACAGGCATGCCAGCTGTCTGGCTACGCTGGTTTGGAATAGCCACCAAATCCTACCCCATGCACCCCATCCTTGGCACCTGTTTTCTGATCAATTTATACCCAGCCTGCAACTTGAAACCACAGAAATAACACACTTGTGGGGGATTTCAACCACCTTTCTGTCTCTTGGGAAATAACTATGCTTCCTTCTTCAAAGAGATTCCCTAGAGTTCTGACATACATATCAAAATATACAGCCAAGCTGGTATATAGACATATGATACAGCAACACCGAATGCTAATTATAAATATGATGCCAAATAATAATACATACATTTCTGCTAAGATTAGAGAGAGAAGGGCTTTATAAATTGTTGTTATAAGTCTGAGATACCTTGAAAATTAAAACAATATTTCTTTAAATCCTTTTAGTTTGGCTATTAATCTCCAGTAGGGTATTTATCTAATCTAAAAAGCATAAAACAAACTTAAAAAATCAGTGAAAAGTTTATGTAATGGAAAATGAATCACCGATATTCCAATAATACAGGGAGCTAAGAAATATTTCAATACAAAAAAGCTTGTCGTATATTTCTGTTCTTCAGAAAAAGTTCTTTTGTCTATCACATAACTTACTCTTTTTCTGCTGCATTTGATCTTTAGCAACTCTTCCCCTTGGCTGATTTTGTTTTGACAGTTACTCTTTTTTTTTTTTTTTTTTTTTTCCTGTTTCTCCACCTCCTTCTATTCAAGTCAATCTTTCCTCTTCCCAGTTCAAGCTCCTGCTGTTGCATATCACAAAACTGCAATTCTGTCTCTTCTAAACCTGGCAAATACTTTTTCACTCGGATTAAACCCCCTTGGAATGCCACAGGCAAAAATGTGCTCTGAAACTGTTTATATGCAGTATAGATACTGCATATAGATAAGGGCCCAATTCTGCATCCCTCTGCATCCCATCAGCCTTATGCATTTGCTGATTTGACCCTGCCCTGCATCCACTTTGCCATGCAACCCCAGAATGCCTTGTCTCTTCCACAGTGCTGCAAGGATTCAACAATCACAGTTCCTCATAAGATATTATTTAATCAAAAATCAGCTGCAGACCTATATCCCTCTCCTGTTATGGCCTTATTTTAAGGCTTATGATCTTCCCTTACACTTCAACTCCATTTGTCTATCAAAAGACCAGTGCTGTGAACCCTCTTGCCTGCCTGCAGAAACAACTGGTCTCTGACATTTCAAACCAGACAAAGCCCTGAAGAACACCTTCAGAAAATTACTGTTCTGTCTGGCAGCTGGTGAAGAATGGACCACATATAATTCCCACAGTTACTATTTCAGTTCCTGATCTTGTTGCAGTGTCCCTGCAGCAAAGCATCTGAGAGAGCGGGAACATGTGAAATGCTTTTCCTGCCATTTGCCTGTGGCTGGAGGACAGAATGCCGCCCTCAGTCACTGTCTTCAGACTGATGAAGCTCGGATATATTCTTCTGATTCCTATGGCAACAGTGCTGTATCTGCTCCCAGACCAACAGCGCACCCTCTCCCTCCCCCAGAAAGCTTCCAAACATCCACACTGTTACTGACTCTCTCTGGTCCCTTTTCACCCTGAACATGCACTGAATTCCAAGGTAACTGACAACTCACAGGGTGGGAGTGCTGTGATGGCTGGAGACGGACTCCAGGCTGGGGGGTGAGGAGGAGGAGGAGGTGCCCTTCAGCCAAGTGTGTGGCTGGAGCACACAGAGCCCCATCTTGGGATGGTCAGAGAACGAGCTGAGAGCTCACAGACCAGAGTTCGGATCAGAGTTATCAGGCAGATCAACATGTAGTGCCATGGTAGGTGTCTGCTGCAGACCACCTGCTAAAGAAAAAGTAGTGAGACCACAGACAGCAGAAAAAATCCCCACGTCCACGGGCTCTGGTGTTCATGGAAGACTCCAACCACCCCGGTATCTGCTGAGGGGATAACAGCAGGGCACAAGAAATCCATGAGGGTCACAATGAAGATAAACTCCTAACATGGGCAACTGAGGAGCAGACAAAGAGAGGTGCTCTGCTGGACATGGAAGAACTGGTCAGGAACGTGAAGGTCAGAGCAGCCTTGGCTAGACCATGGGATGGTATTTCACGAGCATGAGAGGATGAACCAGGGTAGAAAACAGGATCAGAGCCCCAGAGTTCAAAAGAGCAGACTTTGGCCTCTTCAGGGGTCTTCTAGGAAGAATTCTATGAGTTACAGCTTTGGAAAGAAGAGAGTTCCAGGAGATCTGGTTGATTTTCAAAGATTGCCTCCTCCAAGTTCAAGATGGCTCATCCCACAGGCAGGAAATGAATCAAAAGCAGCAGCAAGCCTGCATGCATGAATAAGGAGCTCTTGACTGCCCTGAAACATTACAAGAGGCAGAAGCAGGGACAGGTGACCCATAAGGAATACAGAGACAGTGTCCAAGCGCACAGGGATGCAATTAGGGTAACAAAAGCCCACCTGGAGTTGAATCTAGTGAGGAACATGAAGGGCAGACAGATTTTACAAATATCTCAGCAGTAAAAGACAGACATGTGAGAATTATGTGGGCTTACTGGAGAAGGGATTTGCTAAGAATGAACACAGAAAAAGCTGAAGTACTGAAGGCCTTCTTTCTATCTTTCTTTATTGGCAAGATTGGCTGTCAGGAATGCCAGGCTCCTAAGACCAGTAAGGAAATCTGGAGCAAGGAAGACTTGCTGTCAGTGAAGGAATACACGATTAGGGAATGTTTAAACCATGTGGACATACACAACAGGTGAACAGTTTTTTTACTTAGAAAAGTTTGCCCAAAGAGCAAGTTCACTCCATCGCTGCAGGTATTCAGAAGTTCACTGAACTTGGTACTCAGCAAATTGCTCAAGCTGACCCGGCTCTGAAATGGGAGGCTGTAACACACAATCTCAAGAGGTCCTTTTTAACTTCAACCATTCTGTGATTTTATGGTTCTATTCAGGAAAGACTTAAGCATGACAAGTAACTCAATCAACTTGCCCAATCAATCTGCAGTAAATTCATGAGGAACCACATCCTGGAGGCTGCAGCAGAAACAGGGTAAGGACAAAACACCTGGAGTGCCTTTACCTGCAAGCATGTATGCCAGTCCAGCAGCAGTGATTGACAGTGTTTTCTGCCTTAAAAGGTATGCATTAGAGGGGAAAACAGTATGATAATGAAGGTAACTAATGCATTTCTATTTTGCTATCCTTTAATGCAGGACTAGGAAGAAACTACTGGAGTGAAAAGCAGGCCGTTGATGAAAAAAATTAAAACATACACTGCTTAGTAATACCTACACACAATACACAGAAATGCATTCAAAATGCTGCTTCTAAAATAATTTTCCCATTTGATCACTCTGAAATAATCACTGTTCCACTGGTGCAGAAGTTCTACTTCTGCATCCCATGCCTCATATTTAAAAAAGATAAAAACATCAAACCCTGTTTCAATCCTACTTCTGGTGCTAAATATGAGTTGGCTTCCTTAGAAGAGTATCACAATGGCTTTAGAATAAGTGGTGCCAATTATACATAATTTGCTTACTTTATTAGCAGTTCTTATGTGGTGGCTCTAGCGCAGATAGGCCTGTCAGTACCTCTGCACAATTCTCCTTTTAGACACCAGAAAGGGCTGCTGAGATGCAGACTCCTTGCATGTATGTTGTTTCCTGTTTTTCAGATTTGCGTGTCCGCACCTTTGAACAAACCAACATCAGACACTCTCTGATGCCCCTCTGGATAGCAAAAATCCTGCTTTCCTTAGGGGAGCTGCAAAGAAGTATTTAATGCTGGCAGTTAGGGACTGAGGAAGGAACTCCCCCGATGAAATAACACTGCACAATTAATCTATTTTACACAGGCAGCAGGAACAGTACCACACTATTCCAGTTCACTCCTCCTTGTCAGCTGCAGGATCATTGCACCTGAATGTGCCCACAGCCTCTGCTCCAGGCAGCAGCAGCGAAGAGCTGGAGCCTGGGCTGAGGAGCTCTGCACAAGCCCTCCTTGAGCACCCCTCCAGTCTGTTGCCATGAGAACAGATAGATGCCTTCCTGTTGCCAAGGAGACAGCCACTGCTTTTGGAGACTGTGCCCGAAGCATTTCGGCATCTTTAAGATCACAAGGAGTTTTACGCAGTCATAATCACCTCCCGCAGTTAAGCGTATCACTCATTCTCCCATTCCTATTTTCAGAATGTTTTAAGCATTTTGCTATAATATGTCAGATTATCCCTAATATCTGGTTTTATATCAACATTTAAAATGACACTGCCAACCTACACACCTCTGTATGCCTGTCTTTTCTCCTGTAGCTCTTTCAATCCACTCTCAGTGATGTGATGTGCAATAAACATATCTCCTTCCTGTGCACGGGCTTCCTGTGGTCTAGAATGGCACTTCCAGAGAAGCCAGTTGGCAAAAGGCAGCGTCCATCTCTCCTCTGTCTGCGCCACTAGTTTCAAGCAGGCCGTGTGTGTAACATCAGCAGGCTGTGTGCACTGGAGGTCCCCGGGCAGCCCCCGGCAGACTCCCGCCTGTTCTCGGCTGCGCGGTGGGAGCAGCTCCCGCAGGCAGGTCAGCGCGGACACTGTCCCGGCAGTCCCCTACTGCCCCTCTGTGGCCGCTCCGCCGGGGACAGCTCCTGCACCGTGGCACCTCTGTGCAGGTGCGATCTGCGCTGCAGCCATGCAGGAGGAGCAAGGTAGTTAGTTCCCTGGCTGCAGGATGCAGTACCCACTGCACTGCTGGTGCCACCTAATCCCGTGCCACATCCTCCCTGACCCAAGCCTTTTCCTCGTCCTTCTGAAAAGACTGCACTAATACTTTGGATCTGCAATTTGGGGAGGAGTGTCAACTGAAACAGGGGCCTGCTGCACCACATACCTGATGTGGGGAAGGAGACACAGCTAGAGGCTGGGCTCAGAGGAGCAGTGGGCAGCATGCCTCCTAATGGGGGAGCCTGGCAGCTTGGCAGGCTGCGCTTCTGGCAGCAGAGGGACCCCCTCTCCACCCTTACACCTCAATTTACTGAGCGAATGCAGGGCAGTGGCCGAAGAATGAAGGGGAACATGGCCCACTTACTAATTGCAGAATAAAATTACAGAATCAATATCATCAAATCCAACATAAATCCAGCACTGCCAAGTCCACCACTAAGCCACGTACCCAAGTGTTATGTCTACATGTCTTTTATCTTCCCTCTGGGAATGGTGACCCTGATACTTCCCTTGAGAAACCTGTGCTGGGGCTTCAGAGCCCTCTCAGTAAAGAAATATTTTCCAACAACTTGAGGCCGTTCCCTCTCCTCTTGTTCCTGTGCCCTGGGAGCAGAGCCCGACCCCCCCGGCTGTCCCCTCCTGGCAGGGACTTGTGCAGAGCCACCAGGTCCCCCCTGAGCCTCCTTTTCTCCAGGCTCAGCCCCTTCCCAGCTCCCTCAGCTGATCCTGGGGCTCCAGACTCTTCTCTGTTCTCTTCACTGAACCTCAATGTCCTTCTTGTCATGAGGGGCCCAGAGCTACACCCCCAGGACTGGAGGTGGCTCAGCAGCGCCAGCACAGGCACAGGCACTGCCCTGGGGCTGTGCCCACAGCAGTGCTGGTACAAGCCAGGTGCCACTGGCCTCCTACCCACCTGGGCACATCTGGGCTTGTGTTCATCTGAAAAAATACCCCAACACCCCCAATATTTTGTGCTGGTTTTAAGCCTGTTGCCTCATAATTTCATCACATGCCTGTGTCTTCTATAAAGTCCAAGTCCATTTGTGCTTTGCCTTTCCTCAGTGGTGGCTGATGATCTGTAGCACTTTTACCTTTGTATATAATTTCTTTAAAGAATTCTCACCTGCCTTCTCTGATGGAAATCTCTCCACCTCTCACTATCCTAATCGCTTTTTCTAGAATTCTTCTAGTTCTACAGTCACTGCATCTTAAGGGATACAGAACTCCACTCTCTCTTCAGAACATAGGAGAACCATGGATTTATATAATATTACAACAGTAACTTCAGCTTAGTTAATTCATTTTCTATAATATCTAACATCAAGTTTTCCATTGTAATCACTACTGTTAAGCTTGTGTTTACAGAGAACTCTCTAGAGAGATGCCAAGATTTCTTTCCTGAGCTGAAAGAGATAATTTTTGCAACAATGTGGCTACATTGGTAGGTTTATTTTCTTTATGCACTTTACATGTAGATTCATCCACCTGGAATTTATTCCGCCATATTATCATCCAGTTTTGAAACACTCTTCTAAGAGACAGATTTAGGTTCTACTGCACCAAATAACATCACATTATCATCTAATTTTGTTGCTTCATTATTTAGACCTTTTGAAATCGTTCATCATACACTAAGCACCAATGGGGAACCAAAAAGAGACAGAAACTCGACATGTATTCATCCTTCTACAGCCACCACCTTCAGCAACTCCTGGTGTCCCAGGGATTAGACCGATCCCGCTTACACCTCTTGAAAGCTCTGCCTGTAGTTTCCTAAAGGCTCATCAGTCAGTGGAAGTCTGCTCTTGGGCTTTGTCACCATGATCCCTTGACTAACAGCCTAACAGTGTCTCTTTTTCTGTAGCATTTTCCTCATTTACTTATTATCCCCTCTGCATGGAGAACCTGACTGCCTGACATTAATGAAGAAGAGGTGTACTCTTGCCTTGCACGTACCCTTACATTTCCTGGCAAAATTCACCAGGAAGTGCCAACTGCTGGCCCTGAGGAAGAAGAACCCCAGGCATCAGGACGTGCTGGGTGCCACTCAGTCCAAGAGCAGTTTGTCAGACAAAGACCCTGAGTGGAATAGCGAGGCAGCAGCGAGGGCAGGGCACCTGGGCTGCACTGGCCCCAGTGACAGGAGGGCATCCTTCCCCTCCCTGCAGCATGATGGGGCCACAGCTGGAGTGCTGTGCCCAGTGCAAGAGAGACACGGACATACCGGGAAGTGCAGAGAAGAGCCATGAAGATAGCAAAGGGACTGGAGCATCCCTGCTGTGAGGGAAGGCCAGGAGTGCTGGTACTGCTCAGTCTGGAGCAGGCTCAGAGGGGAGCTCATTAATGTATAGAAATCCTGATTCAGTGGTGCCCAGTGACAGGACCTGATGCCACGGGCACGAACTGAAACACAAGAGGTTCCCTTGGCACATCAACAAATAGTATTTACCCTGAGAGTGACAGGTTGCCTGAACAGCTTGTGGAGCCTCCCAGCCTGGAGATACTGAAAGGCTGTCTGGACACGATCCTGGGCAACCAGCTCTGCTTGACGACCTCCAGAGGGCCCTTCCAACCTCAACCCTTGTATGAGTCACTGCTTTTTCTTACTGCTTATGAGGAGTTTTCTTTATTCACTATCTATTTCCCTTATTGGATTTTATATTCTTTAGAAACCTGGCTGAAAGCCATTTTCAAAACACTGAAATGCAACATGGTGACAAGCCCACTTTTATTTACATAATGTATCAAAGAATTCTAATCCGAATGAAACAGGGACACAGTGGATAATAGAATAAGAACATAACAGACCCATGGGGTACATGTGTTTGTCTCTACAGAAGACACGCGGACTTACATACTTACACAGTAAGTCTTGAAACAAAAAACAGGACTCCACTAATTACAACTTTGTGTGCAATTTACATTTTTAAAGATACTAACAGGTGGGGATGGCTGCAGCACTAATTTACATTTTTAAAGATACTAACAGGTGGGGATGGCTGCAGCACTCAACAGATGCATTCACTCAGAAAATAAAATTTCAAGGAGTTATGGAAAGCCTGACAGACATTACAGAACATGGTATCAGTTTTTTATCACACTGCAGCCAGTGCTGGTCACATCTCTAAAAGCATACCACAGAATCATCACCATACAGATATAGAAAGACTAGGTACAAAATAATCTTCTTACGGAGAGGAACAGAAGCAGAGTGCCTCTTTATATTGCAGAGGAGGGGGAAATATACAGAATGAAAATTGTCACTGTGATGAAAGGAGCACATTATTTTGTAACAGAACTTGAGGATCACCAACAGAAATTGAAAACTAAGTTCAAAATGAATGAAATCTTTTTCATGCAAAATTGCCAGCCTGGGGCACTAACTGACGTAGGACTTGCCAAGAGACATTCAAGATGCAAAAAGCAGTAACTAGAAAAGGAGCATCCAGTTTTCTTGAACTTGTAAACCACTTGGCAAAACCTGTATGTGTCAAATGTCCACAAGACACACACCACCATTTACTTCAGAGGATGGTGGAGACTAAAAGTACCAGACAGTCCACGCCAAAGTTATGACAGCAGATGTTTCTCAGGTGCCCTGTCACGTTGCCTTAGTCCCTAGGTCTGTGCTGGCCTGTACACATCCCAGGGAGAGCCAGGCATGCTGCTCTTAGCAGTCTGCACTGCTTCACTTCCTTAATAAGATAGGTCTGGACCACCAAGCACAAAACTGGCACAAGAATTACTTATAAATCACAGACAGATACCATTGGACTAGAGACCTTCATTCACACAAGAATGCTAAGCATTACAAGAACAAGCAGAGGGGCTGGCATGGCCTTTAGAGCTTCAAATCCTTCCTTGCCCCAAGTCAGCTTCAATCTGCCAAAACCCTTAACAGATAATTGTCCAAGTTCCTAAACCCTCCACTGATAGAAGGTCTACAAGCAGTATAACACATTTAAATTTCCAAGAGTTAAGCAGCTTATCTTCGTAGAAGGTATAAGGCTAACAATAAGGATCAATGGAAACCAGTAAGTGCTCAGTAAAATATGGGTGTCACATGATCCAAAAGTTTATTTTAGCCATAAGATCCATTAATGTGTAAACAACCATGATCAACGCAGATCAACACCAGGCTTCATGGCTGAGGTTGATGCCAAGGCTTTGGCTTCTCCTGTCATGGGGTATTCTTTGATTAATACAGATTACTAAGGAGAGACAGGATTCACCATCAGCCTGAGGACCCTGGTGTGTGTGTTCATTCCATGGACTTCTGTATGTACATGTTCCTCAGATAGTCTAGGTCCTGATCTACTCCTAGAGTGGGCTGGACTTCACTCCCCGTCCCTATCTTGACATTCAGGGACTCCAGAGACTTAGGAAGAGCAATTACAAGTGAAAACTGAGCATGAAAAAAGTTGTTGAACCAAAAAGTTCTCCATTTTGGTTGTCACTAATTCTCCATCTCATTTATTAGGGGAACAGATCCTGGCCACGTGGGCTGCCATCCCAGAAGCAACCTGTGTCCTGGGCTGATCCTACAGCATGGACAGCATGTGGGGCAGGGGGAATTACTCCTGTTTGCTCTTGTCAGACCTCACCTGCAGTACACAGTACAAGACAAACATGGATCTGGTGAAGCAAGCCCAGAGAAGGCCACAGAGATGCTCTGAGAGCTAAAGCCCCTCCACTCTGGAGATGGGCTGAGAGAGACAAGGGTATTCAACCCAGAGAAGAGAAGGCTCCAGGGAGATTTCCTTGTAGCCTTTCTGCCCCTTTCAAAGGGGGCTTGTAAGAAAGACAGAGACCTTTTACCAAGGCCTGTAGGACAGAACAAGGGACACTACTTCTAAACTGTTTTAAAGAGGACAGTTTTAGATTAGACCTAAGGAAGACATTTTTTACAATGAAGGAGGTGAAACACTGGAACATGACTAGGTGATCTGTGAAGGTCCTTTCCAACCCATACCATTCTATCCCTCTGTAACCTACAGTGAATGAGCTTTGTACTCTCTCCTGCAACTGCTCAGACTGGCCCCTGTCCACACAGTGTGATGATCAGCCTGCCAGCCCATTCAGTTACTACATGGCTATCCCTATGATCTCAAAGATCACACAAGAATAAAACTCCTTAAGTAACCTTCCACTATGTCCCCTCTCTACCTTGAAAATGGAAAGCTTAACAATCTGCAAGTAACATTTTAAAATCATTCCTCACTGGTCTCACAGCTGCAAGCACAGCTCTTCTGTTCCATGTAGACACCACCTTTTAACTGTAAATTCTGCCCATTGCCATGAATCATAGTATCTTGCCAGGGGAAAATGATGGGTTTAAATCTTTAAAATTAATAAATATATAATTTTACAACATCATACTTTGTTTGGCCTTGCAATTTCACCAAGTCCAGTCAAATTTCTTTCACATCATAGACTCATAAAACGTTAAGGGGTTGGAAAGGATCTAAAGATCATCAAGTCCCAAGCCCCTCTGCCCCGAGGAGGGACACCTCCCACTAGACCAGATCACTCAAGGCCTTATCCAACCTGTCTCTGAGCACTGCCAGGGTCAAGGCATCCACGACCTTCTTGGGCAACCTGTTCTAGTGTCTAACCACCTTCATAGTAAAAAATGTCTTCCTAATATCTAACCTAAATCTCCCCTCTTTCAATTTGTACGTGTTACTTCTTTTCCTATTACTGCAGTTACTAACAAAGAATCCCTCTCCAGCTCCCCTGTAGCCTCCTCATACACTTCCACTCTTCTCCAGACTGAACAGTCCCAACTTTATCAGCCTGTCACCATAGGGGAGGTCCTCATCAAAAGCATATTTGCAAATCAAAGGCCACATGCTGAAAAGTTAAGTTTACACAATTTCCCACTTCAATGCAATAGCTGTGCCTGTAAATATAAAAAAATATAACTGGAAAATTGTGTTTTCTTTTCTGCAGTTTAGGATCTTGAAAGGAGCTGAACTACCTTTAAACAAGTAATTTTTAAAAAGTTATTCACAGGCAGAGAGCAAGTGTGCCAAATCTGGGGGTAAAAAAGGTAGAAGATACAATGCTGAATAGAATCTTACACTGACATTCTTGGAGCAGGCAAATTCTTCAGTCTAGCTAAGGCCTTCAAGCTAGCTAAGGCTTGCTAAGGTTCAGAGAGAAAAAGCTTCTATCCCTTGCTTTGGGCACTGATCACAGACAGACACAGACACCACCTCCGTGCCAGCAGAGAAAACAGGGAAGGCTAATGTCCTGGGATGACTTTGTGATGCCTGTATCCCCTGCTGTCTCTTCTGTAAGAGGCCAGAAAGGAAAGGATAGGAGGTTTGTCTATAAAACTCTGAAACCTATGAATGCAGTTTTTTTAAAAAATGGAAGGAAGACTAAAATAGTTTTCCATAAAATTCATTAGGTTCTTGTCCACCACGGAGCTGCCAGTGCTCTCAAATACATACAGGTACGGAAAGGACAGTATCATTGTCACTTCCACATTTACTCAGTGAACATTGGAAACAACTGACAAAGGCATCTCAGGCTGTCAATTCACACCTCACTTGAGGACCTCTGAGGAACACTCCCTGAACAAAACCTGTTAGCCAGTGTCTGCATTATGAAAACACTATGAAGAACACAGTGCAACCTTGTGAGCTAGATGAAAAGGCACTTAAGATGTCGCTACCTGCTTGGTTCCATGTACCCAGCACATTCCTGTAAAAATGCAAAACCTGGATAACTCCGCTGGTATAACACCCGAACTCTTAATTCTTTACAGTTTAAATTAATAACCATTCAATTCCTCCAGCTGCATCTTTCCACAAAAGATAAGCTCCTGGAATGCTGTTCAAGTCAAGGAGAGACTACCAAATTCCAAGTGTTAGCACTCTGCTTGGAAACCACTGTGGCAACACTTTACTGAACAAGGAGATAGCGCCGAGTGATAAAGAGAATGGAATGTTAACATTAACATCTTATCTTCATCAAAAAACTGAAGGCGTTTTCATACATAAGCCCTTCTAATTCCAGTGAGAATGGTTATAACCAGGCTGTTTCTTTCCAAAGCAAAATAGTATGCATTTCTTCTACCACACAATCTATACTACCACTGAGGTGACCTGTCCTGGCTGTGAAGGATGAGAAGTCACCAAGCCAGGTGTGGCAAAAACAAAAGTCCCCTACAGGCATGCTGTGTACTGGCTGGGAAAACAGACAGGTAGGTTACAGGTGGATATTCACCATGGAAGCAACAAGAAGAATGCAAGTGATGGTAGAAAATGAAGATGTGAGTGGCAGATTTCAGCACCTTATCATGGAGATGACCAATGCTCATCCAGCAGGTACTGGAGAAGTCTTCCTAGCTAGGAAGAGCTGATTTAAACCTGCACTGAGAAGCATGGAACCCCACAGATCAATAGGCACCTGACAAGAACTAATGATGTTTACTTGTGGCAAATGAAGTCATGAATAACCCCAAAGAATACCAGCTACTACCACCACTACTACTACAGCTAATACTCCTTTTAGCAACTGCACCCTCCAATGTCACTTCCTCTGAGCCAGTCCACTCTGCCAGATCAACATCTTCTGCCAGCACTAGCACAAACGATCACCGAAGTGACCAGCCATTCAAATGACCAGTTCATGTCAGCAGCAGCAGGCTCGTATCTTAGGATTTCTTTCACAACACACCATTTCCCATATGCATTTTCCATCCCCAGTACAAAGCACATCTTTCCTGACTAAAACAAGTCACTTTTCAAAGAGCTAAAACCTACCTGTACCAGACAAGGCAGCTGAACACCTGGAGTCACATCTGTGTAGACGAAGAGGAAGCAAGAAACTTATCCTGTGGATGGAGCAGGAGACCAGACATTATGTCATGATAAATTAGCAGGAGATGTTCTCATTGACCTTAAGCAGGAACAGCTCTAAGACAGCAGGCTGAGGATGCATTTGGATCCAGCTCTGAAAAGAGAAAGTACATATTGGGTGAGAGGGAAGTAACATACAATAAAAATAGCATTTCCTAGAACAGCATAAACCCATGTGACACTTCATAAGCAGCACAACTTGGGGAAAAAAAGAGGGAAGAGAAGAGCAAGAAAGGGAAGAGGAGACTGACATAGCAGTTTGGGACTTCTCTGGAGACTATGCAAATGGGTGCATGTCCAGGCTGCCAGGACAGCAGTTTTGCCCAGGCACACGCCCATCCATGTGGGCTTTTCAATTTCTCCACAGGACCCAGCTTGTATTTGTGGAGTGACAAAGGTCACTGCTTGTCTGTAACCTGTTAACTTTTTGAGCAGGCTCTGATAAGAACCACAGGGTGGATAGAATTGGGCCCTTGGAATTTGCCTGTCCCAAGAAGCAAGGGTATCTTCTCACACAGATGTTCTCAACCTTGGGAAGGCAGGCCAGTTTAGGAACATTTGCCCAGTCAGCTTGCTTTCATCATTAAAAAAATCAACTCCTTAACTCAAAATCAACTCCTACCAGAACACTGCAGCATTTTATCAGGCACAGTTAGCTGCCCCAGTAGGATAGGGAGAGTGTGGCAGACTGGATTAATTAATGATCACACAGATTTAGGGCATAGTCAGGCAGCTTCAGTGCCTATATGCAATATAGGTCCCAAAGAAGATGAAGCAGGCCAAGAAGGAAAAGGGACTTGCTCCATGGGAAGAGCTGAGCCAGCTGCACTGCACATACAAAGCCCTGCTGCTCCTGACAGCTCTGTACTATAGCTGATGAAGAGAAGCAGCGTTATGGCAGAACAGGTGTGAGCACCAGCACAAACAGCATTCCCAAGCATAAGCTCACACCTAGCCATGCAGCTAGAATCAACTGTTCAAAGAACAGACAGGCAAGAAAGGGAAGTATGAGCACTGCAGTGCCAGCCTGGGCAGTGGCAGCAGCATGAGTAGAGCAGGTAACTCCACCAGGGACAGGACCAAGACTCTAGATCTAGTGGGGTCAGGAAAAGGGAAGAACAAAGGGCAAAAAGAAGAAAATGGTGGATGCTGCTGAAATAGAGCTGTAATCAAGGAAGAACAGAGCCCAGACACGCAGGGGCTGAGGAAAGCACCACAGTGGAGGCAGAGCAAGCGAGAAGGGAGAGTGCATGAGGTACAGAAAGGAACATTACTGCAGCACTGAGGAAAAGAAGGAGAGCAAAGGCTATGTCCTCACCCTGCCTTAGAGGCAAGGCCAAGCTGCAAGTTCCTCCTCATAGAGAGGTCAGGGGATTCAGCAAGGGAAGACGGGCTCGTTTCGCTGGTGGTGTCCCCATGGAAAACAGCAGACTCTTGATTGCTCCTGAGACAACACCAATGAACTGGTTATTTTCAGAAGCTGCAGGACTTCCTTGAATGGGTGGTAGAATTAAGTCAGTCTCTCCAAGAAGGGCAGTGCTGACAGCACCAGGCAAGGATAATGCACACTCTCCCAGATCATGCTAACTGGTGAATGACGTTGCTTGTTCCTCAGTCCCCTATTTCAATTCTACCTCAGTTTCTCTGAGCAGCATCTTGCATTCAGGGATGCTCCACAGACCACGGTAATGGAGTAAATGGAGAAGAGTTCAGGCTTCAGGGAACAGGAGGGAGGGAAGGAAAAGCAATCTCCAGCAGCAAATGCCTGGTGCCAGATTGAGATGGTATGCATGTGTGGGAAAGTCAGATATTCCAGAAGGCCACGCAGAGCACCAGTCTCCCACAGACACGGATCTGTTAGTCCTGAGAGAGTATCTCGGACCATGCATCTCCCTCTGAAGATGGAAATGAGGGCGTCTTAGAGGCAGCAAGTCAAATACTCTCTCAGAAGCTGCCATCTCCTGTGTGAAGGCCGGTTGTTCCTGGAGCACCAGAGACAGCAGTCAGTTAGATGCAGGGCAGCGCTGGGGTGTATCCAGGAACAGGGTGTTAAGAAGAGGACCCTCCTCTCCAGAGATGCATGGCCCCTGTCAGGGCAGGATGGGGAAATCCAGAAGAGTAATAGTGTCTCCCTCGGTAAACTCAGTCCCTGCTAAAGGAGACCCTCCCGAGGGGGCCTGCAGCCCACATTCGGGAGCGGCAAATGAGCACTGGGCTCCCCCTTTCTGCCTGCCTCCCCCAGAGAGCCGAGTTCCTGCAGGGCAGCAAAGCGGCCGGGGCTCGGGGAGGACGCGGGCCCGCGCTGGGACAGCCGGCGGGGCCAGGCGGGCGCTGCACCGCCTGAAGCCGAGCCCGCGGGGGAGATCCGAGATCCGCCGCCAGGGCGGTCCAGCCGCGGCCGCACGAGGCACCGCCGGGCGGTATCGGCGACGCGCGGGTCCGCCCGCACTCCACCAGGCTCCCGGCCGGGCGAGCCCTGAGGGCAGCGAGCGCCCGGGCAGGTGCAGCAGCGGCGTTGGCCGGGGTCCGTGCCCGGCCCGGGGGTACCGCCGGCGTGGGCGGCCCGCAGAGCCGGGGTCCGTGCCCGGCCCGCGGGGCCCGGGGCAGGCCCGGCCGGAGGGCGGCAGGGCTGAGGGGCCGCGCGGCGCTCACCGTCCCGTCCGTGCTCCGCTCCCGCCCGCGCGCGGGGCGCCTGCGCGGCGCTGCGGACAGCGGCCAGGGACCGTCTGTAAAGTGCGTCTCGGCCGCCGCGCTGGGGGACGGGTCCCGCACCGGGAGAGCCCCGCACCGGGAGAGCCCCGTTCCAGCCGCGCCGCTGCGGCGGGAAGGCGGTGCAGCCACGGCCCCTAGCCCGCTGCCAGCCCCGCGGGGGCGGTGCGGCGCGCAGCTCCTCCCGGGGACAGGTGGGTGCGGCGCCCACAGCCTCCCAGCCCCAGGGGCCGCTCGGGCTGTGCCGACTCGACGGCGCCCGAGAAAGGGACGGGCTGGCTTTAGGTCCGCCGCCGCCACAGCCCCCAGCCCCGCCGCCCCTGCCTCCGCCGCCACAGCCACCTCCTTCTCTCCTCGCCGGCGGCCCGCACCACCGCCGGAGCCCCCCGACTATGGCAGCCCCCGAGCCCCGCGCTCACCGCCCCGCACTCACCGCCGCCCCCTGCCGCCCCCGCCGCCGCAGCCCCGGGGCTCTCGCAGCGCTCCCGGCCCGCCGCCGCAGCCTCTGCGCGCTCCGCAGCGCCGCCTGCCGTCCCCGCGCTGCATCGCCCCCGGGCCCGGGGCCCGCCGCAGAGCCCCCGCCCCGCCGGGGCCGGCCGCACCTGCCCGGGGCCGGGCACCGCCGCTCGCAGCGGGCCGGGAGCGCTTCCGACCGCTACCGAGCGCGGCTCGCACCTACAGGAAGCGGGCCGGGGTTCACCGGGAGGCAATGAGAATTCCTGTGGCGATGGGGACGGTAGGAGCAGGATGAGAGAGCAAACAGGCCGGGGGAGCTCTGAGGCACGTCCAATCCTTCAAATTCAGAACCGGCCCTGAGCTGCGACCCACTATCCGCACGCTTTCCCTTGTGTTAAGGAGCTGGTGACTCCCGGGAGGATGAAGATGAGGGTACTGGGCCTGGCGGGATGCAGGAAAAGAAAACTTGCTTCTTCAACACCCAGGGGGAGATCTCTGTGACCTGCACTTTGACAGAACAATTAGAAGGAAACCCCATCGTGACTTGGCAAAGCCTTGCAATTCCTCATGTGAATGAGGATAGAAGTTTGGACAGTATGAGCACTGACAATGGATACTTTGGGGTGATGCTCCACGGAGCTATGAGGGAGCAGTGAAAAGAACTGAGCTCCACCTGCAAGGAGCCAAGCAAACCTGACAGCTTCACATGCTCAAAAACAGTGGATGTCTAAAAGATGAAGTAAAACATGCTAAAGAGCACAAGGGGGTTTAACTCTCAGTGGGTGTTTTCAAGGAGGGACTGTACATGCTTTTGGCTTTTTCACTGTATTTTCTGTATCATATTTTCAAGCTTTTCCCTACAGTTATTTTTACCAGCAAAACACTGTTGCAAATGGAAAATGAGTTTCTGTGGTGCCTGTCACCAGAAAACTGCCCCTTTGAGAATCCATGAGCAATGGTTCAGCATGCATGCTGAGAAGATAGGGTAAGTGCCTAGTACATCCAGGAAAGAGTTCAGAATGGGAGAGGGTGACTGCCTTGGCTGAAGTGCAGCTCCAGGGAATGGTGACCCCTGGGACAGTGGGGCATGAAAACATCTGGTATGGTGGGGTTCAGGCCACGACTCCTGGCTTGAGACCCAGCTGGCAGCTGGCACCTGCACACGCTCTACAGTGATGTACAGAATATTTCACTGTGGATGTGTGACAAGGCAGTGCTCAAAGCCAAGTAGAAGACAGCAAGCTCCTATGAAAAGAACCCTTTGTGCTGGAGTTCAGAACAGAAGAGTATGCTGAGCAAGAATACCTTGCAGTGGCTGGGGAAATGTGCACCTGTTAAGGAGAACCACCTGTCCTCTATCTGCTCATCTCATCTGACCAACAGCAGCTCCAGAACTTCTGTGGAACAGCTTAGACCATCTGCAAGACCTGGGTTGCACTCTCCAGTGTGCTGGGAATTGGCTCTGCAGCACTCTGGGGTGAAGCAGCTTGTGAGCTGTGACTGAGTGGAGGACCTGCCCAGACAGACCTGAACTGCTGGTCAGGTGTGTCCCAGGCAGCAGAGGGGAGGCCACCCCAGGCAGATCCCCCGAAGGGAGGTGGGCTACTTCCAGGCTGCATGGCAGAGGGACATCATTTATATTCCAGTCTGGGGAAGACTGATGGGCACCATGATCAGGTACAGTATCTGAGTTCACAGCATCTGGGTTTGGGGGTTTGTTAAGTATACTTGTTTATTTGGGATAGAGTAGCAGCCCTGACACACATGAAAAGGTGGAAAGTCTATTTTTACTGGTTTCTTGAAGTTAAAAATGCAGCTGGGACAGAATCTTCTTGTGTTTCTAACATAAACTACACATCCTTCTCTAGGATCAACAGATTATTCCAACAGGATATGTCAGTCAGTCTAAAATACGCAGTGGATGAAATTACCTTCACAACTGAAGACAAGGGAAAAAAATATCCATTGCTGTGGACCCCAAAGAAAGTGAAGTATATGCAAAAGTAAACACACCCAGTGCGTGTTGGGGAAAGCACAGACACCACATAAGGGTGTGCATTTCTTCAAGGCTACAAGATCAAACATGACAATCACAGTAATTTCCATGGTAATTAACTTCCTGGCCAGTACGTGACCCCATTGTAGTACACAGACTCGGTATCATGATCCTCACATAGTTCATCATTTTTGTCTGGGCTAAAGTGCATCCTTGAAAAAGATCTAGTCTTTTTCAGCAAGAGAGACAAAAATGGTGGCACAGAGTCATATCATAAGCACACATGACTCCTTTACCCTCTCTCTGAGAGGGGCCAACACTGTCTGCCTAAAAAACCCCATAAAAATAGGGTAGACAAAGAGGACTCCCTCTCTGGCAGTTCTAGCTCTTACAGATTTGTAATTCAGAGACCTGCTGTGCCAGAGACGTTTGCTTTGTGTTTAACAGCTTTTAACAGATTTCTCTTTTGCAAATTTCATACAGTGACAGTCATGAAATTTAAGGCCATGAAGGACTTACTCTACCCACTTACATTTGATAAGTAATTTCACATTTGCCTCCAATGATCTCTGCTACACAAAGCAAGTAAATTGTAGCACGCTGGAAAAGTTACCGCTCCAATTCCACTGGCTACACACTTTCAGCACTGAAAGCATGTGCCTGTTTACTTTGGAATCAATCAGTTGCAGTCATGCCTTACCCCTGAACAGTGCTTTAAGCTAAAGACTGCTTTAGTATCCAGTGTTTTCATTTAGTACCTATACTCACACACCCTAATCAGATCACTCACGTGTTAAGAGTTCGTAGAATCATAGAAAGGCTTGGCTTGGGAGAGACTTTTAAAGGTCATCTAACCCCACCCTGCCATGGACATCTCCAACTCATAATAGGGTCAATAAGGTCACTCCAAGTCCCCTTCAACCTGGCCTTGGAGACTTCCATGGACAAGGTTCTTTGGGCAGCCTGTGCCAGTGCTTTTCCAGCCTGATTTTAAAAATGGTTTCTCTTGCATCTAGTCTGCATCTACCCTCTTTGAGTTTAAAATCATTAAATCCAGTTTAAAGTCATTATCCCTTGTCTTACAACTACAAGAGTTCTGCATCTCACATTGTAAAATACTTCTTACCAATCTTCAGATAAGTTTTGTGAAACTCAGATGTTCCTCTTCTTTTCTCTGTTCCCTAGAAGCCTTAAAAGTAGGCTGTGTGCTATGCCACCAGGGCCCTTCTGGCTGTCTCACGTCAACAGCATGTTTCCTCCAGATTGTCTACCTGTTATGTCTTAAATCTATGCAGGGCTGGGACAGAGCCTGGATTTTAGTGTCTAGAACAGTGGAAAAATGAAGCTCCTTGCACTTTAACTCATTCAATTTCTTTACAAACTTACCTTTTTTTAACATGCAGTCCTCTCTGAAGGAGTGATACACCATCTTCCCCAAGCATGGAAGTCTGCATTTTACTGTTCTAAGACAAAAGTCTGTGTGAAGAGCCTTACTCTGCTACACACTATTTTTCACTATTATCTTCTCTTCATGACTTTACATAATATGCCAATTTTATTTGCAGAGATCGTATATTTGCTTCCAAATAATCAATTAAGTGTCAAACAACACTGGCTGGAGAATTGTCCCTCAGGTTAAAACCAGATCCCCTGCTTATGGATTGGGCAGTTTGCTGGCAGTATTTTCTGCCTTTCCTTTCCCACAAAGCTGGATTGTAAAAAATAGAAGAATCAGCTTCCAGCTTTCCTCAGCTTTCTCCCAAGATACAAGATGCTCTTAAGGATTTTAAGTTCTGTGTAGTGTTGCATCATCACCTGATATGCCCTGACAGAGGCAGGGATTTGCCAACAAGTTGTCAATATTCCTGGCTTTTGAGTTACATCCATCAAATCTCACTATCCCGTTTCCCATTATTATCTTCTCTAATAAGAACTCACTAGTGATTCTTGCTTGCCCTATATCATTTCAAACCCTTTCCTTTAGCAGCTTGTTGTACATCCCAGACATCCCCACCTGTCACATCCCCTACAGCTCTCAGACAGCCAATTCCTGCATCTCTCACAGATAAATGCTCAGCCTGGTGGCATGACACCCACCGTGTCCCTGTGCAGATCTGCTGCTTACTTAGTTTCTTGCAGCACCCAGTGTCCACTGCTTCCAGATGTTATATACAACAAGAACCCAAGGAATTCTTGGATATTACACGGTACTGAAACCTACAATTACAAGTTTTGCATCCTTGCCAACACCAGGATGTTATTTTTCATGCACCAGAATCTATTTTGCATTCAAGATGAACACACCATCCCCAAGGTGAGCAGCATCAGAGTTTTCACTCTGTCTATCTCTGCCATGGCACATGGCATGTGCTCCCACCTGGCAGTGGCTGCATCCCAAGGAGACATCAACCTGAGCACACACAGGCCTGTGCTGCTCACAGGGCAACAGTCAGACCTGGGTTTGCTGCACAAACCCCTTGCCCAGCAGACAGTCTCAGCCAGCTTATCATACAGAAATGCCAGTGGGCAGCTCTTGGTCATGCCCAGCCATTCTACCACTCATATGGCCTCGCCTTTGTCTAACAGTGAGGCAAGAAATTCTCATGCAAACATCCTTTCTGTCTGACAGCAGGAATGATGAACAGAGTTGTTACCTTGCACTCTTATCATGGCTCTAATGGCAAAAAAGGGAGAACCAGCACTGCAGGGGGGTCTGCAGGGCATGCTGGGTGTGGATCAGAGGCCCACACCTAAAGGATATGAGATGATGTACACTATTCTATTGTGTTAGCTCTAACACATTCTATTTTAAATAGCACCCTATACAGCCTGAGTGTCTTTCCTACTTGGATCACA
Organism: Sylvia atricapilla; assembly: GCF_009819655.1. Lineage (NCBI taxonomy): Eukaryota > Metazoa > Chordata > Aves > Passeriformes > Sylviidae > Sylvia > Sylvia atricapilla. Next base: position 105,187 of record NC_089140.1, read on the forward strand.
ATGGATCAGGACCTCCTCGTGCAGAACAGCCCTCATACTAATAAACAGTTTCCCAGGTAATTTCCCTTGTCCTCATTCTGTGAATATATGCTTAGATGTTTGATATACATAAAGCTTTATAAAATAAGGGCCTTGGTAACCTTGTAAAGTCATGGCTCAGGCCTGCTACTTTGGCTCAGTACAAGAGGACTGTGGGAAAGTGACTCATCTGAATTGGAGGTAGAAAAACAAGTTATATAACCATTACATGTTCACATCATGGTGGTTAGTTGAATTACATTTGTTATGCTAAAATGGAATGTAACTGATAACAGCCTAACTGCTTAAAAAGGCCTGGTTTTTGCAATAAAGGGCTTTCCTTTGCACCTGCCTGGGGACTCTGCGTTGCTCTGCTTTGTACACTTAGCAATAAACACACATCCCCATAAGGCATGAGATCTGTGTTCTTCCCATGTAAATGTAACCGAGATATGCCTTACTTGTTGAATAAGCAAATCTGAGATTTCTATCCAAGTTGAACCAATGTTCCTGACTTTGAATACTTCTTTTAAGCTTTTCTAATTTTTCAGCATCTCTTTTGATGCCAACACCAGACCTTCAGCTCGCTCACCTCATGAGATGAGTGCAGCAAATACAACCTCTCTCCTTCAGCAGTGATGAACAGGGTCGGTCACACTTGCCAGCTTATCACATAAATTCACAAGTTCATATCAGCATTTTAGGCTTTGATTTCTGGGATGTTGGCTGGAGATGATACTGGGAAGGTGAAAAAGTAAAAGGATTAGTGGGGTCCTGATGGATACCAAGCTAAATATAATCCAACAGCATTCCCTCAGAGCAAAGGTGGCCAACAGCATCCTGGGCCTCAGCAGGACTGTGGCCAGCAGGTCAGGAACAATGACCTGTTTGCTCAGCACAAGTAAGACGGGCCAGGAGTGCTGTGTCCAGTCTGGGCTTCCCAATACAAGACAGACATGGACATACTGGAGTTAGTCCAGTAAAGGGATGTGGAAATGTTAAGAAATGGAAATGTTTGTCCTAACAGTGAGACTGCAAGAGCTGGGACTGTTTCATCTGGAGAACAGGCTCAGGGCAGTCTCATCCATGTGTCTGTCAGTAATGGGAAAGTGTAAGAAAGACACAAACAGCTGCTGCTCAGTGGCCTCCAGTGACGCTGAGAGAAGCAGTGGGCACAAACTGAAATGCAAAAATTTTCATTTAAACAGGAGAAAGAAGTTTTGAACTGTAAAGTTACTATGCACTGGAACATACTGCTGGGAGGGAACATACTGCTGAGTCTCTATCCCCAAGATATTTAAACTGGAACCACTCTGCAGCTCGGGAAGAGCCAAAACCACCAAAGCGAAAGTGGTTGAATAGCTTTGTCCAGCTAAACCAGACAAGCTCTATTAATGCTTCTGGAAAAAGTGAAGCACATAAACACACAGGAGGGTGCAGCAACAGCCCTGAGAGTAGCACAGTGAAGGCAACTTTATCCAAGTACACAGCTCATACTCACTCTCTCCCTGCACTGCTCAGCAGAATTACATAGTTTTAAGTAAGGTCCATTCTACAGCTTGTTTACCTCCCTCATCCCAGAGGCTGCAAAGTTTACAAGTGACGACATTACTCTGCCTGGAAAGAAAATTAAATTTATTTTTAAAAAACCCAAAACAAACCAAACCCATTCTACTGAAACAGCCTCATTCCATATCCCATGTGCCTCAGAGTGGGTCTGGGAAAGTCCTCCTCCCTTCACCTCACATACCCTTCACCCATGGCAAGGCTGGGAAGGGGATGGAAAGTGCCAAGTGTTAAGGTGCTGAGAAGCTCTTGATGTTTCTCATCTCTCAAGTGCTGTTGGCCTGTTCCTGCTCAAAGAGGGCCATGGCTAAATGTGAGCGGGATGCAAGTCCTTCCAAGTTACTGAGCACACAGCGGTGGTACAGCTCCTCACTGAGCCGGGGATTGCAGCTTCTCAGTGTGTATTTCTGCACTAACCCCGGCTCCACAGCCCTGAACAGATGCAGGCCAGAATAGTGCAGGAAGACATCAAATACCTCCATGCTCTCCAGTACCTCATCTCGGTCCAGGATATCAGCTGCAAGCTTGGTACGTGCTGTCATATAGTCAGAATTATAAAAGCAGGCCTCAGCAAAGGAATGTCTGTCAAAATGCCCATCTCTCAGGAAGTCAGTGTTGGAGGATGCTGTCTGCTCACCACGGTACACCAGTGCAGGGTTGAACTCCTGGAAATGCACAGGGAAAAAGACCTGCCAATTGCTGATGGTATTCATGCGGCAGCGGTTCAGAAACTCCATGTTGATTTCTGTCCAAACGGTGGCCAGGAAAAACAGTGTGTCCACAGGGTGCTTCTTCGAGACTATATCCATGAGCTTCACTTGCGATGGCACCTCTGTTTTAACACTAATCCACGGGATTTTAACTTCTGCATAGCGTTTCTCTAGCTCTCCTACCATGGCTTTGACTCCAGCAAAAACATCCACCTGACCAACTCTCTGGGCATCGTAGGGATGGTAGATAAAAAGCAAAGTCAGCAAGGCATTATCATGCGTGTCCAGTGTGTTCATAGCAAACATATCCAGGAAGTTTGCTACAAAATCCAGGTCCTGCACTGTCAAGGGAAGCACCAGTTGCACCCTTGTGGCCTCTGTCACATACGGCATGGGAATAATTTCCACCTTACTTAAGGGTCGTACCAAGCTCACTCGCTTGGCCAGAACACGGCTGTGACCCTTCTGGGTGGCAGCCTCCAGGAGCAGGTCCAGGGTGTATTCCATGCCCCGCGTGGGGTCGAAGCGCCGGTAGCCATTCAGCAGCTGCCGCTTGCTGAAGCGCAGCAGGGGCTGATAGAGACGGTTCAGCTGCTCCACGGCAGACTCGATGATTTCACTGACATCTGCCTTGCTGGCTCCAGACAGCTCACACTTTGGGGAGCCATCAGGACAGGAGAAGAGGTGCTGCTCCGTGAAGTAGTCCCAGCTGATTACCTCAAAACGGGACTTTGGAAGGAATGGGGCGTTAATGCCCACAGGCCAGGTCACACCCGCCTCACCTGCAGGGGTCAGTGCTGTCAGGTTCCTGATCTGCATCTGTGCAAAGAGAGACAACAAGCTGATTGCCACCATGTTCTCTAGGAGGTTTAGCCCAGCTCCTCCCCAGCCCCACCTCACCACCTACAACTGTACAAGGGTAATGTCACACCAGGAGTTTTGGGTAATCAGAAGTGATATCAGAAGTGCTCTTTCTGAGACAATGGACTATAGCCTGTGTATGACTGACAGTTGCTCACAAATAGAAGCAAAGATCTTCCTCCAGTGTGCTGAAAATGAAAGAAATCTGTTTGGTTGAGGAGTTTTTGCAGGTAACCCTCACCACATACCTGAAGGTCCTGGATCTCCTGATAGACTCTGTCCAGCTGGATCCTGCTGAACTGTTTGTGCAGCCGGTACATCAGGGTCATGTCAGAAACGGGGTGCACTGCAAGAGCTGCTTGGAACTCCTCTTCTTCCTCCTTCTCTGGTTCAGTATTCTTGGCCAGTTCATAAGTGTGATAATGCTGGCCCTGAAGCAGACAAAACCCAGAAAGACTGGCATGGAACTTGAGCGCACAGAGCAGCTTTTCCTCACCCCAGACACACATCTGTCCCTCTTTCCATACTTACTGTAGTACCCAGAAAATAAATTGGGTAAGTTGTCCCTCCCACCCTGCACTGCATTCCCACTTGCTTCTCAGTACCAACATCCCTTTATCCTGCCCTCAAAAAAACCTGTGAACCAGCCCTGATAGTAGGGCTGAAAATTAAATCCTGTGTGTGCTCTCTCCCTCAACATCCCAGCTGTGATTCTCGCCTCCCCCGTGCTGCCATAGCAGAGAGTCCTTCCTTCCTCTGCAACTCACAGCAGTAGCTCACAAAAAAAGCCACTTGAGAAAGAACAGGATTCTGGGCTTTATCAGGCTCTGCTAACACAAAACCTGAGCAGGGAGGTAGTACCTGGAGCTGGGAAACACAAGTGATGCCAAGGAAATCAATGATGCAACGACCCAGCCACTCATCTGGGCGCACACTGAGGATCTCATTGCGACAGCTGTCCAGGTGTGGGTGCAGCTTAAGCAAGAGGCTACGGGACAGCAGGTAGCCAAAGCCCCCGTGACAGTATCGGGCATGCTCATCTCCCCCGATGAACTCCTCCGCTCGGCCCAGGTACACATCTTGGTTAATACTCAGGTGTGTCACCAGAGCCTTGACCTGCTCAGCCTGGGCATAGGTGTCATCCTGCATGATGTAGAACCAGTCATAGTCAGAACCAAAATGTTGATGGATATAGTTCATGGTCTCATACATGAGCCAAATGGGCCTCTCATCGCCGTGGGCCACCAGCACCATGCCATGAGGCACCTTGGCGCTGCGCAGCCCCGTGAAGTACAGCAGGCGTGGGAAGTGGTGGGCCACTGTCTTGTTCACTGCCACTGCCAGTGTGTTCAGTGTGGCCTTGGAGGTCAGCACAGCCACAAACAGTCTCTCATGGAATCCCAATTCTGTCTGGATGTAGCGAGTTCTGTAAAGGAAGTACATACCTACATGACAAACAGCTGGAGGAGAAAAAAAATCAAAGAATTATGGTAACTTGGGATAAGTCTTTAATGGCTGGGATTTACCCAGGGCAAAAAAGTCAAGCCTAGTCATAGAGCTCTAAGAGAGCTCTATTTTCACTACTGAAAATCCCATTTTGTAGAAACACTTGTTTCCTTCAAGATAGCTACAGTCTCACATCTATCTCAGCTAGAAAACTGTGCCAGTGCAATTAAAATTAAAATACCACAGAGGTAACTATTTAGAGCTTAGTACACGGTGCAGCTTTGCAGGTATGCTCAACAAAAACACAGGAAAGATTGTTGAGGAGTCTCTAGTGCTGGTGGCTGAGGTACACCAGCTGCACATAGGACACTGGCTGCTGGGAGATCCCTGAAGCCTCAGGCCATGAGCCAGCAATGGGTGGTGGTCTTTGGCCTCACAGACAGCACAAAGCCCTGCAGGACTCAATGAACAATGAGAAGACTCCAGACCAAAAACCACCACTGGACCAAGGGGCACATAAGAAAACATATGAAAAGAATATGTTTTGTATCCTCACAGAGACTGTGAGGATACAAAAGTCCAGGGGTCCCTTTGTTCAGGGTCCCTCTGCAGAGGCACCACTCTGAGCTGTTATGATGTTGGTGCACCACAAGTGAAATACTTAGAAAAGCCAAGGGACTCTCCTACAGGAAACCTGAGGCCAAGGAAACTTAGCTGGCAGTATGAGCATCGTGTGTGGAAGGAGCTGAGCAAGGCACCTCTTGGGTCACCAGAGCTGTAGGTGCAAAGGAGCCTCGGTCCCAGCAGTAACAGCCTAGGGCAATGCCAGTGTGATGCCCAGAGAGGCTCCCGGATGGTCAGGCAGGAAAATCTCCTTAACACATACACTACAATTAACACTGATTAAAATTTTTCTAACGAGTAGACTAGTTATAATAAATTTAGAAGAATAATTTAACATGTTGTATTAAACATGAGTAACAAAAAAACCACAGAATCTCAGAATGGTTTGGAGACTGTTAACACCATCTAGTTCCAACACCATCTAGATCCTGCCACAGGTAGGGACATCTTCTGGTCTCCAACCCCTGTCTAGCCCAGCCTTGGACACTTCCAAGGATGGGGCAGCCACAACTTCTTTGGGTAACCTGTGCCAGTGCTTTGCCACCCTCACAGGAAAGCCTTTCTTCCTAATATCTAATCTAAATCTACTCTTATTCAGTTTGAAGTCATTCCCCCTTGTCTCATCACTCCATGTCCTCGTTAAACAGTCTCTATCTTTTTCAGCTGCTCCCTTTCTGGTAGTGTAAGATTGCAGCTAAATCACCCTGAAGCTTCTTCTCTCCAGACTGAACAATTCAAATTTTCTCAGCCTTTCCTCCACCCTTCTAATAATCTTGGTGGCTTCCTCTGGATTCACTCCAATGAGCTGATGTCCTTTTTGTGTTGGGGACCTCAGGGCTGGATCCAGCACCGCAGGTGGGGTCACACCTGAGTGGGGCAGAATCACCCTCCCTCTACTGACAAGAAATATTCTCATTCTTCTTGGACATTTTTGCTGCCTTTTTTCCCCCTCAGGTTAATTTTTTTAACATGTCTCTTACATCCCTTAAGGTAACAATCTTGGCCGTTGCCTTCGTGCACCACGGTCTTACTACACAAGTTATTTTAAATAGCAAATCTCACCTTGAACCTGTTCACTCACACGAAGATTTAGCAGTTCCCACGTGAACATTTTCCTTGAAGGAAATCCAAGCCAGAAAAACCATAACTTACCTGAGCACTTTTTTGTAAGGCTTGTTTGGGTCTCTGTAATACGGCACAATCCGGGGCCTGAAGTCCTCGTAGCCCGGGACCGGCCTCCCGTCCGCTGCCTCAGGCGGAGCCCCACGGGCGGGCAGCGCGGGCGGGCCCGGTGCCAGACAGCGTTCCTCGGCCGCGCCGTGGCTCCAGGAGGCGCGCAGGAGGCTCAGGCTGCAGCCAAGGGACAGCCCGAGCAGGAGAGGCAGCGCGGGCCGCAGCGCGCTGAGGACCGCGCCCAAGCGCATCGCGGCAGCTACGGCCAGGCCGAACTCACGGGGCGGCTGCAGGACATGGCGGGCGCTGGGCGCTCGGGCGGCAGCGGTCCCGCGGGACGGCGGCCCCGGGGCTCTGTTACCCACGGACCGGTGGAAGGACAGAGGGCGGGCCGGAGTTCGGGGACGAGAGCGCGGACAGTGACGGCAGCTTCAGCCCGGCCGCGCTCCGCCGCTGCCACCTCACCTGCCACATCGCCCCGCGCGCTTCCGCTTCCGCTCCACTACCGTCGGTGCCTGGGGCCGCTCCGGCCCTCGCCGCCGGCGCCTCTATGGTAGCTGCGGGGGCGGGGCCGGGCCGGCGCGCGGCATGCTGGGAGGCGCGGCGGCCTTGCGGACTGCGCTCCCCAGGGCCGCGCACCGCCCGGCGCCGGTGACGCTCCGCGCTGCGATTGGCCGGTGTGCCGAGGGGGCGGGGCGCGCGCACGCGGTCGCGGCGGGGCTGTTGCGACAGAAGGAAAGCGCGAGCGGCCGGTGCGGGCGGGCCCGGGGAGCCGAGAGTGGGCAGCATTGGGGCAGGGCCGGGGTGGGCGGCGCGGTGAGGGCAGCGCAGCAGGCGGGCGGGAACCCTCGGTAGGAGCCGGCGGCACCGTGTGCTCCGGGCCGAGGCGGCCGGCCCACGGGGCCGCCGGGGCGGGGTACAGAGGCGGGGCGACCCGGGTCGGGCCGGATCGGCGCGGCCTAACGGCGCCTGTCGCCCCCTCTGGCGTAGCTCCCACCCGCGCCATGCCCTCCGACCTGGCCAAGAAGAAGGCGGCCAAGAAGAAGGAGGCGGCTAAGGCCCGGCAGCGGCCGCGCCGGGTCCCGGACGAGAACGGTGATGCCGGGACGGAGCCGCAGGAAGTCCGGCCCCCGGAGGCCAACGGGACGGTGCTGCCAGGTGAGAGAGTGGCCGCTCCTGTGTCTGCCCCGCGTGTCCCAGGGCTGGGGGCCTGGCCGCCGCCGTTCCCGGCCGTACCGTGTGTCCTCGGCTGTGTCCCGGCTGGACGAACCGCGGCATTGGTCTGATAAAACACCTCGGGCGTGAGTTGCGCGGAACCGGGCGGCTGCAGTAGCTGCCCTCGGGACCGCTCTGCCCTGAGGCAGCAGGACGCCCACGGGCCCTCGGGGTTCCGCATGGGCCGTGTGTATGAGGGATGCCAGTGGCCCTCGCTTGAGGCGTGATAGTCTGAAGATGGAGGGGGCTGATGGCGCTCTTAGACAGACACTTTGTCTTCTGCTACTTGATGCCCGGACCTGTTTGGGGTTTTTTGGGTTTTCGTTTGGTTTGGAGTTTTCTTTCCTGCTGCAGAAACTAATGAATTAATTCTCCTCTTACTGCTATTTGCTCTGACTCTTTGCTCACCTGTTTCTCTGAGACGTATCTGGCCTGCAGAAACGAAGAACCTGTCCTCTAAAACAGTTTTTGTGCCTGTTAAAGAGAGAGGCTTTGCCACAGGGAGCTGTTGGTGTTAAAGGAAATAGGGCAGGTAACGCTTACAGAGGGAGAGTTTACTTTTGGGCCTTCCTTTAGCTCACCTGGAAGCCCGCAATATTCTTCCAGGCTCAGCTCGCGGTGCGCTGTGCCAAGGGGCGCTCGGTGTGCGGCGCGGAGGGCGGAGAGGGCCGTTCTGACCGCGGGTGCCGAGCGCGGCTCTGAGCGCTGGGCCGGGCGCTCCGGGCCCCGGGCTGCTCCGGGCCGGCCAATCGCCGCCTTCCGCCGGGCTGCATTTGCATACTGCCTCCCTATTGGTGCAGCCCAGGGCGGGGGCGGGGCGGCGGCCGGGCCGGGGTCCCCGGGGTAAAAGGCCCAGGTCCCCCAGGGGCCGGGTGGGCACCGAGCGGGCACCGCGGGGAACGGCCCTGCCCGAGCCTTGGGCAGCGCTCTCGGACACAGGATGGGATGGCATGGGATGGTTGGGGTGTCAGTGCAGTGCCGGGGAGGGTCAAGCTGAGTCTCGGTAAAAGGCCCAGGTCCCCCAGGGGCCGGGTGGGCACCGAGCGGGCACCGCAGGGAACGGCCCTGCCCGAGCCTTGGGCAGCGCTCTCGAACACAGCGTGGGATGGTTGGGGTGTCAGTGTGGGGCTGAGACTTGCACTCGATGATCCATGTGTGTCCCTTCTGGCTCAGGACATCATGTGATTCTATGTGGGTCGATACCGGCATATTTCTTACTGAGCTGTTTATGCATTGAGGTAACTCCCTTCCCCATGTTTGCTCACCTGCTTCATTCTTTGTTGTCACTACTCTGTGGCATTGCCCAAAGGGGTCCTGCATCAGTGCCAGGGACGTTTTTTGCTCCTCAGCTAAGGCACGTTTGCCGTGGCGTTAACAGTGATTTTGCTGAGTGAGTGATTTTGCCAGAAGTGCTGGATGCTTACAGCCAGGATGTCATTCCACACTGGCACAATCTAAAAGCAGGTCTGCCTGCCAAGATCCCTAGTGCTATTGGCTACGTCAAAGGGCAGCATCTCTCACTGAGGAGTGAAGTTGGCCTGTGACAGAAGGTCAGCATGATGGGAAGGATGGTGGTGAGGCTCTGGCACAGGCAGCCCAGAGAGAAGCTGTGGCTGCCCCATTCCTAGCAGTGTCCAAGTCCAAGTTGGACAGGGCTTGGAGCAACTTGCTCTAGTGGAAGGTGTCCCTGCCTATGGCAGCAGGTTTGGAATTAAATGCTCTAGAAGGTGTAATCCAAACCATTCTAGGATTCTGCGATGCTATGATGCTAGGATTCTGCGATGCTTGTACTTTAGGAGGAAAGGAAGATGGGAATGTGCAGATGGACATCATAGCTTCTCAGAAAATTAGTAGGAACTGTTTCAGTGTTGCTGCTGCTGCTTCTCTATTCTCAGCTTTTCCTTTGTTTATTTTCTAGTAAATTCGGTTTCTGGCCAAGCCTTTTCTTAAGCTTACAAGCAATACTTTGTGCGCTCTATTCCAAGTCTGGTGCATCCTGCAGGGGGAGTTAGTCCCATCACATTCAGAAAACAGCTCACTGTTCTGGCTGCTCATTTAGTTCTGATGGTCCTGTTTTATTTAGATAACACTTCGATACTTAGCTGGTGGAAGTTCTATCTAGACCTTATATATACTCCTGCTAAGCTGAAAAGCTGAGTGTCATTGCATCTGAGTCTCAACTCTTCCATAGAAATGGGAGTTGTTTGTGTGGTCTTGGGCCTTTTGGTACAGGGGCTTATGGCTTCCCTTGTTTGTGAATAAGTAACACTTCTGGTTTTCTCTACATGTAGAGGTGGATGCTCTTACAAAGGAGCTGGAGGACTTTGAGTTAAAGAAAGCTGCTGCCCGAGCCGTGACAGGAGTGCTGGCCTCCCACCCCAACAGCACTGACGTGCACATTATCAACCTCTCGCTGACCTTTCATGGCCAGGAGCTGCTGAGTGACACCAAACTAGAGCTGAACTCGGGGAGACGCTATGGCCTGATCGGACTCAATGGGATTGGTAAGCTGAGGGGAAGCAGCGTGGCTCCGTGGAGCTTGGTAAAGGTGTTGGGCTGCTGAGAAGCTGGGCGGGTGCAGGTGGGAAGTGCTGGAAACCAGAAGGAGGTTTAGACCCAGCAGTTTCTATTCTCCTATATCTCCACCCAGGAAAGGGAGTTATTAGGATTGCTGATAGAAGTCTGAGATTGCGTTCTAGGTCTCGACTGTGCTTTTGATCTTGTTTCTGTGGAGAGTTGGGTGAGATGTCTGGGATCTGTTAATCTGCTTGATTCCTGTTTGCCTGATTAGCGTGGTAGAGCCAAGTAAACCAAATGCTGATGGTGTTGGTCAAAGAACTTGTACTGTATGGAGGAATAGAGATTGTGTGGTTTGGCCTGATTAGGAAAAGAACTGTACAGTCCCTGGAGAAAGTGACGCTACACTGAGAGATGCAGAATATGGGTGTGATGGGAGAGGTGCTAGTAAGAATGATCATCTGGTTTAAGTTTCAGAAGTTTCCAGGTTGTTTATGGAATAGTGCATTACTTTCCTCTATGTTAGAAGTTTTCGGAATCTGGGATCCTGATACCAGCTGTCAGACCTGGTCAGACAGCAGAAAGTGCAACAGAGATAAAGTTCCCCAAATCTGGGCAAGAGCTGAAGTGCAGTTGTTGCTAAAAAAAAGCTTCTTCATGTCTCAGTCCTGTCCTTGGGGTGGTGAGCCTTGGCTAGGAGGGTGGCCTGTCCTAGCGAGGAATGGACTCTGCTGTGCCTCCAGTTCTCCTGGCTCTTGGGAAAAAAAATCCCCAGGATTTTCTGAGGTTGAAAAAGGAAGGAATCACAGTGGGATCTGCGTATATCTCATCTGTTTCATTGTGATGTAGTGTCTCACTGAATCCAGCAATTAATTGTGATTATGTGCACGCAGGGAAATCCATGCTTTTGTCAGCTATTGGGAAGCGAGAAGTGCCCATCCCAGAGCACATTGACATCTATCACCTCACCCGAGAGATGCCTCCCAGTGACAAGACTCCTCTGCAGTGTGTGATGGAGGTGGATACAGAGAGGGCCATGCTGGAGCGAGAAGCTGAACGTTTAGCTCATGAAGATGGTAAAGCTTCTTGGCATCCCAAGGGACATTTTCTCCATTTCCTTCCCTATCAAAGAAAATTCAGGTTCCTTGGGGAAATTTTCACGTGTTGTGCTACCTGTTTCACCCAGCTGTCGTGTACTAATGGGTGTGGGGACACTTCTTTGGAGGAGTTATTCCATGTGGCATTTTAAGAAGTGTCTAAGGCTTGTATATGGAGGGGGCTAAACTGGGGTTAAGCGGTGATTGTGAGGTTTCCCAGCTGTATAGCAGTGCAGCTGCCATCCTTCATAGGCAAAGGTGCTGACTGGCAGGCTCTCTTTCAGCGGAGTGTGAGAAACTCTTGGAGTTGTATGAACGCCTGGAGGAGCTGGATGCTGATAAGGCAGAAGCACGGGCCTCACGTATCCTTCATGGCTTGGGCTTCACACCAGCCATGCAGAGGAAGAAGCTGAAGGACTTCAGTGGTGGCTGGAGAATGAGGGTGGCTCTTGCCAGGTGAGTGGAATAGTGCCAGCTGCCTCCCGTGAGGATGTGTGCCTGCTCATGACTGCTGAGCCACAGACAGATCTGAGAGCTCAGAGCAGAGCTGAGAGGCTTTGGGTTACCTACTCTTACCCTGTGCTGTCATCTGCCCTGTCCTTGCAGAGCACTCTTCATTCGGCCTTTCATGCTGCTGCTGGATGAGCCCACAAACCACCTTGACCTGGATGCCTGTGTGTGGTTGGAGGAAGAGCTGAAAACGTAAGCATGGAGGAGTGTGCTGCTTCTGTGGGTTGTGCTTTTCTGCTTGTCAGCATGTGAGCATGAACATCTTGTCAGCACGTAAGCAAGTTCTGCAGGAGTAACTGTATAGTTCTTGGGGGTGTGTAACTGTATAGCTCTTGCTGTACCAGTGACGCCTTCTGCTTGCTGCTGTATGAGATTCTTTGATGCAAGGGTAAAGAATTCAATTCAATTTCCTGTCTCCCTGTCACTGAAGAAATGAGAAATGCTGCTTTGTGCTCCCAGGTTAAACGTACTTCCCTAAAAGCCAGGAGCAGGCCTTGGCAGCCTGTGTACCAGCATTATGTACTGTACCAGTCATGTGAGTTTTCCAGACCTGGCTCCCAGCTCATCTTCCTGCCCACCATTTTTCTGTTTCCACAGAACTGTAGTATCTGAGTGTGTTGGCTTCATCTTTTGCTAGTGTGTGAGGTGACTGCTTTTCATAACAAAGGTAAAATGTTAAGGCGTAAGGCAAAAACCTTAGGAACAGTTAGGAAGCTCATGTTATGGAGTGTGCATTAAAAGAACTATATTGTGGAAAGAGCTTTGCCTTTTCAGAGGTTTTTCCATCAGCTCTGTCAGCTGAACGTTTTGCATCCTTGCTTTAGAAGTGAGGGGCTTTAGAAAAGAGCTTTGAACCTCTTTTGGGCAGGCTTTAACCCCTCATTGTACAGATTTGGTGCAGATCCAGATGCAGTGTGTGTAATGGATGGGAGCTGTACTGAGGGGAAAGTAAGCAGCAAAGGTTGAAACTTCTTAGAGATGTGATGTCAGTGGAGTCAGCTGCATCAGTGACACAGTCACCTGCCACATAGGCAGCTAGCTCTGGGCTTTTTGTGATAACAGGCAAAGACTATGAAATGGTGCAGGGTGTCTTACTAAAGTGAGAATTGTTGGCAGAATTTACTCACTGCAGTTGGTAGTAGGTGCTTTGCTGCCAGTTTCCCAGAGTGTGCATATAAAGCTTTTGTCACCATCAGGGCCAAGGAATGGGATTTCTTTTCCTAATTTAGTCTCTAATAACTTGCATGGTGTCCAGGTTCAAGCGGATCCTTGTGCTGATATCCCACTCCCAGGACTTCCTGAATGGCGTCTGCACCAACATCATCCACATGCACAACCGCAAACTGAAGTACTACACGGTGAGTAGACAGAGTCCCACGTAACCAGCAGAAACGGGCTGTTCTCTGGGCACAGCTGATGTGCCATGCTCTTTCCAGGGAAATTATGATCAGTATGTAAAGACTCGCTTAGAACTAGAAGAAAATCAAATGAAGCGATTCCACTGGGAGCAAGATCAGATCGCTCATATGAAGGTACCTGCCTAGCTGCATGAGCACCCTTCTACCCTTTCACTGGACATCCCTTCCCCTCGTAAACCTTATCACTGTGGCTTTTGGCTAACTCTTTTTTTGCAGAATTACATTGCACGATTTGGCCATGGTAGTGCGAAGCTGGCCAGGCAAGCTCAGAGCAAGGAGAAGACCCTTCAAAAAATGATGGCTTCTGGCTTGACAGAGAGAGTTGTGAATGATAAGGTAGGATCAGACATGGGATTGCATCTAGGGATCTGTATTTTAAACACGGACTACAAAAGTAGAAGGGTCTTCAGCAGACAGCAGGAATGGCTGACAGAGCTGGTAGCAAGAGCAAGATACCCTTCCTGATGCCAAGGATCCCTGTACTTAGCATGGAGTAATGCTGAACAATGAGAAAAGGAGAAGGAATTTTCTAGGGGAGAAAAGTGGAGTTCCCGTATCAATAAGGCTGTTTTACAGATGCAGAAATCAGAAAGGAGTACCGGGGGCTCATAGGAGATGAGAGACGATAGTCAGTACAGCTTTGATTTGTGCAAAAAGTACAAACCCACATTTGTTTCAAAGGGAAAGAAACTGGGATTCATTAGCCAGCTCATCAGAATAAATCTGAGTGAGTTGCAAGAAGGGCTTATAAAAAGTCAATCTGGTGCCTTGGTCTACAGCTGATGTTGGTAGTGAGGCATGGTTATACTGGAATGACTGGGCTGTCCCATGTTCTGGGGTGTCTCACAGGTGGATATTCTGTGTTAACAGACTTTATCATTCTACTTTCCACCCTGTGGGAAAATTCCCCCTCCTGTCATCATGGTGCAGAATGTCAGCTTCAGATACACCAAGGATGGGGTGAGTATGGGAGTATGCATATAGAGATCACTTGTATTCCTGCCTTGTTTGGGAGTGGGAGACTTTTGGCTGAGCTTCCTGAGGGGGCTGCAGCATTTGACTAACTGAGCAAAGTCCTTGGCAGTGCTAATGCTGGGCCTGCTGTGGACAGAGCACTACAGGTGCTGCAGGGGAGTTCTGGAGGGTACTGAAAAGGCATATTGTTTCATGGTTTTTGTTGTTTGCAGCCATGGATCTATAATAACCTGGAGTTTGGGATTGACCTGGATACTCGTGTAGCTCTTGTTGGACCCAATGGAGCTGGAAAGTCAACACTGCTGAAACTGCTGACAGGAGAGGTTTGCTCCATACATTGCTTATCCTGCTCTGGGCCTTTACTATTGAGATAGTCTTCAATATAGTCCACTTGTTTGCCAGAACATCCTGGTCAGGCCTTAGAAGTCCTGTGGTCTTATTGAAACGACATAGGGTTTTTCTTTCACATTACCTGTTCAAATTGCTTCTCCTGTGCCAGACTGGAGATGGCTGGATTTTGTATTTTTAGCATACTGCAAGAGGAGAGATTTCCTGATTAAATGATTTTGTCTTCCCCTTCTAGCTGCTGCCCACAGATGGGATGATTCGCAAGCACTCACATGTGAAGATTGGTAGATACCACCAGGTACTCCCTGCAGCAGCCCCCAGGGAAAAGGAATGCTTAGGAAAAAGCTGTCAGGAATGAGGAACCTTGCCCCTCTAGTTCTGTTTCTAAGGCCTCTCCCACTGCTGCCATTCTGTGTCTGGAGATGGGGAAGGAACTGTTCCATTGAATAGTCTCCATCTCATGTTCTTACCCTGCAAAGAGTCTGGCTGTGGTCCTTCTGTTCAGTCTCCCACCTGCTGTGGCAGAGCTGGTTGCCTTGTATTTGGTGCTGGACAAGCCTCCTATTCTGAGGCAGCATTCCTGATCCTGAAATGGAAATTGTTCCCAAATAATTTGGCACAGAGGCTGTCCTGTGGGTGGGATTATTGGTTCGTCTTCTGCTGCTCACCTGGGACCAGAGGGGTGCAGGGGGAGTAGGGCTTAGGGCCATGAAGTAGTTGGCGTGCATAGACTGAAGCTGACTTGTCTTCTGTGTCAGCACTTGCAAGAGCAGTTGGATTTAGACCTCTCACCCCTGGAGTACATGCTGAAATGCTACCCAGAGATCAAGGAGAAGGAGGAGATGAGGAAAATCATTGGCAGATATGGTCTTACAGGGAAGCAGCAGGTGAGTATGAGCTGTTGAGGTTTGCATTTTGTTCATTAGGAGAGTAGAGGTTCTGTGTTTCCTGTTACTCTACTGATACCTGACAGTGTGGTACAGTATGCAGCATGGCACACCACCACATCAAAATGCTTTTTCCATCTCTGCCTTTAAAACTGGAGGTAAAAAAACCCTCACAGCTCATGGGAACTTTCTTCTGAGCACAGCAATGTGTGGGTTGGAAGGGGCGACCCCCTCAGACTCTGGCTGAAAAGAAAGCAAGTTCTGCTATAGTGCTAGACCTGAGCATATTGTAATTATAATTTGAACTATTTTGCTTCTCTCTTATATCCAAGATGAATACCAGGCAGAAGTGCTAGAAGATTCTCAGCTGTTTCAGACTTGGTTCAGACAAGAGAATGGGCTCACCTATGGTGCTCTGTGTCCAAGCATGCTCCTGTACATGACACATCCTATGTGTGACAGTTGTCCACATCACTGCAGTTCAGTGCTGATTTTTACGCTGGTTTTGCCCATTTGTCACTGCAGAAGTTGACAGTAGTTTGAGCATTGTGTCAGTGAATACCAGGCAGACCAATTAACTTCTTACACATCTTCAGCACCAGCTGGGCTTTGCTGTGTACAGTCCTTCAGAATTCTGGAATTCCTTCTTCCTGGGGTGGGAGAAGGTTAGTGTAGGGGACAGAACACTTGGCTTGTGTCATGGGCCCCAAGGTGAGACCCAAGTGGTTGGGTCAGGGTTGCAGGCTGTCAGGTCACTGCAGAGCTGCAAGCCATGTGTGTGTTGGGCAGGTGAGCCCCATCAGGAACCTCTCTGATGGGCAGAAGTGCCGTGTGTGCTTTGCCTGGCTGGCCTGGCAGAACCCTCACATGCTCTTCCTGGATGAGCCCACCAACCACCTGGACATAGAAACCATAGATGCACTGGCAGATGCTATCAATGAGTTTGAAGGAGGAATGATGCTTGTCAGCCATGACTTCAGACTCATCCAACAGGTAAGGACGGTTGTGAGTTTTGTCAGAGCACCTTTCTAACATTTTAGTAGTTTAAACGAGATATTTTCAACTGACTCACTCATCCCAAAAAGATGGGTGAGTGAAAAAAAAATTGCAGTTCCCTTACTGTGTTCATGTTAAACAATTACTGAGTTAACCCAGGAAAACATTAGGTACCTAAATAAAACCCACAACAAATGTCAAATGCTGATCTATCAGCTATAGCTTTGGCTGCAAGTTCAGGTATGATTTTATTTTTCACTGTGATAGATACAAGTAGCTCAGGTTAAGAACTGCTTTTGTTTCATTTACCAATTTAGCAAAAAAGGCTTTTCATCTTAGTCCATGAACAAAATCAGAAATACAGAGGGGCCTAGGATTTTCAGTTCCAAAGTCTTGTATAAATCATGTGAAAAACACCAGGGAAGATGTTTCCCTGTAGATACTTTTCTTTGGTAGTTCAAACTATCTGACTAACTATTGAAGTAACTAACTTTGGTAGTGGTAGTTATCAAACTTTTCTTGCCAGACTTCAGAGAGTGGTTTTTCGTTAACTTTATAATTTTGGTAAGATTATAAAGTTTTGTACTGCAAACCTCTCTCCTCCTCCCCCTCCACCGTCTCTCCCTCCTTGGTGTTGGCTCTCAGGTCGCACAGGAGATCTGGGTCTGCGAGAAGCAGACCATCACCAAGTGGCAGGGGGACATCCTTGCCTACAAGGAGCATCTCAAGTCGAAGCTGGTGGATGAGGACCCGCAGCTCACCAAACGGACCCACAACGTGTGAGCTGAGGAGCCCAGCCCGTGTTCCCCATGGGGCCGGCAGGAGCAGAGCTGCTGCTCCCTCTGGCTGTCTTCTAGGATTGCTGCAATACTGCTTCCCCTCGACTTGCCTTGCACCTCTATGTCTGGACAGAGCTGTTTTCTCCTCATCTGGCTATGTTTGGGCAACTGTTTACTTATTTAGACAATGTCCCATCTGAGCCAGGCCTTGGAATCTGTTGGCTTGGGGTCACGACAGTGGCCAGCAGGGTGTCCAAGCTGCAGTGACACACAAGTGGAGACCCCAGCCCAGCTTCTTCTGCCTTTTCCTTCCCAATTTCTGCTTCAGTTTAGATACTTCACTTCAAACTCCTCTGGCCTTGGTTTGTTTTTAACTATTATTTAACAGTGTAATTAACAGATCTGCCCGAGAATCCATCCAGTCAATAAAGAGAGAAAAAAACAATCTTGTCTTGTTTTGTGAGCCATGGTAGTTGGGGTATGCTGGGGTGAGTCAGGAAGTGCTGAGCTTTGAGTGAGATCGGCCCTTCCTACTAAATGTTCAGTTCCTCAGTACAACCAAAGCTGTGGCCAGAACCTGAGAGATGTGAAGTGGTGAGTACTGAGCTGTGGTGCCACTGGCAGTGAGCAGGGTCCTCACACCTGGGGCACCTCTGCTCAGCCAGACTGAACACTGCATTGCCAGTGAGTCACAGAACAAGCCACGGATGCTCCTGTTGTAGACAGTGACAGACACAACTTGAAAGTGTTCTAAAGATCAGTGTTAGAGACAGAATCTGTGGAACACCAGCATGTGTTTTCACCAACACAGTTGCTCAGGTGTGGTGTTTTGCTTCACCTTGAATTGTCTAATGATGAGACTCAATAACGTAGGAATTTTGGACTATGAAACTCCTTGTTCCTTGCAGGTTTAGCTAAAGACTAATCAACTGTAGTTAAACTTTTATTTTTGTTCTCAATAACAGAATTTTGGAAAAGTTCACCCTTAGCCACAGAAGCTTGAATAAAATACATGTTTGATTTATTATTAAAACAAAGGCTACTAAAGAGAAAGGTAGGTAGCAAATCGAACCTAATAGCTTTTTTTGGTCATGTGGCTTTGTTTTAATTATTTCTGACACATGAGAGGGGCAACACTGGTCACAGGAAAGGTTCATGTAGCCCAGCAACCTGTCCAGCAGAGAAGGACAGGACGAAGGAAGGAGTTGTGCTCTCATGCAGTGCATTCTTTGGTGTCAACTGACTGGCTTTGACTTTTTGAGTAGTTATTCCTTATTTTTATTTCCTAAAGGACCCATCCAAGTTGTGACTGCTGCTGTGGAAGCACTGAGTGTCATCCATAGGGCAGTTGTCACAACACAAGCTACTTCCAGTTGATCAAATAGGACCTTCAGGTTTTTCATTGGTTCTAGCAATGATCTGAGAGGAGAAAATAATGTTTTCTGGGGAAAAAAATGACAATTAGTGTAAGTGCTTCCAAGTTAGTTCTGCAGGAAGATCTAGATGGCACTAAATGTCGCTTGGATGAGTATCTCACAGTGGAGAACTTGGAGGCTATCAGAGCGAGGGAGTGAAAACTCGCAGGGAACTGATTACTCAAAAGACTGATGGTCACAAGTTAAACAATAATAGATTAATGCACGTCTGCTCTGCTCTCTAGGTTGCAGGAAGTGTTGGTGAGTTGGAAAAAGTTGTGAAGTGGCTCTGAGAATAGTGAGGTCTAGGAGTCCTGACTGAAGCTAGACCTGTTTGTCCTGTGCTTCTTACCAAAGATGTGGCAACAATTCGTTTCAAACATTTCAGATCTGGGGGTAATAAAAGCAAGATACAATCTTACACTGAGTTCCGTGGGAATGTAGGTCCTGTGAATGGCCTGGGGACAGTGGGATGACGGCCAGCATGATGGGCAGTAGTTGGAGCATTGTTGTAGCTCATGGAGCTGAGGAGAGCTCTGTTACCTGTGCTGCTGCAAAGAGAGAGGAACTTCTCAGACGCAGACATGTCTCTGATGTAGAAACAAGGACCACAGCTACATGTTTAAAGCAAAAGCAGCTGTAGCTGCACTAGGTGTCACAGTAGGCCAATACTTGTAAAATGGAATCTATGAATGTGCTTTATCAGCCTTGATCTAACCTCGATTTGTTCTGTGGTGACTGTTTGTTGGCTGTGCTGAAGCAGCTGTGGCAGACATATGTCCTGAAACACTGATCTCAGAGACAGCCACAAGCTGGGGCAGTGCCTCTGCAAGCTGTTTCAGCTGAGAATTTTCTGGGTTTGCAGAAAAGCAAAACTATCAATAAATTACAAGAATTGCTCCTTAGTTGCTATGATGGTCATTTCTGTAAAAGAAGTGACCCAGCACCTGCACAGCCACACTTGCCTGTTATCCAAGAGAAAGGCTGGCTCCAACAGCCACAGCCAGAAGGGGCAGGTGCAGGCTTCTGGGATTCCCTCGTGTGTGTGCTGCAAGTAGATCCATACACCACAAAACCAGAGGCAGGATGAGTCGGGCACAGCACACAGCAGCATGTACAGCCTCCAGCACATGCAGTCCCGGGAAGCAGATGGTAACTCTTCAAACCTGAGAGTTCAAAGCTGACTGTGCTGCTCAGAGGATGAGCCTCCATCCTTGGTGTGTAAAGGCTCCCTGTGCCTAATGCTGAGTGACCGGTTGCTGTTCCTCCACCAACGGGCTCCCTTCCCACTAATTATGGTGTTTTGTTTTGTTTTTTTAGAAAGCACAGCTGTGTGTTTATCACTGTGTAATGTTGTATATCACAAACAGGGTGGCACCTGGGGAGGGATACAACAGCCCCCAGCTCTTTCAGCACAGGAGTCCCTCCCTGTGTGCTGTGACCTGACACCAAGGTAACACAGCTCTCGTTACAAGGAGGAATGTCCCTCAGGGCTGGGAGCTCTGAACTGTTCCCTGACAATGCACAGCCCCTATGAAACACAAGTGGTGATTTCTCCTGCTCCTCACTCCCAGTATTAGTCACTCCTGCTTTGAGAGGGGCTCACTGCCACATATCTTCACTAGACCATTCTCCTTCACAAATGCACAAACAGGACCATTCCAGCCCTGTACTGCCCGATCACTGATGTTTCATTTTCTGGGAGCAAGAACCTCACTGTAGCACTGATGCCCCTTGTCACTGTGACAGTGATTTGCACTAGGGGAGGGTGATCAGGTGCCTCCCCATGAGCACAGGCTGAGAATAAAACCATTCAGTGTTGGCTGCACAAGCAGTAGCAGAACCACTGACAGATGAGTAGGTCTCCCAAGCTCACTCTTTGGAAGATGTGATTTGCTCAGGATGTGCCATTATGATGTGTGTACCTGAGCAGGAGACTCCCCATGGCAACACAGAGACCCTGGTGTGTTCTCCCACCAAACAAGCACACCAGCATCACCCTTTTATGAAATCATTGCAGTGACGCCTGCTGAAGGGCTTCCTTCTCTCTCCAAAGCACAGAAAACTCTGGTTTGTTCACATCTCTGCTGTGCTGCTGCACATTTTTCCTGGCTAAGCCTAAATCCTGTGTCACATTTACCTTCATTAGTCTAATCACTGGTTTCCAAGATGGAACAAATTCACACTTGGGGTGCCAGCCCTCCACTGCCCTGCTCCTGACATTCCCAGCCCTGTTGTGTGCAGCAGGTGGGATCCCAAGAGCAGGCTAGGTAGCAGGGAAAACTTGGCTGGTAGGGTGCTGTTGGTGGTACAGTGCTGTTGTTTCCTCTCTGGAGCAAAGCTTCCTGCAGTTACTGGGTTTCCCCTGATGGCATTACCTGTTCCAGAGCACAGATGTGATTCCATTTAATTCTGGAGTACCTTGAGTGCTCAAATCCACAGCCTTGCACCAAAGCAAGATCCCTCCTTTCACCAAACCCCTTTTGGACCTGGGAATGGCTTTTCTCTGGTAATTCTGTCCCCTGTAAATCAGATGCTTCTGCTCTTGCCCCTCTTTTCCCAGGTTACACTCAAACTTCTCAGGTCTCAAAGTTTAGTTGAACCTGTCACTTCCAAGCTCCTCTCAGGCCAGCTGCTTTTCATTTAGTGCAAAGTGGAACCACCAGCCACAGGTGTGTCATTATCCTGCTCCTTGGGGGCTGCAGCAGAGGCAGGTTAGGTTCTGCTGCCTATATAACCAGTGCTGGTTATGGTAATAACTGCTGGTGCTAAATAACCAGTCTCACAGTATTTGTTGGCTGCTCTGTTGGAGGTTAAGATGAGCTCAGAACCTCTGAAGAGACGTGATAATGCTGCTGCTTCTGGGGAAAAAAGATCTAAGAGGAAGCCTAAGAGAAAGGAAGCCTTTTCAGTCTACATTTATAAAGTACTGAAGCAGGTGAGTAAATGCTTCTTTTCTGCTCAAAGCTGCTTCTGCTTTGTATGTAAAGTAACTTCTGCCTGTTGTATGTTAGCACCATAAAGAGTAGGGAAGAAAAATCTGGGTTTCTAAAGAGATGGGGAAAGAAAAAATGTGTAACTGCAGGCACTGGAGAGCCCCAGCTGAAGCTTTGAAATTGAGGGGGTGGATTCTAGGGGTGGTAGAGATGGATCTAGAGCAGAAAGTGTTTCCTAGAGGGAATGAGCTCTGGTGCTGATCTCTGCCTGAAGAAGTAATTTCATGGAGGTCTGTACAGTAGAAACAGCTCCTTTCAGCCCTGTGACCAGGTAGCTGATGATTTTTGATGGGGAGGTGAGCGTGTTTTTGGAAGTGGCCATGAGTTTTCTCTAGGCCACAGTTGTCAGCATCAGCCTGTAGCTAGGACTTGGAGACTGGAGTATTTCCAGCCCTCAGAGCCATGTTTTTCATGGGGATTGTGAGGAGGCTTCTGCCAGTGCAATCCCAAAGTTCCTGTAGCATTTTGGGAGCCTCTCCTGAGTTTAAAGTGGCCCATGATTTGAGACCTTTAGGGTAGTGCTTTTGGAGTTGGAGTGCCCTGTCTGGGCTGGGGAATGAGGCCCCCTCTCCCTCCGGGGTGATGGGCATTGCAGATTGAGGTGGTCTTTGGTTACCATCTGGCAGGTGCACCCCGACCTCGCCATCTCCTCCAAGGCCATGAGCATCATGAACTCCTTTGTCCATGACATGTTTGAGCGCCTGGCGTCGGAGGCGTCCCGCCTGGCGCAGTACAGCCAGCGTGCCACCATCACCAGCCGCGAGGTGCAGACGGCCACCAGGCTGCTGCTGCCCGGGGAGCTGGCCAAGCACGCCGTCTCTGAGGGCACCAAGGCTGTCACCAAGTACACCACCGGCAAGTGACCCGCTGGGCCCCGAGAAACCTGCCGAGCCTGGCTGCTTCTGCTACATGGCTGGCTGTTTGCTGCTCTTCTACTGAAAAGGCAAAACCTCCTGTTGCCTGCCTGCAAATAAAAAAATGCATAGAAACACAGGTCGTGTCTTTAGTGTTTGTGTCACAAATTGTGAGGAGTTTAGACTGTGACCCTGGGGATTGTCTGGTGGGGCTGGGAGAATAGCTGCTGTTTGAAAACTACCACATTTAACTGGGAGCATGGTGTGCCTGGGGAAAGCTGGGGTCATTATGGGAAGTATAGTGGGTTCTCTGCAGTTCCCCAAACTCCTTACTATAGCTTTCAGATTCCTGACTGCTAAAAACTTCAGCTGCCTTTGACTTTCCTGCCCTTCTTCAACTGCTTCCTAACTGTGCTGAGTCTGCCCAAGTTATCAGTTTATATTGGCCAGAGTAAATGCTAAATCTCCCTGGGTCAATAGGATGAAGTTGGCACTGGGTAAAGAGCTTTTCTAATGTTTATGAACTATTTTCAAAGCTGTTCTTTGTTTGGTTGGGGCTTTTTTTCTGGTGGGCTGTGGGAATGAGTTTTTTCTTGTTAGCTGTTTTCGTGTTTTGTTTTTGTCATTGCTGTTGTTTGGGTTTTGTTGTTTCTGGTTTTATTTTTTTTTTTCTGGTGAAAGCTTTCTCCTTTTCAGCAGAACTGATGGAAAATGAGCTTTGCTGATAGAAAAAACAAACTGTTTTCTTTGTAGGCATGTGGCCATCCTCTCTACTTGCTTCCAGTGTCTTTAAAGAGAGCTTTATCTTGCAAGGCTCTAAACTGGGCTAGGACTGGGTGTCCTGTGTTCTGCCTTGGACCAATATATTAATGACTGGCCCCCACGGTCTTTCCTTGTATCCCCAGGTACTTCCTACAGGAGAGATCCAGGGCCCTGAAGGGAGCATGAGTGTGTTCTGTCTGTCCAGGTGGGACAGACAGACGTGCAGCCTGGGCAACCCACAGGGCTGAGTGTTGTGTCCACAGCCATGACCCTGTGGTGGATGGCTTGGCTGCCCTGTGAGCATGGCACCTCAGGATGTGTGGAGCTGTCCTGGGTTCCTGCACAGAGGTCTTGCCTCAGGGTCTGTGGTGGGGTGAAAAAAAAAAAAAAGTGGTCCATGTTCTGGATGGAGATCATAGAAGAGTTTTGGTTAAAAGGGTCCTTAAACCCCGTCCAGGTCCACCTCCCTGCCATGAGCAGGGACACCTTCCACGAGACCAGGCTGCTCCAAGCCCTGTCCAGCCTGGCCTTGAATGTTTGGGCATCCATGACTTCTGGACAACCTGTTGCAGTGCCTTTGGCCAGGTTCACCTTGGGACAGGATGGCTGATTCTCACATCTTACCTTCACACCCACTGTCAGGCTGGGAGCACCAGCAGGAACCAGAGCTGTGTTAAGGTCCACGGTGACAGTAAATGGGACAATCCTGGATTTCACCAGCTTTGTGAGGTGCTGCTGAGTCTCATGAGCTATGGAGCTGTGGCAGATGCTGCTCTCTGATGAGGGTCAGCCCAGTTCAACAGCATGGGCCAGACAAGATGTATGTGATGCTTCCAGGGAGGGGACAGGAGGCAGCAGCACTGAGCATCTCCCCTTCAGCTCCATCCCTGCTGCTGCAGACTGGGGCTGCCTGGGGGAGGGAGCCAAGGGGCTGCACTGGCTGCTCTGTTGCCTTTTGACTTAGGACAGCACTGAAGAGCAATCTCTTCCTTGTGTCTGGCCTGCGAGCCAGAACTGGACTGGAGCAGAGGGGTGGGCTGCACTTCTTTTCCTCCTTTAACCCTTGTGGTGGCTGCGCTGTGGGGAGAGGCTGTGTGGCTGCTACTAGGGACAGAGCAGCTAGAGGGATGGGCAGCTGCAGGCATGGACTGGAGGCCTGGGGGAGGCCAGCCAAAGAGTGGGAGGCTGAGCAGCCTTGATTTGCATGGAGCAGGTGAGCAGCTCCTCTCCTTGCTGAATTTGTTCTATTGCTCACTGGGCCATCTGTGCCTGTGCTCTGATCCACCTAAGGTGAGGAGAGGCAAGTTTTGCCTTGATCCGTAAGTGTGGAAAGGAGCTAGGTTCTAAACATACCTGAAAGTGAGATTAAAGCAGAAATGAAGTTAGGTGTTGGAATACAAAGTGATAATTCAACTTTTTTTCTTCTTCTTCATAAAGGAGAAAAGCGAAGGAAAACACCAAGAATGATTATGAAAAGCACAGGAAAGAAGTGACCACCACGGGTCCTGAGCTGGCTTATGGAGGGCAATGGGGCAGATCTGTGTGGGGTGTGATGGGTCTTGCCCTGGGGAAATCCCTCTCAAAGCCAGCAAGCAAGGCAGCGAGGGAGCAGGGCCATGGCAGCCAGGCCAGCAGGGTGGGGCATAAAAAGCCTCGGAGGAGCAGCCAGGACCCTCATGGACAGCAAAGACTTCGACGGTTTGTAGATTTTGCAGCCCCTGTGGCAAGTTAGCTACTTTTTTGCAGAGGCTGTTGAAAGCGGCAGTGTCGCAGACACCTCCTAGCAAGAGCAGGGGTGCGGAGATCTCCATCTTTGCTCGCTGAAATTTCATTGGCGCCTCGTTAGATTCTGGTAAAGTTTACCTGATGTATCGAAAGTTTATTGCTCCTGTGCCTGATGTATCATTTACAAGCTCTTTTAATGACCTTGGAAGAGGGCGCCTCGTTTTCTAAAATAAAGCCGTTTCTGCTCGTTGGTGGTGGTAGTTCAAAGCTTTAATTTACAAACCTTTATTTTGAGGAGGCAATGGAGAATATTCCTTACTTTTCACTCGTTCCCTGCAGCTGACTCCCGTTCCCAGCATCTCCAGCCGCGCTCCCTGAGGCTGAGCAGCAGCGTGGAGCTGCAGTTCTGCTCCTGCCCTGGAGATGGGTGTGTGTGACTGCCGGAGCCCGGAGCCGTGTGCGGCAGGAGCACGCTGCCGGGATCGTGCATCCTCCTCCTCCTGAGACACCGCAGCTCTCCCGGCAGGTGCGGGCTGGCCCTGAGCACAAGGTGCTGGGTTATGGGGGAGTGAGGGGCTGCCTCCTGTCTGAGAGAGCATCCAGCACCGCCTGAGCCCCAGGGGAGGAAGGATTTCAAGATGTAAGTGCTTAATTCTCCAATGCTCTATTTTTGCATCCTGCTTCGTGTCACACTCCCCTTTCCCCCTCCATCCACAACAAAGGCTTGGAGAATGGAGTTGGAGATTGGCCTCGTTCCTCTCACGAGGTGCCTGCGTTTCCTCAGAGCTGTGACAGTAGTGCAGGTGCACCAACACTGAGGGGCAGGAGGAGGAGGTTGCTCTTGGAATGAGGGAGTTCTGCACTGCCCACATTGTCCCTTTCACACTTCGTTATGGGGGTGAGTTCATCTCTTGCTGTGCAGGGATCCTGGAGCTTCCCTGGTGCCTGCACAGGATGTCACACAGGGTTGTCTTTTCCTGGGGGTTCACGCAGTGTTTAGCTGATGAGCTTTGGTGAGGAGCATGCCTCAGCTCAGCTGCTTTCAGACTGGGCTTGTGGCTCCAGTGACATTTGAGCAAAGTTGCTTTTAGGCTCTGCCACTGGTGATTCACAGCTCACGGTGAGAACAACTCAGAATATTAAGGTTACACTAAAAGCAAAATTTGAAGCCTGTGCAGGCTCTCTTCCAAAGTGTCTTGGGGCTGCCTTGCTCCGTGTGTGTCTCTTTGCCCATGTCTGCCTGTGCCTTTGCAAGTCTCACAGCAAGTTTTTAGTGCTGCAACACTGCAGACCTGTCATGTTGCACGTCCCTGACCCCACGTCTATGTTCTGACTGAGCTATGCATTTCTGTGGGCTAAAAACAATTAATTCTTTTTCTTTGTCCTTTCTTCAAAATCTCAAAAAGAGCACCCTAGCGCTGAATGAGAATTCATGAAAATATCATCAACGCTTGTGTTCTGTTTTCCTTTCTGTAAGAGAGCAACGGCTCAAGAGCATGTGCTCTTTCTTTCACACAGAGGAGGACCAGGGGGCAGAACATCCCTGAAGTCCATTGTGAGAGCAGGGAGCTTTTTGGGCAGTGGAGGCTGGCAGCAGTGTGCAGACCTGTGTGTGTTCTCCTCTTCCCATGTTGTGTCCCTTGGCAGCCGTGTTGCCAGGTGGCTGCTCCGGTGCCTCATTAGACACTGTTCCAAATAGCAGAGGCAGGAGCAGTTCAGCACAAGGAGGAAAATGAGCTGGTGATGGATAGCCCTGGTGATGCCAAAGTTGTTAAAATATGAACCTCTGATATACAGCTGGGGTTACAGCAATGGACTCTCATCCTCTCTGTGCTCAACTGCAAGTGTGTGGGGATGGTGCTGGTCTGTCACTTCCTTCTCTCTTTAGTCTGAGGTTGTCTCTGAGTTCTGGGAGCTTGTGGTGGCCTTAGAATCCCTGTGTGGGGGAAAGGAGAGGGGAGATGATCCAAGGTCAGACAGGCACTCCCCACCAGCAGATGCACTGTTGTCTGAAGCTGTGTCATCCCTGATGCTGCCAGTGCTGTAACAGGATCGAGCATCCACAGCACCCTTGGAACTGTCTCTGTCTGTGCTCTCTCCAGCAAGGGTTGCTACAAATAGTTTGTTTCCTTGGGGTTTTTTTCCCTCTTTCTGTGCTCTGTGTGCTCTGGATTCTTGGATGTAACCAACAATAATGCTCCTTTCTTCATCTCCCAGGCTCAGGACTGTGCTTGGGGGTTTGTGAGGTGAAAACCTTCAGACTAAGCGAAAAAGGAAATCTTATGTTGTACCCATAACTTCCAGGGCCATATAAAGGGGTTAGGAGGCATCCTTGTTCTCATCCTTGTCCTCTCCCTGTGTAGCCTTGCATTACCTGATGCCAAACTGAGGAGAGACAGAAAGAGCTGCTGTCTGGTGAGGTGCTCCCCTGACGTGGAGCCCTGGGGAATGACTCACAGTGCCCCTGGTGCCTGGAAGCTGCTCTGGGGCTGGAGGTCACTGGGATGTGGACAAAAGGGGTGTCCTCACATAGGCAATGTCCATGGGCCTGGAGAGCTGCCAGTGGTGCCCTGTTTGGCCAGCGAGGAAGAGGAGGAGGATGCTTCCATGTGGCCCCATGCAGGGTGTGGGGCTGGAGAAGGGAATGACATGGGCAGAGTGGCCCCATGAGGAATGGCTGCTGCAGGCCACACGCCGCTTTCCCATTAGTGAGTGTTTAGTTCAGCGTTTTAAATAATTGTGTCCTCGGAATGATATTTAAAATCCATTTGGGAGGCAATGAGGCGGGAAAGTGCCTGTGCCATTGTGATGACGCTGCGCAGGCCGTGCCACACATGCATATTACAAACTCCTTACAGGCTCCTCTCCACGCATGCTGCTCCCTCCCCACAACCTCCTTCTGAGGCTCTGAATGCATCTCCCCGCCATGGCTGCAGTGCTTGGCCCTATGGAGACGTCTTTTGACAAGATAGACGTGGTGTCCTCTGGGATGAGAGAGAAGGCACAGCCGGATCATGGCAGTTGGGTGGTGTCCATGGGAATGGAAGTGTATGGGGACTGCCTGCTGATGGAACACTTGTGCAGGCTTCCTAGCCTTTGCCCGTGGTCACTTTCTGGCCAACCCTTGGACTTGTCACTGTGGATTCCTGACCCTGAAGCCCCAGGGCTTTCAGCTGCTGTGCTCTGTTGGAGGGGTTCTGTCAGCTGTCCTAGGCTGGCTCTGAAGCCCATGGCAAGCCTGTGCTCCTGAATGTCCATGGGAAATGCCTGAGCTGGAGGGACTAGGTGTGAGGGAGCTGATGGAGCAGCAGCAGTTCTGTGGGTGCCGGTTCGTGGTTGGTTGGGAGAGTGGCCTTGCTGCTCTTTCTGTTTCTGTTCCTTTCTGACTGCTGTGTGGGCACCCTCTGCTGTCCCCTCAAGCCATGCAAGATAGAAATCCTGTGTAGGAGGACAAGGGTCCTGTTACCACTTTATCCTTGTCCTGCCTTGGTGCTGCAAGGAGTATTCAGTCCTCATCCTCTTCTTCCTGATCATGTCCAGGCCCTCCTAGCCAGGGGTTTTTCTCAGTGCTACCTTGTGACCAAACATTTGTGGGCTGAGGATGAAGGCCCCAGGTGTGCTTAAGGACATGTTGGGTTCTGACATCCCTGTCTTTGCTCACTGGCCCAGCTGGCTGCTCTTCTGCATAGGAAATGGGTGGCTCTGACACCCTTTTCTCTGCCTGCAGCTGAGGGCCCTCAGTGTCCCTCTGGACTTTCCTGCTTGGCATCTGTGGGTGCTGGGCTTGGAGATGCTAAAGGTGGTTGCTTGTGTTTTGCAGGTTTGGGGTATTTTTTTTTTCTTTGTAATTTTGGGTTGGTTTGTTTGAAGCGGTTTGAGGTATTTTTTTGTTATTAGCCACGGGAATGGGAGAAAATATCCAGGGTAGCTGGTGCAGTCAGGAACATGCAGACTGAGTTCTGTGAAATGCTGAGTGTGAGGACAGTCCCTGCCCATAGCCAGTGTGCAGGAGGTAATGGGGTGGGGGACACCTGCAGTCAGGGCGTTCCTCCCAGGGGCCTTTCTGGATGGCCTTGAGTGCATGAGTAGTGCTGAGTGTGAGGGGTTAGTTTGGGATTCTGTTCCCAAGCCCATAGCTGGGGGATAATGATGGCATTTGTCCCAGTGATAGGAATGGCACGAGTTGTAAAGACAGGTTAGAGAGGAACTAAGAGTCCTTAGTTTCTCCTTTCCCTCATCTCTTAGGGAATCCAGAATTCCTGTACTCAAAGTTCCCGAAGTCAGGGCTATTGCTCTGAGCCCCTCACCTGGCTGGAGGAGACTCTCTGAAGCTTGGATGTGGATTCCACAGTGGAGCTGGAGAGACACCTTCTGCATCTTTCAGGAGAACAATGTGCTCCCAGTCCAGCACCAGTGGGATGCTGCAGGTGCTCATTGGCACAGAGCATCTGTGCTGTGGCAATGGGAATATTTAGCATGATCCCAGTCCTAGGACTGGTTCATGGACCCTCTTCAGCTTCAAGGTTCTCACATAACTATTTTTTCTTCTCTGGAAACAGCTGCCTAAAGGAACACAAGCAAGGTCTGGCTCCCTGTTTGATCAGCACCTCCCTCCGCACTACAAAGAACTTCATCCCAGTTTGGGGCCAACGTGACAGGATAACCTGGGTTGTACAAGCTGCTTGTCTCAGGGCTCACCTCTCTGCCCTTCTGTGTCCTGCCCAGCCCTGTGGGCAGCCAGCCTTGCTGCCCCAGGGAACAGCTGCTTCCCAGAGCAGTGGGTGGTACTTGTGAGGGTCTTCTGGTCCCTGTGCAGGTGCCCATGGGGAAGAGCCCTGTCCTAAGTCCTTTATGACTTCTGGCACCGAGTCTGATCCAGGCCTTTCCTAAGCTCTCTCTCACCCACCTACCTCCCTGGCATGGTTGTCCCCACCTTGCTCTGCCTCTTTCTCAGTGGGAGCACAGTATGGAATGGGAGCTCTTTGCAGAGCCAACAGGCACAAAGAGGGTGTTTCCAGGCCACCTGCCACCCCTCTGCTGTGCCTAGTCTGTGCTGGTGATTGCACTGAGCAGCTGAAAGTAAGCCCTAGGAAGAAGGGGAGGTGGTGATGAGGAGCTGCCAAGCCAGGCTATTTATACTGGGTGATTCAGGCCTGTGCCTGAGTCCAGCCAGATACAGGGGAGCTGGAACCCAGGAGCAACCTGCAAAGGAGAAACCCTTGAACAAGAGGCTCTTTGCTGCAATAGCTCATCTACTGTGTGGCTCAGACTTCTCAGGTTAGTTACCTGTGATGGACTGCACGTTTCCTCTGCACTCTGCCACAAAACGTTTGCTGCAGCAAGCTCAGTGGAAGGATTCTCCCAGTGTGAGGTCCCACCACAGTGAGCCCAGCCTGAGCCCAGATGGCTGGGGACAGCAGCACAGCCGCCTGGAGCCCCTGGAGTGCCGGGATCTGCTGGTGCAGAACGCACTCTTCACTGGAGACCTGGACATGGTGCAGAAGTACTTCACCAAGAGCGCAGCCATCAATCTCATCATTGAGACCAGGGGCGATGTGCTGCGCTGGACCAGCCGTAAACGTGGTGGGTATGAGGCACATGGGGGGATAGAAAATGCCCAGGATGGGCTCCAAAATAGGGCTCAGGAACCCGAGAAAAATGTTGAAAGGAATCCCCAGTGATGGAAAATGGTTGAGGGAAGAAAGACTTGGGAAAAGCAGCTTCAGTGGGAGGAAAGAAGTTTCCAAGGCTGTACCAGAAATAGTAGTAGGTTTGTTGAAGGTGGCATGAGGCAGATCTAATGGGAGATGATGAGAATTATTGCTACTGGAGAATTAATGCTACTGGAAGAGCTGCTGGAGAAGCACATCCTCAGGACTGTCATGGTAGAGATTGCTGGGATGGATGTGAAATACCTGTGAGGTGGGGAGCGTGCATGGGTGAAAAGGCATCAGAATGCTGTTCTGTTCCATGAAATAGATTTGACAAGGGGAGCAGAAATCCAGTCTACAATAAAGGTGGTGGAATCAAGCTTTCCTCAGTGACAGGAGATAGGAGCTGATCATTCTTGGTGTTTCTTTCCATCTGTACACCTCACTGTACCTTGTCCCAGGCACATCTTGGGGCTACCACACATGCTTCCACACACTCTGGTGCCTTTTACTTACCTTCTCATCAACACCATCTATGAGCTTCTCAGTAGGCAATGCAGCTGGTCTGTTCAAGGGAGAGGAGTGCTGGGCAGCCTGGCTGTGCCCTTGTTCTTGCTGCTGTCAATTAGCGATGTGGTGCAGGCAGACTCCCACGATTTAAGAGTGTCAAGTGGGGAAGGGCCTTTAACTCTACCTCCCTCCTCTACAGAAGGCTGGTGGCAAAAGCCACCTGTACCACAATGGAGGATCTGTTGGTGAAGCTGCTTTCCCAGAGGAGCAAGTGTCCTAATGCTTAGTCAGGCAACAGCTTTTTGTGGGGATCCACTCCAGCAAGAGACAAATAGGGTGTGTGGGCTTGCAGATGCATGTGCTGCTACTTGTGAGTGGCAAAGATTATTTACTGAGTTGCCAGATTTGTACCGCTCAGGTTTTGAATTTCTACAGTCTACTTAGGAATGAAATCACTAAAGCTACTCACTTTGGGTAGCTGAGACCATTTGTCAGTAAAATACAAATTGGGTGTTGTAACTCCTCTCTCATGCTAAGCTGGCAGGCATGAGCAGCCAGTCTCTCTGCTTGTAAAGGTTTGTGCCCCAGAGAAAATGGAACAGACAATGTAGAACAACCTCATGCAGAAATTTCTCTAGTCAACAAAGTCTGAAGACATGAAAAACCCAACCAAACGTGATCATTCATCAAGCACAGAGCAAAAATGTGCGGCCAGATTTATCAGATGAGAATACAGAACAAAAAACCAAAACCAACCTTCATGTTACCCGAGGCTTGTCTCTGTATCTCACTGACCATGCAAGGATAGGTTCTTAGAACTGACTCAGTGACCTTAACAGTAGGTTCTCGTGACCTTGTCTTTCCCAGATCACCTCGTTGGTATTTTAAGGTGCCCAGAGGAAGTGTAAACTGTCTGGTGTCACTGATATGTACACAGCTTTCTGCCTCCTTGGTGCATGACTGGGAACCTCAGGCTCTCATAGGAAACCTGCTTATACCCTTGGGCTAATAGAGGGTCTCATTGGGTAAGAACATCTGCCAGGGACTTCCCTTCCTTTACATTTTTGCAGGCTAAGTTTTAGTTAGACAAGGTGAAGTCTGCACAGACAGAGCAAACTGGATACTGTCAGCATACTGTCAGA
This sequence comes from Sylvia atricapilla, assembly GCF_009819655.1. Taxonomy (NCBI): domain Eukaryota; kingdom Metazoa; phylum Chordata; class Aves; order Passeriformes; family Sylviidae; genus Sylvia; species Sylvia atricapilla. Next base: position 137,382 of record NC_089140.1, read on the forward strand.
ACTTGCTCATTTATTTTCATTACTAGAGAAGGGTAAAGTTCCCTGTCTTACACTCTGCTCCGGTCCCCTGCTAATTGTTGCTTGGTGGTCTATTGGGGTCACTTAACCAGTGTTTAGATGCATGATCTGAGTAGCTCCATGACACAGAATTCAACTGAACTCTACTAGCTTTCCACGCAGTTTGACATGTTCTGTAGATCACCTGGTGTGAACAATATGTACACAGTGCTAATGCCACATGAGCTCTTCTGTGACTGAGGTGGCGGGCTGGCTGTATGCAGCCAAGTGGGGCCAGAGGAAATCACCATCTCAGGTGACAGGACTGCAGTGAGCAACCAGTCAGGGCACTGTATTAGGACTGAAAGGGAGCACTGAAGCTTTGCAGGGGCTTTGCAGGGCTGGATATCAAGAAAAAGGAGAAAGTGGGGAGGGTCTAAAGGATAATTCCCTCCAAATTTTCCCGTCCTTGTACCTATTTGTACCACTTCTTTGGCTTTGATTAAGTAGCTTGTTTAAAAACCTTCCTAGTGCAAATGGCTCAGGTGCAACTGGTAAATGGGTGTGCAGTGCTGGAGACGTGTGGAGCCAAGGGGTGAACAAAGGCATGGAAATATGTGTGGAGCTGCTGGAGTTGTGCTGTTGTGGTCTGGGTAGCACTGGGCAGCACGTTGAGCAGGCATGAAACCATTTCCCTCCCTACTGTCTTAATGATGTCCCATTCCCATTTCTACCCTTCAAGCTCCCCTGCCCTTCCTGAGAATTTTCCCTTCACAGCAGGGCACTGCTGAGCTACTGCTGCCTGAGTGGAGAGCCTTTATCAGCCTCTTGGCCCCAGCTTTTGGTCACAAGGTTTCCCAAAATAGAACAGCTGAGACTTGAGCTGTGCCCAGGCAGAGCCAAAGAGAGGGGTGTGGACACCCTGGGCTGGCAGGCAGACTCTCGGCCCAAACACGGGCTGCTGGTGGGGCTGTGCCCAAGAGCCAGTCTGGGGTGCAGCAGCAGGTCCTGCCCTGGCCTCTGGGGCGGGTCTGGCTGTTGTTATGGGCAGCATCACAGGCAGAGGAGACGGGAGCCAGGAGCCCATCCGCACACGGCAGGTGGATGGCCCTGCCCAGGTGTTCTGGCAGGCTCTGCTGGCGGGGGACCACGGGGCTGTAGCTGAGATCCTCAGAGATCCCCAGAACAACCTGAGCCCCAAGGCTGTGTTTGACACCAGTGACCTGGAGGAGTGGAAGAACTACCGCTTCAACCCCCGCGGGCTGAGTATGGGGAGCAGTGGGCTGTGATGGGCCAAACACCGTGTGATGTTTGTGCTGGTTGCTGTGGGGCACGGCTGGGGCTGGGGCTGTGTGTTATGGGTGCTGCTTGGGTTCAGAGGAACGGGCACGGGAACAAGAGCGTGGGGATGCAGTCAGGTTCTCATGTGTTCCTTGTGAAAGCGGGTTCCTGTTTCTGAGGGCACAGGGAGCATCCAGGAAAGCTGGTCCCTCTCACTGTGCTGCCATCTCCCACTGTGGGTCGTGCCAGACTATCACAATATGAGTTAGATCTGAGATGATCCAGTTTGAACGTGGCCCTGGAAAACACAGATGGCCACATACTGCCTCTGCAAGAAGGAACTAAGAGGATGTAATGTGTGTAACATGCCATGCAGTCTGGGCTGTCCTCCAGCTTAGCCTGGGTAGGCAGCAAGAAGCACAGTTCAAGGAGCTCTTTTCCTGGAGTCTGTAAGGCAGCAGACTGCACCAGCTCAGCGGTGGTTTGTGCTGGGTCAGCATCTTTGAGAGCTGGCGCATTTCAGCCCCTTCCTCTCTCCTAGGTTCTAGATGCCCATCTCTGCTGTAGCTTGCTGTCTGCACCCTGCTTAGGGCTGGTTTGAGACCCCCGTGTGTGCGGCAGTGGGCTCTGACACCTCTCTTACTGCCCAGGTCCTTGTGTTTGGGGTGCTTCACACATGGTGTCTGGCCCTGCTGGTGCCCCAGAGCCTTCATCTGCTGTGCTCCTGACACCAGAAACCCCATGTGCCCACCTGAGGCACAGGTGAAGGGCACACTGCCCAGAACAGCCTGTGCTCTGGGCTGCTGCTCGCTGGAGCTCCGTGTCTGCATGGCCTGAGAGCCTCCCAGGGATCTCCGCCTTCGGCGGGCCACTCCAAACGCAGGGATCTTGCAGGGAAGGGACTTCAAGTCCTTTGAGGGGAAACACGAGTCTCTCAGGGGGATGTACACAAGGCACTTCAGGGAGGCGGGCAGGGTTTTGTGCGCCGCGGCTGGATGCGGCCCCCTGACCTCTGCTCCCCCGCAGGACTGTGGTCGCTGAGCTACGAGCAGGAGCTGACCACGCCGCTGCACATCACGGCCGGCCGGGGCTACACCGAGTGCCTGCGGCTGCTGCTGCTCCGCGGCGCCGCCGTGGACTTTGCCCCCGGGGGAAGGACGGCGCTGCACGAGGCTTGTGCGGCCGCCAGCGCCGGCTGCGTGCGCCTGCTGCTCGCCTCCGGAGCTGACCCCGAGGCCGTCTCCGAGGATGGCTACAGGCCCCTGCACCTCTGCAAGAGCTCCGGCTCCATCGAGTGAGTTCTGCTCGGGCTGGGGGCGCAGCCAGCCGCCCTCCCCCTCGAGCCCGAGCCCGTGTAGGAGGGGGTTCCTCCTCATCCCTGAAGGTGGCTTGGTGGGTGCAGAATGGGGGTGGCCTCGGTGCCTGTTCCTGGACCAGGATCACGTCTGAGGTCAAACAGGTGACTGCAAGCTCTTGTCCTCGGTAGGTGGAGATGAGGAGCCAGCGGTCACACTGTAATGTTCAAGGTGCTCCTGTGCAGATGCACCACCTATGCGAGCAGGCGTCAGGTGTGACAACACTTCAAGAGGTCTGTGCAGAGTTAGCTGGTATTAGGGTGACGGTATCTCTGCTCACCAGTCACCCTGGCTTAAAACCACTGCTCCAGGGCATGAGGGGCAGGGATTTTTGGACTCTGGGGAAAAGCTGTGGGGTGGTACAGATGTGAGGGCTGGGCAGCACGATGGGATGTGGAGATGAGCAATGGTCACCAAATCACCTTGGCCCTCACAGGTGTGTCCGGCAGCTGCTGCAGCACGGTGCCACTGTGAACAGTCAGACGGAGGAGGAGCACGACACAGCACTGCACGTGGCGTCACGGCACGGCCTGGCAGAGCACGTCCAGCTGCTTCTGCGCCACGGGGCTGACTTGGAGCTAAAGAACAAGGAGGGGCAAACGCCACTGAACGCTGCCTGTGCCCAGCAGCACCAGCCCCAGGACATGGACCGCTACTACCGGGTGTGCCAGCTGCTGGTGGAGAGCGGGGCCAGTGTCAACACTGCGGATCGGGACCAGCAGCACCCCCTTCACCTGGCCTGCAAGAATGCCAACGCTCAGATCGCAGAGTTACTGCTGGCCCGAGGGGCCAACGTCAACGACATGAACTACGGTGGCAACACGGCCCTGCACAACATCCTGCAAGTGGCTGCCTACAAACTGGAGCATGGCCCAGAGCTCGTGGTGCGAGCGCTGCTCAACCACGGAGCCGTCCGCATCTGGCCGGGCTCCCTCCTCAAGGTGTGCTGGGGGTGTGGTGGGAGGGGAAGCCTGTGAACAACCTCAGGGCTGTCACAGCAGGGTCTGTCACAGCAGGGCTTGTTCCATGGCAGCCTGTTCGCTGTCCTGCCCTGCTCTGCCCACGGCCTGGGAAGGGACAATTGGCATTATTGGTATGGGAATACTGGTGTGTTCTCCTGTAGTGTGTTTTGCTGCAGGACTCTCCTGCTTCTGTCTGCTAGAGCTGTGTGGACAGTGTTCACCCTGTTTCCGTAATTAGTTGCTCTGGAAAGTGTTAGTCCTTTTCCTCTGGAGATGTTTCTTCTCAGGTGCACACCCTCCAACTCCTGCTGTCTCTGCAAGACACCAGCAGACAAAGGGTTAATTTCCTGTCTTAATTCCTGAGCAGTGCAATAATTACCCAGCCCGGAGATCAGCAGATTGCTCTCCCCTTTGGGAAAATACAGGAAAATCAACAATTAACACTAATTAATCTCCTATTAACGCCAGATAATGAGGATCACTGGTACCGCCAGAATAGACTCTGACAGCTACTGCTGGCCTGGGCCATGGGGAGTGACAGCCCAGAGCCAGGGAAATCTGCCTCTGTTGAGCTTTGCCTGCGTGGGGTGTGTTCCAAAGGCTGTTCTGTTGCTAGGTGTGTGGCATTGGTGTGTCACCTGCACCCACGTGAATGTGGGACACACCAGAGATGTTGTACAAATATGTGTGAAGTCTTCTGGGGCTCTGTGCTGCCCTTGACATGGGCACAGCGCTGCTTTAGACACAGCTACAGATGTCTCTGTGCCCTGCACCAAACAGGCACAATCCTGCATCCCTGAGACCCTGGTGTGGCTCTCAACAGAGGCTCAGGGTGCTGTGCTCTGGCTGATCACAAAATGAGTCCCAGTCCCTGCCCTGGAATGGCTCATGCTCTGACTGCCAGAGTATGAGGTAAGGAGCCTGGTGTAAAGCAGAGCCTTGTTGTTTATGAGCTACTTGCACAGTGAAGCTGATGCAGGTGGTCATTCCAGCCATGTGCAATGGCCCTGTGTCTGAGGAGAAGCTGTGGGGGCCTGGTTGTGCTGAAGGCAGCCATGCTGTGCATGCTGAGTGAGGGCTCAGTCCTCCTCTTTGCAAGGAGGAGATGCTCTGGTGCTTCATACCTGCAGTGTTTTTTCTCTCCTGGGTCAGCATGAGGGAAGGGGAGGAGTTCACTGGGTTTACCACATCTGGATTGAACAGTACTTTAGGAGGTGACAGTGGGGCTTGCAGGATCTTGCCCCATGATGGTGATCACCTGCTCTTGATGCCTTAAGTTTTAGCTTTCATATTTTCCAGGTTCTGTACTGCTTTAGTATATAACTTTGGACTTCCTATAAAATGTTAGCCAATTCTTCTCACAGTTTAGTTAGACGAAACGGTCCTTTTCCAGCCTGAGAACCAAGGATGCCATTATAGCTTCAGGCCCAAAAACTATAAAAAACAGCCAGCTGAGGAGATCAGTCTGGGAGGATGGGACCTCATAACCTGAAGCTGTAATTGGACAATTAACCCCAATATGTATATGGACCAAAACTTCTAAAAATGTGAAAATGTGTGATCCATCATCCATCTTGGGTGGAGCCACAGCCAGGCTCTTGTACTTCCCGAGGTGTATCCTTTGAAGGCCTTTTAATAAATACCTACCTTATTCCTTTAATGCTGTCTAGCCTCTGTTCCAGGTAGCCTATCAAGGCATCACTCTCTCCCTGGCCAGGTGCTGAGGTACTGCCACAGCTGCCCACGTGTCATCGAGGCCCTGGTGAACAGCTACACCCACGTGCGTGTCTCTGAGGACTGGGTGGAAGCAGTTCCAGTAGAGGTTGTACAGGTAAGGGAACAAATGCTGACTGCTGCCTGAAGAACATGTGTTCAGGTTCTGGTGGGCTGCCAGGGACATCTGGGCCTGGGGGGTTTGGGCAGAGCTGGGGCTGGCCATGCAGAGTTGCAGGACACAGGGGCGGTGCTCTTGGGGACAGGGAGGATGCTCCATGGTGAGGCAAGTGGATGTCTACCTCTGGTCCCAGGGTAATATCCTCAGCTTTGCGTGCCTCTGGTCCTTTCTTCTCTCTGTAGAAATACCCATGTTTCTACCAGTCACTTTTCTCCCTGGGGCACAGACCTCGCTCCTTGCAGCACCTGGCTCGGTGCACCCTCAGGACCCTCCTGGAGGGACGGCTGCTCCTGGTCCTGTCCCAGCTGCACCTGCCAAGTGCCCTGCACCACTTCCTGCTGCTGGGCTTCGAGGATGTTCTCTACTAGGGCTGGCAGTTCCAGTCCTGCTGTGCCTTTCTCTGCAGATGTTCCATCCCTGCCAATGCAGTCTGTGCTTTCCCAGCTGTCCCCTTCCCCTCACCCCACTCCTGCCTGGCCACATCAGCCCCTGTGTCAAGCCTGTTGCTGTGTCCCAGTCCCAATCAGCCTTATGCTCTGCACTGTGCACCTGTTTTGGAGCATTCTGTTTGTCCATACCAATCAGGAAGAGACTCCAGACTAACAAAAGCAGGTAGGGGAATTAGGGCATTCTGTGGTACAAGAGCAAAGACACTGCATGGCTCACAGGCCTAGTAGTAGGATATCTCCCTATCCAAACCCTCTAGCCTGTACTAGGCAACTCTGGTGCCCCGCATGATTGCTGTAATCCTGTCATTAGTCAAGTTGCTTAGTGTGTACTCAAAGGTGTTTGGAATAAATCCTGTTCTTCATACCTACCTGAGCACGACTTCTACATTTCTTTGAAGACTGTCCTGACAGAGCTCACCTGACATGCCATGGGTGGTGGCATATGTGCTCAGACCTGTGCACCCACCTGCTTCTTCGAGGGAAACGTGTGGTAGATATTCCAATCAAACTCCTTTTCTGGAGGTACAATGTCTGAGTTACCTGGCTCAGGAGCCTGGGGTGGGATGGCCACACCTCCCTGCTGGCTGAAGAGGAATGTGCCCTGGGAATGCTGCTCCCCTGGGCAGAGAGCAGCCAGCACACAGCCCTGTGCAGGGTCACACTGAGGGCTGGGCTGCACCCACCTCTGACAAAGTAAAGGGAAATGTTTTATCCTGTGGCTTCAGGACAGGGCTGTAAAGAAAAGGGAGCACTATCCATCCTTTAAAGGCCTGCTGTAAGCAAACTCCATTTCTGCTCCTGGCTCAAGGAGTGCCTTGAGCACCTCAGCTGTGGCTGGCACAGGTACCCAGGGCAGCAGACTGTGGGTCCCTCCTCTTGCTGCACTCATTCTCCCTGGCCTCTCTTCACAGCCATATCAACAGTAGGACTCTGCAACAAGCAGCTCTGAAGTCAAAACTGTTAGACAGATCCAGTTGTGCTGTCTGTCCCTGCCTGTCTGGGCACACGGGCTGTAGCTCTGTGCCCTGAGTTATTGTCGTGCCCTTGCTGCTCTGAGGAGGTAAGCCCAAAATCACACTGAGAGGTTGATCATGCTGTTCCTAATCTGCCTGCACTGCTGATGTGCCACAGCAGGAGTGATAACTGGGTACCAGAGGGGTGTGTTGATGTGGTACAGATGCACACAAGGGGCCTGGAAAGCACTTGTGCCTTCTTTTGTGTAGGTATAGAGATGGTGTATCTCAGGAAGGTTTAACTATGTGCTTTGTGACAAACGGGGCAGAGAGGTAAGGTAATGGCTTGAGGTGACCACAATGATCTGCAAAACTGGGATGAAGTGTACAGGGGAGCCAAAGTTTTTAAAATACGTGGACGGTGGCCTGCCCTCTCACCACCAACCAGCAGTGCATTTCCCTTGCACCAGTGCAGGAATGGAGTCTGAAGTTACCTCCTTCCTGCTGGATGAACTGGTTTGTCTGCTCGTGTGATCTGTTTATGTGATCAGGGCCAGGGATCTTGTTCCCAAAGTGTAGTCACCACTTTGGAGAGTTCATTTTTAGCCAGATAATGTCTATGAGTGAAGGAGAAACAGAAAACAGGAAGGTCTGTCCTTTTTGGTGGCAGCACAATCTGGGATTGCCCCAGCCTGCCCTGGTGTCCTGGTCTGAAGGCAGCCTGCAGAGAGCACACCTGGACAGGTATTACCATCCTTCTCTCCACCATTGTCCCTATGCCTGCAGTAACTTGTGCTCACTAATGCATGCTCAGCCATAACAATATCTCCTTAAAACAGGGAAGGCTTGAATTTAATAGTTTACTTTATTTTGTGGTTGTTACTTGTGGCTATTAGGCCTATAGCTCTTTCATGGGTCTTGATGGTTGCTTTTGCCAGTTCTAAGGCTGCTCTGCATGGGCTGATGAGGGCAGCTCCAGCTCTTCCAGTGGGAAGAGGTGAACCGACAGGGTCTGGTTTCTGCAAATGCAGGAGCAGGTGGAGCTCTGGGACATCCTAGTCCTTCCTCGATGAAGGTGGTGTGGCCCAGACAGGCACCTACTGCAACAAAGGACCCATGGTGGGGCTGCAGGTACATTTCCAGGGCTCCTCTCAGAGCCACCAGATTTGCAGACAGAGCATCCTAGTCCTGCCTGGGAGGGCTGAGGTCAAGTGGGTGGCTGAGAGGAACAGGCCATCCCTGGCCACACATCTTCAGAAACAATTTTATCTGTGCTCCTACCAAAATTGAAAGGGCACGGGTTCATTATGCATAAGGATACCACTGGGTAACAGTCTTCAAGGAATGTGAGGTTGGTAGGAAAAAGAGAGAACCTTTTACAGCATGACCAAGGCAACTGGTGGGGAAAAAGCCAAACCAAATCAAACCAATCCACCAGAAAAGCTTCTGGGAACTCCAGCCCTTTGGCAAATAGAAACAATCAGAAGGGTTCAAGCTAAATGCTCCGACTTCAACTCAGTTCTGCTAATTGATTGGCAATTGATTTTCAAAAACATTTACAAGAACAGGTTTTAAAAGATGTAATGTTCCAAAGCACATTCTGGCAATTTAACAAGCTTTGCTATTTTCTCAGGTTTCTGTAGGGGACATTCCTAATGCAGCACTGGATGTACTTGCAGGGACAAGTTTGCCAGGGAAGTTTAACCATCCTGAGTGGGAGGGCTGTGCTCTCCACTGAGAACACTGAACATCAGGGGTTTGTTAGCACAGGGGCATGTGGTTCTGGTGTGTTTTTATCAGCTGCTGCAGGAACAGGCAGCTGCTGGTCACTTCTGTGTCCCAGGTTTGCTGGGAATTCTCTTGGGCTCAGGCTGGTGCTCCTGCTTCAGCTTCCCCCTGGGTCTGTCAGCAGAGCAGTCATGGCAAGATGCACTCTTGGGATGGCTGGAGCAATGTGAGTCCACTGTTGCATTCCCAGTGCAGCCATTCCAGTGACATGCTCTGGGAAAGAGTTATCCTAGTTCTAGACAGAAGTTTCCATCCCAGCTGCAGCCACTGGATCCTGCTTTGACCCTCCCCGTGCAGCCAAAGCCTCGCCCAGCCCTGGTGTCCCCTTGTGACAGACACCCGGCACTCTCCCCAGCCTCAAGCACCTGCTTGACTCTCACTCGGGTTTTCCTGTTCCACCGTAAAGAGCATGAGAGGCCACAATGGGGGTTAACAGTGAGGTACTTACAGGCAAAGCAAGAAGATAAAAGCTCTTTCCCAGCATATTTGTCCCTACCCTGAGCTGTAACCTGCTTCTTAGGTAGTTTTGAGTCAAAAAGGAATCTTTGGATCGTATGGTTGTGGAGATATTTCTTTTCTTTTTTTTTTTTTTTTTTTCCGCCATAAGTTTGACCAGTCACTTTTTTGACCTGTGTATATTTGAGCATTCAGATGCTCTTGTGGCAAGGAGAGAAAAATTGCACAGTGCATTGATCACCCCCCTCTATTTCTCTTTCTGCTGCCACTGTCATGTTTCATTTGATGCCATGTGAGGATGTATGGACAACAATTTTCTGTTTCTCTTCATCATATAATTTAAAACTATGCAGATCTGTGCTATTTCTCTCTTTATTTGGGCTGGGATTGTGTTCAGCTGTGCTGTGCATGGAAGCTGTCAACCAGCCCTGACTCCACACAGCCTTTCCCTGGGCCTTTCCTTGTTGCAGTGCATCCCTTGAGATGGAGGGAGAACAGCTGGGCACAGCACTCACCACAGGGCAGTGCTGGGATGGTGGGAGGGTTGTTCTGCTGTGGCCTGAGATCCACACAAATGCTCAGGATTTGTGCATTCAGATTTGATGTGATCTGACCATTTGTGCAGCCCAGGAGGAGGCCTGAGCAGTGATGGCCTCCAGTCAGTGTGATCTGTGCTGGACAGCAGATGTTGCAACCTTGAATGTTTTTCAGACTTTTTACATCCATGATTCTGTCTCTGATTTGAAGCGAAGCCCCATTCTTCTTACTTATATACTGGACCTTATATTTCAGTGTAACCAACCAGGCTGTTCATGAACCTGGTGTTTCCAGCAGCCCACATCAGGTTGTCTTGAGCAAGTGCCACCTTTTACCATCCAAACAATTCATTTCTATCCATTCCAATAATTTTTTCAGCAATTGTTTTTTATTTCTCCCTCATTGCTGATAGCACAAAGCATTGATATGTGAAGAGAAGAGAGCTACAGATACACCTGTCAAATGGCTGTGTAACATATGTCTCCTCAGCCACCAAATTCTTTTGGATCTGGTAATATTGAGGACACTAATGGCAGCACACAGCTAATTTTTCTTATTAGAATACCATGCAGAACTTAGTCAGATGACTTACAGGTTTCTAAGCATGGCCCATCTCTCTCATTAGCTCTATCAAACTTGCAGGTTTATAAAAAGTTACATAAAATCATTTGAAAGTACCTCTTTCAGATTACATTAAATTGGGTTCTAGTTTTTACTAACTTACCCAGGACATCCTTTGACTGTTGTCTGTGATTGCTTAGAGCTATGTTGAACTAACTGCTGTATAATTTCTTGGATATCCATGTGAACACATTTAAATAGTGACAATACATTGGTATTTTTCCCCCTGGTAATCTTAAGTTCCCCTGTGTGCCATGATTTGTTATAAAGAAAAAAAAATGGTTCAGTGAACTCATTAGCCAATTAAATACTCTTGGATGTAAGCTCTTCTCCTGCACATTATAAAAATTGTTACTTACACAGTTTAGCATCTTCCTTAATTACTGATGGAATAGAAAGTATTTCATTACCACTGTAAAATATGAATATTGCACATAGTTGTTTCAAATGCAGAGCAGAAATATTTACTGAGTTATTGGTTTTCATTATGCAGGATTTGTGTTGCACACAGACACCTGGGGCAGGTGCCCAGTGCCTGCAGGTCGCTGGGTTCTCTGCTGCAGGGCATCCAGCTCTGGGGTCGATGTTTCAGAAAGTCTGAGAGAGCAGAGGGATGCAGAGTAGCCCCATGAGGGGGTGATGTGCTGCAGAAGCTCCTGGCAGTGGGAGCTGCAGAGATGAGGGGCTTGGACACACCAGGGTTGCTCCTGGGGTCCTGGGTGTGGGTGTGGGTGCCTGTTCCCCAGTTCAGGGTTCACAGAGCATGAGGGGCTGAGACCCCCTCCCAAAGAGTGCCAGGGACCCCCTCCTTGTCCCCTGACACCCACTGCTGGACCCTACTGTGACTTCTTGCTCATCCTCCCCGCAGGGTTCATTCAGCACTGTCAGGTCCCCTGAGTGGCACGTGGAGGTAAAACCAGATCCAGTGGCTGGAAATTGAAGCTGGCAAATACACATTAGAAATGAGACCTTTTTAATAGCAAGGGCAATTAATCTTCTAGTTAATTGCATCGTAGAACAGGTTCTCATGGTGGATGTAGATTTTTCTTTAATCTCAGGGGTTATTTTTAAATCACACAGGGATCTGCCCTAGTCCCAACCAGGGTTCATCTGCATGGTCCTCAGCCCAGTCCCAAAGAGACCAGGCTCGTTAATTACTGATCTGTAAACCCTCACTGGGCTGCCACAAGCTGCTGTCACCTCTGAGACTGTGTTTGGCCCCAGGATATTAAGTTCCAGTTTCCCTTCTCAGCACTTCAAACTGCATTCACACCTCATTGACAGCTCTGACTTAACCTGAGTTTCCTTCATCGTGACCCCACTGCTCTGTACTGGTTCTATCAGCTTCCTTGCTCTGAATATGCTGCCTGCAGTGGTTTCTGAGACATTCTGAAACAAATAGGGATGCTGCTTTTATTGTTATTTAAATATCTGCTCTTACACCACTTCTCTCACAAGCTTTGGCTTTGACATCTCAGCTGTTTGGCAGCACCAGGCAGCAATATTTCACTTGAGTGGGACGGACAATGGTCAGGAGCTCCGAAGGACCCCAGGGCATGTGAGCCCCAAAGGCAAACCCCCTCCTTTCCCCAGCACACGAGCATCTCCGGGCGTGCCCGACAGCCTGGCTGTGATTGCCCCTGCGGAGGCTCTGCGAGGTGTGTCCGCCCCAAGCTGAGACTCCCACGGCCACGCAGCCCCCATAAGCAGAGCTTTGCTGGGCTGATGCTGGGGACTTGCTTGTCCCGGCAGCAGTTCTCCCACTGCCGAGGGCTTCTGGTCTTTCTCCGTGAGGAGCACGACTCCAAATACTTCCCGCGTTTCTCTTTCCATCCGGAGGGGCTGCAGCAGATGCTGGTGGTCCTGAGGTGCCATGCCCCACAGGTCCCCCCAGGAGCGGACCCCTTTTGCTCCCTGGTGCTCTCTGGGCTGTGAGCCCCGCTCTGTTCTCTGGCTCACTGCCACATGTCAGAGCGTCACCTGCAGCTGCTTACCGGGGCTGGGCGCTTCAGGTCGCTCAAAGAATCACCAGCCAAGGTATCTACAGAGGCAAGCTTGGTGTAACTTTGCGGTGCTAGCACAAGACAGCAAGAATGGTCAGAAGACAAGGAAATGACCAACAAAAGCCACCTCAAGGACCTGGAGATGGAGAAACCTGAGCAGCGACAAAATAACAATATCTTTACGTGGAAAAATTACCTGAGCACCTCTCCTATGAGGAAAGGCTGAAGGAGCTGGAACTGATCAGGGAGAAGGGAAGGCAGCAGGGGATCTCATCAGTGTGGATAAGTACCTGAGGGAAGTGCACACAGGCGATGGAGTCAGGCTCTTTTCACTGGTGCTTTTGACTGGACTGTGCTCCCAGCTGAAAAAAACAATGTTCATGTGCCAGCCTGTATTGTGCACAGTGTTGCATAACCCATTTTGCTCTGAATCCTGCATCCTGCACTCCGAGAACACCAGCTTTGCTATAGGCTCTCACAGAGCCATGAGATGTATGTCTATAGAGTGACCTGCAGATGATGGATATCTTCTGAACGAAAGGTTCTGGAGTGCTATGCCCACATAACTGCTGGGGCAGAGCAGTGCACTTGAAGAGAGCTGCTTCCAGGCTAAACATGCAAGAGGTACCAGCTCTGTGCCTTAGAAACCCCATAAATTATCTAAAGAATTTGGCTAACACCAGTGTCCCTGAGCAGGATCCAAACACAGGAGTGAGGGAGGGCTTGACTGTCCTAAGCAGAACAATCCTCAAAGAAATATGTGAAAGGAATATGTGAACCTTGTCCAGGACTACAGAAACAAAAATTTCCAGTCTGAGATCCTGTCAACAGCAAAGCCATGCACCTGGGAACGCTCTTGCTATTGTTAATGAGGATCCTGGATTCTCATTGCTCTAGCTGTGGCGCTGCCAAGTCCAGCTCTGAAGTACCTTCCCCAGGCATGAACACGCAGACAGGTTTCACAGTCAGAAGCTGAAAACAGAAGCACATGGGGCAGTTCTGCAGCCAGGGAGAACCTGTGGGACCATGTCTGCAGAGGCCAGCTCCTGGGTGCCCCTTGCACAAGAGCTGTTGCCCACCTCAGGCAGTGTGTGGCTGCAGAGCCTGAGGGACCAAGCCATGGACACATCCAGGAGCAGGATCTCTGCCTGCCAGGGGCTCAGCTTTGGTCAAACAACATCAGGGCCACAGCCAGCCTGTTCTCTAGACTTCCCAAACTTCGAGTAAATAATTGTACGTTACTCTTGCTGTTAATATGTTTAGCAGCTATATTGCAGGAATGCCTAGAGGCTGTGACCAGATTTAGTCCTGTTGTGCCAGATTCCGTGCAGAGATAGTAAGTGGAGCAGGTAGAGGCATAAAGTTAAGACTGCATAGCAGTTTCCATTAGGAAGACCTGCTTTCATTTCCCAGTCTGTCGTTACACTTTAACTGTTGCAGTTGTGGTTGCTGTGCTGAGTTACTCAGAACTTTACCCATTACAGATACAGCAAAAATTAATTGGCCTGTATCTGGCCAACAGCTGGTGCATCAGAATTATACTCCAGACTCTCCACCTCAGCGAGGAGAGCTGGCCAGGGTGGTTCTTTTTCTGCCCAGTAGCATGGGATCAATTTTTTTTAATTAACAACCTCTGAGGATCCCACTTTGCGTGATCCAAACAAGGGCATTTTTGGAGGCTGACGGTTTTCTCCCAGGATCCTTTGTGCTGACCAGACAGGTCATGCACCATCTTCACACTGTGTCCCAAGTGCCAAGTGTTGAGCAGGACACTCTCCAGTCTTTCCTACTGACTCCAGAAAAGCAGCAATGGACTTGTCCGTGTTCGCATGTCTGCAGCAAGGAATGGAGAAGAGGAGGAGGAAGCTTGAGCAGTTCTAATGCAGAAAACAGAGAAGAGAGGTGGAAAGCAAAGGCAGACTGAGGATGGAGGAGATGGGCCAGGCTGGTCTGTGATTGCTGAGGGCGCTGCTGGCAGAGACTGGACTTGAATTCAGCACTCAGGGCCCAGCTTGGGGAGAGTGAGGACAATGAGCTGAGACTGAAAAACACAGGCCATGACAGAGTGACCCTGAAACAGGAGAGAGCAGGTTTCCTCCTGAGACTTTTTAAACTCACTGTCTGATAATGTACCTAGAGAGGTCCTGAGAGATCTCCATCAACAGCTGAGAGTGCAATGAGACCAGGGGCTTTACAAACTGCACACACAATTGGTGTTTCTGCTGTACCTGGTGCGCTGGACAGTCTATCTTCAGGCATGTTAAGAAAACACTCTGGCTCCTTGAGAGGGAGGGATGACGCTCTTTAAACTGGAATCGAGGGGCTTTTCTGCAGACGTGTGTGGAGAGGGAAAGATGCCCAGGGAGCATTTGAGCAGCAGAGGTCTGAGCCTCAAGTGGAAGCCATGGAAACTGCATTTCACTAGGCAGCAAGAAACTGTGGAAGATTAGACAGAGGCTGCAAAATTGAAATTGGGAAAGCCCATGAAAGTCCAGTGGGTGGATGTGCAACCTGGATGCTCTTTCCAAGCTGGCTCACACTTGAGGATGTGAGGATGGTGGATGTGGAAGCTCTGTCCCATTTGATGTACACATGAGAGTATAGCAGTGCAATCTTTGCTTTATTATTCTTACAACTTTTTGTTTTCTTTCACCAGTCCTTCAATATATCCTTCTCTGAATCTTTGCTTTACTATTTGCACATGAATTTCTACCTGTACTACAAAGTCTCATGAGACAAAGTAAAGAAAAGTGGAGTAAATTGTTGGGGCCCTGAGTACATTCCCCCCCCTCCTGGAGGTTTGGCTCTCCAGGGTCAGGGCCAACTCATAGGATGCAACCATCTGTCATCAGCTCTGCTCTGCTCACCTTCCTCAGGTCCTGAGGTAATGCCCCCTGGTCAGTGAAACCCCTGCCTCGCTACAGCCCCTCCTGCCTGGCTTCCCATCCCTCTGGAAGCAGCCTTTCCTCGCTGCAACTAGCATGGAATAGAGACTCAGTGTTTGAGGGGAGATGAGGGCTGCAGCTAATGCGAGTGCATGATCAGGTAAGCAGGACCTTAATCTTGGAGACATCAGTACGGACTCGCAGGGTTGAAGCTACTGCTGCGCAGAGGGCAGTATTGAGCTTGTGCTGTTGGATTCAGGCAGAACCTGTGGGAGCAGTTTCCTCTTGCTCTCGAGTATCTTGGTAACCTATCTGTAGGTGTGAGGTCTGCGTTGGTTACACAGAAAAGATTCATTGAACGAGTGATCAAATTGTATTTGCTTGGGAGTCAGAAAGCTGCTTGCACAGCCTGGATCTGGGCCTTTTTGAGATCCTGAGATCCAGTAACACATGGCTAAGCTTTCATTTTCTCCATGGTCTAAGTTGCTTTCATAGCAGGGAATGGACCCAAGCTATGTGCACTGAAGGTAACCCCAGCCTGAAGGTTCCTTTAGCACAGTCCTCGGGTGGATGAGACAGGAGAGCTGGGCCAAGGACAGACAGAACATGTATCTGACCAGCAGATCTGGGGCCATGTCCCTTATTGTGTCACAGCTGGTGTCTGGTGGGATTCATCCAAATGCTTGTCACTGCCAGGTTCCTCCCCAGCATGGAACCTGGGCCCTTATCCTGGACTAGGGGCCACAGCCAGTGAATGACCTGCAAAGACAAGCATCTCTCACTCTCTCAGTGATCCAAGGGCAGGGGGTGTCTGCATCAGAGAGCTGATAGGGATCCCCTATGCCACGGCTCAGTTTTATGATTCAATATTTGACCCTGGATGATTATTTTACCACTGACTACTCCACACCCATTTTCCTGACTTGGAGCGGGGCCGTTCTTGCTGTAGAGGCACCACAAGGATGTACCACAGAAAAACATACAAAAAGACATGAAATAAAGAGGAGGCTGTGTGATGTCATATCTGGGCCCTGGGGATTCAGATGGTGCCTGTTTAGTGGAGGAAGGCTGAGAACCCCACTTGCAGCACAGTGGGCCCATTTTGCCTCACTTAAATGCTCCACACAGGATCCAAGTGTCCAGCTCCACGGCTGGGCTGACGTGTCCCACAGAAAACACACACTTCAAAGTGATGTTCCACACCTCCCCGAGGAGAGCAGAAGGTGATGGTGGAGAAATCCATGTGTTTACATGGATATCGATGCCACCAGGGAGCCTGGGTAGCTAAGCAGCCAGGGGTGCTGCATCCCTGGTCAAAGGGCAGGAACACACAGAGGACTTGAGAAGACGAATACCCCTAGGTGAGAGCTAGAGCTCTGGAGTGCCACCGTGCCACTGAAACCACACTTGGAGCGAGCATAGACACGACTTCAGCTTGCATTTCTTGGCTTTCAAAGCACTTAAAAAATCCTGATACTCTTCTGAAGCAGGGCTTCAGTTTGCCTATTGCAGGTCTGGTGAGCAGCTCTCTATAGACAGAGGGCAACCCAAATGCCGAGCTGGGGGCAGAAGGTTCTCTGTTTTAGCGTGGGGTCTCCCCACAAGGGGCAGGCGATGTTTCCCCGGACACAGAGAGCACGGCGGAGCCGCTCAGTTCCCGCCGCGGCTCGGGAGCTTTGGACTCGCACGGGTCTCGCCTGCTCCGCAGATGGAGCGATGCGCCGGGGCCGCCGGCCGTCACCGGGGACGACTCCGGACTGCGGCGGGGAGAGGGCGAGCGGTGTCGGGGCCCTCTGCGGGGGAACAGCAAGAGGGGGCAGTTCGGGATACACACGCACCCCTCACCCTGACCCGAGTGCGCCCGCGGGAGGCGCCGCGCTCTTCCCGGCCCCGCGGCGCCCGAGCCCGTCGGTCTCACGGAGACCCGGCTCCGAGCTGACAAGGCTCCAGCGCCGAGAAAGGGGCAGTCCCGGCCCTGCCCCGTGGCTGCTCCCCCCGCGCCCTGCTCGGAGGCAGGCGGTCTGCGGGCACGGCACGGCACGGTCCCAGCACTCGGCAGCCGGTGCCTGGCCGGGGCCGGTCCGTCGGGGCGCTGGAGCCCGCCCTTGGCCGCCGTCACCGGGCCACTGTCCGCAGCTCGGCCGTCAGGAGCCGCCGGGAGGGCGGGCTCGGGTCCGCTGGCGGGAGCCGGGGCGGCGCCGGGCGGAGCGGGGCCGGCTCGCCCCGTCCGTGGGCCCGGGCCCGGGCAGGGCCGTGCGGAGCGGCGCGGGCCCGTCCAGTGCCCACAAAAGCACCCTTGTCCTGGCCCCATAATTGCTAATCATCAATCACCATTAATAACAGCTGATGAGGCGGGAGGGGGAGGTGCCTTCCCAGGGGCCGGCCGCGCCGGGGGAGCGGGGCGCCTTGCCCCGCCGGAGCGGGCTCTGAAGGAGGAACTGGACCGTGATGTGCAGAAGATGGATGAGAGCAGAGGGCGACACCCCCGCCCGCCTCCCCTCCCCTCCTCCCCTCCCCTCCCCTCGGCGGCCCGGCCCGGCCCCCCCGCGGCGGGGCGGCTCCGAGCGCGCCTCCACTCCGCCGCGCCGAGCCAGCGAGCGGGCGGGCGGGCGGCAGCTCTCGCCGGGCGCCGGAGCCCACGGGAGGCGGAGGGCGCGGGCCGGGGCCGGGGCCGCGGCGGCGGCGGGGCCCGGCGGCGGCGGGATCGCGGCGAGTTGGCGGCGGCCCGAGCTCGCCGGAAAGTTGGTGCCGGCTGAGCCGGAGGCGCCCGCTCGCCATGCAGAGACCCGGCGGCCAGGGGACCGCCTTCTCCATCGACTCGCTCATCGGGACGCCGCCGCCGCGCTCCGGGCACCTGCTGTACACCGGGTACCCCATGTTCATGCCGTACCGGCCGCTGGTGCTGCCGCAGGCGCTGTCCCACGCCCCGCTGCAGTCGGGGCTGCCGCCGCTGGCCCCGCTCGCTTCCTTCGCCGGCCGCCTCACCAACACCTTCTGCGCCAGCCTGGGCCAGGCCGTGCCCTCCATGGTGGCGCTCACCACCGCCCTGCCCAGTTTCTCCGAGCCCCCCGACGGCTTCTACCCACCGCAGGAGCTGCCCCCGCCGCGCGCGACCCCCGACGCCGGCTGCCGGCGCGGCGCCGACGGGCTGGAGGCGGAGGAGCTGCCCCAGGGCCGCGACAAGGGGCCGGCCGAGCCGCCGCTGCACTTCCCGGACCCCTTCCCCGGCCTTGCAGGTAAGAGCGGCGCGGGCCCGTCCTGCCCGGCTCCTCTCCGCCGTCCCCGCGGCACCTGGGGGCAGGCGATCTGCGGGCCGGAGCTCGCCAGGACGGCAGCCCGGAGCGGAGGTGCCGGGGGCCGGGGCTCGGCGGGCAGGACAGAGGGAGCCACGGCTGGCGGCGGCGGGACCTGCTCTGGGCTGAGCCCCCGGCCCGGCCCGCAGCTTTCGGACCGAGCCGGGAGGACCGAACCGATTCCCCTCCGTCCCCAGGCCCGGTCCGCAGCTTTCGCGGGTGGGCGTCAAACTTGGCTTGGCCCGGCCGGGCCGCGGGGCAGGAGGGGCGGGAGGGCGGCCGGGCGTGGGGGACGCCGCGGCGGGACCGGAGCTCTCCGAGGTCCTGGCACTCGGCCCGGGGCGAGCGGGGCGGAAGGTGGCGGGGCGTCCCACGGCTGGGTCCGCAGCCCTCCCCGCCCGCCCCGATCTTGGTCCCGGTCCCGTTTGGTGCGGCGCGGGGTGCGCCTTGTCCCCAGCGTGGCGCCGCGGCCCGGGCGGGTGCCTCCCGGCGTCGCCGTGCTGCGACTGCCGGCTTTCTAAAGTTTCCCCCGAGCCCGGCCCGCAGGGCTGCCGGCGGAGCAGGTCCCGCGCCCAGGCGGCCGCCCGCAGCCCCGCTCTCCTCCGCCGCGCCGCCGTCTCGGCACCGGCTCAGCCCGACGGCGCGGGCGGGCGGCAGCGCCCCTCCCGGGACCCCCGGTGCGGCCGGGAACGGCTCCCGTCCTTTGTGAGACCGCTCCCCGGCTGCGCCGGCACCAGCCTCACAGACTTGTTGCTCCGTGTTTCTCAGCCAGGTCCAGCACTCGCCTCTTCTCCCTCGGTCCCGCAGCACAGGGCGTGTGGGGTCCCTGCGGCAAGACACAGGCGAGCCAGCTGCTGCTTCTCCGGCGTGGCCTCTCTTGAGCTGTCTCTCCTGGCCACTCCTGGGATCCACCTTTGTCTCACAGGCTTCTTGGCATTCATGTGTGCTGAGAGTCTCTGCTGCTTCTGGCAGTGCTTGGCTGTTGGTTCTCCATCCTCTCTTTAGTCTCTCCTGGGTAAGCCCAGGTGTCTTCCTTGCCCTGTCTTGCTCGTCCCTCAGAAGAGCATTTCACTCACTCAGGTACCCCTTAGACCTCTCACTCCAAGTAGGACAATGGGGCATTCTGCCTCCCCCTTGCCTTTGTGGGTTACTGGGTGCTCCTCTGGTGCTCCCCTGCCTCTGTGCAGAATCAAAAGCCCAATGCAATATTATTTCTTTTGTGGAAGTCTTCTTGGAGGGCAGCACTGCCCTGGCCAAAACCAGGTCTGTACGACCTCATCCTTCCAGTCTGTGAGCAGACAAACTGCATTGTGCTTGATCTCCCTCCATGGCTCCTCAATACCTGAGCCCAATATGTTCCCTCCTCCCAGGGGACTCAGATGAACTGTCCCAGACTGTGACCACTTCTGAATCCAAGAAATCTTACCTCTAAGACTTCTCCTGTTGCCACCGGATCATGCGATGGAAAGGAAGATGTCTTGCTACTGCTGTTCATCCCCTGCTGCCTCTGAGCACTGGGTTTGCTCTGGAGCCACGAGGGATGCTTATCCTTCTGCACAGGCATATGCCCATGTGGACCCAGTTCTGTGGGCTGCCCAGGTCCAAGAGGATTTGTCAGGCCAAATGTGCTCACCTTCTCCTTTACCTAATGTTTCTCCTGGCTGTACCAGACAAAACTGGAGATCGACAGTGGGGTTTGTTTTACAATCATCTTAGAGGAAACTCAGGAGGGTTGTTGTGAGCTTTTTCCAGTATTAAGGAATAGAAAGATAATTTGTGTCAACAGGAGTCATCAAAAACTATCTATAATGCAGTTTGCAACTCACATCCAGTCCATGGCTCTGGCCAAAAGCAATTGTCCAGGGAAGAGCAAGAGACCATAACCTGTTCAATGTTCGATTCTAAAATGATGCTTCCCTCACATCCAACCATGTGCACATCTGGGACTTCCTGTGCCAAGTGTTGTTTCTGTATATTTAGTAAACTTCGATTAATTTGTTTCTGTGGCCTCATCTAATCTCCCCTGGAGTCCAGAAAGGAGGGATAACCTCGACATCAGCCACATCAAGATGGCAAGATGTTCCACAGGTTTTTTACCTGTAGAAGAACCTCGTGAAGGATAAATGCCCTCTTTTGATAGTTTTGCTGACATTTAGTGACATACTCTGGAGTAACTGTTTCTGTCCCTAGGCTCTGTTAGTATCTCCATCGTGCAGGTGTCTGTGGACACAGGATCAGTTGCTTCGTATCAGCCAAAGGAATCAGTGCACTATTTTAGGACTTCTCTTTGCATCCACTGGGTTTGAAACTTGCTTCCAGCAATTGCCACCCTTCTTGAGCAGGGAGAGGCATGTAGGGAAACTGGTGGTGGGAAGCAGCAAAGCTTGAAGTCTGGTTTATTTCTACAGCTGCCCCAAAGGTGTGACCCCTGGTGTGAGGGTACTTAACACCCCTAGCTCCCCACACCTCTCATGGGAGCAGGTTTGTTCCTGAGCTGGACAGATCTCCTCAGATTCAGGCAGTAGTCTGAAACTCTTTCTTGGTTTGCTGTAGAGACTGCACATTCAGTCAGGGGCAGGGTGAAGTTTGTCTTGTGCCCCTGTGTGCTTACCAACACAGAGCTCATCACTACACCCATTCCTGATCCAGGTCTTCCTGATGCTGCTTGAATAGCTTTGTCACCTGTGACACCCAAATCTCTTCACCATGCTTTCCACATCCATAATTATAGAATCACAGAATGGTTTGGGTTGGCAGGGACCTTTAAAGGCCACCTAGTCCAAACCCCCTGCCATGGGCTGGGACATCTTCAACTACATCAGGTTGCTCAGAGGCCTGTATGAGCTGGCTTTGAGTGTTGCTGGGGATGTGGTACCCACTACTTATCTGGGCAACCTCTGCCAGTGTTTCACCACACGCATTGTGAATAATTCTTTCTTATATCTAATTTAATCCTCTTTAGGTAAAATCATCACCCCTTGTCCTATCACAAGAGACTTAAAAGTCTCTCTTTGTCTTTCTTATAAGCCCTCCTTAAGTACTGAAAGGTTGCAATAAGGTTTCCCTGGAGCCTTCTCTTCTCCAGACTGAACAACCCCAACTATCTTAGCCGGGCCTCACAACAGAGGTGCTCCAGCCCTCAGAGCACTTTTGTCACCCCCTTTGGACTCCCTTCAGTGTCTTTGACAGGATCAATGAACAGCTGTGACTTTGTGAAAAACAAACCAGCAGGTCAACCCTATTCTTCATCTACTGCTTCTTGTTGATTTTTCAATCGTGATGCTTTGCTTCATGACAGCTTCACTTCATGTTCAAAGGCCTTGAAAGTCTCAGTATACCCCAATCACATGGGTGGGATCCCCTGCCTTCACTCCATCCTTGCTGGGGACACAGTAGGTGACTAACAGACCAATATACCAATTTTTTTTTTTGTGAAAACATCCAATTTAGATTCTGTTTTCAAATAGTTCCAAGTTCCTTACTGCAAGCCCAGCCCTTTTTATAAGACACAAATATGAGAGTGCTCCATTTAAAATTGGAGTCTGGTTCTGAAGAGAGTATTCAGAGATAGCACCTGTTTTGCAAACCATCATGTTGCTCAGCCTTATTCCAGTCTCCTGGGGCACAGCCTGGGCTGACAGGAGCAAACTGCCCTACCAGCACTGTTTGCTGGTGTGGCTGCTGGGATGCAATCCTCCATCCCTGGGGAATTGCAGTGCCAGGGCAGGACCTAAAGAGCCCTTGGGGAAGACACTGAATTCCTTGTAAGAGCTCTCTCGTCTTGTCACGCCCCATGCTCCACCAGGGAGAAGTGGTACACAGAAGTGAAAGCTCTTCATCTCCTCAGCAAACTGGTTCCATGAGGCTGTGCAACGGCAGCCAAAGTGCTCCTTGCCACCTGCTGCTGATCCTCAACCCCACAAGTATGAATTCTCTGGGTCTTTACCATCTGTGCACATGGGAAATCTCCTCCCTGACCTTCAGGAAGAAAGAAATACTCTGCAGCAGGATAGAGATGAAGGTGTTCTTTCCCACTGTAGGAAGCAGGAAGAGCAGGGAGAAGATTCCAGATCTCCAAAGTCACCCACCTGCTCTCAGGAAGCCATGGGCTTGCTGCAGGGCTGACATGGGATATGAGACCTCCTCAGTCACCAGACTACCAGGAATGTCTTGTGGGCTCAAGTAGTCTCCTGCAGTTCTGTTTGTGTATTTAAACCCTGCACTGTCAGCCTTCTGAGGGCTGTTCTGCCTTTCCCACTGAGATGAGATGAGGTGGCCAGTGATCCAGGTTGCATATGCCAATACCTGGACACTGCTTAGAAGTTTGCAGAGCTGCTGCTTCTCTTTGTGCATGTTGAAGTATATAGAGCAGCAGTGCTTCAGGACAACTTCCAGCAGTGATTGCTGCTCTTGGGTCAGACTTGAAGAATGTTCTGGTCTCCTCTAGTCTCAGCATGACAGAAAAGCTTCTTCCCCTGCTTGTGCAGCACTGTGGGTCATCCCATCATGACCCCTGTCTGTGGCTGAGAGCATCTGGTCACTTTGTTTGGGCCCTTCTACTGTGGAAGTGACTCTGTCTTCCAGACCTCTTTCCTCCATCTATCTCCCACCGTGTCCTGCCTTGCTCCATGGCCGTTTAATCGTTCAGGCAGCAGTTTGGGATACAAGAAGCTTGCAAGGAAGAGATTCATACCCCAATACCCTGTCAATATCCTCACAGGCATCTTAACAGAGGTGTCTGTGGAGATCCAAGCACTGCATTCTGCCTGGTGGCCTGCGATGAGGCGCACATCTGTGTGATGCTGACAGGTTCTGTCCTGCCCCTCTGCACACTGCTGGGTGTAGCTGAGCCCTGAGCATCGGCTGCCTCAGCACCTTGTTCCCTGGCTGCACAGTCTGCTGCAGTGCATCCTTGGATTAGGGAGGGAGAGCCCGAAGTGGGCCACCCCATGTCCTATAGAGAGGTTTGCTGGGCTGGAGCTGGCTCTGGATGCTGTTTCCAGGACAGTTCTTCAGCTTTTGGCTGGCTATTTTCTAACAGCATCGATGGTCTGGTGCACTGGGAAGGGATAGGGGGGGCTGAGCTGAGAGACAAGGCATGGCCGTGTTTCCTGTGTGAAGGTCCAGACAAGCCCTGGCAGTGTTGTGATGTTCTCCACTAGACTGACACCGTGATGCTGCTACGGCTGGCCCGTGAGATAGGGATGGGGCGACTGCTGAGGGGGTCAGACCCCGGAGCGGCCGCCGGGTCTGTCGGTGCTGCCCCTTGCAGCCGGGCAGGGCGCCGGGGAGTGGAGCTGCTCGCAGCAGGACCCGCTGCAGGGCTGCTGCTGCTGGGGCCGGGGCTGCGGGAGGCGCTGGTGACGGGGCCCGAGGCTGCGGGAGGAGCTGCAGCCTCTCTCCGGGGGAGCGGGGGAGGTTCCCCCGCGGCGGCGGGGCTCCGGGAGCCGGGGCAGCGCGGGCGGGCGGGCGGCGGGCCGCGCCGGCAGACACTGACGCTGTGTGCCCCGCAGACGGGAAGGCGTACAGCTCCGACGAGGAGAAGTTGGAGGTGAAGTCGGCGGCGACGCCGTGCAGCGAGCGGGAGGAGGAGAGCTCGGCGGGCGAGAGCGAGGAGGAGCCCTTCCTGGACGGGGCGGCTGCCGGCGCCGCGCTGGGAGCCAAGGGCAAGGGCAAGGGCGGCCCCGCCGCCGAGCAGCCCCCGCCGGGCTCCGCGGCCGGGAAGAGCCGCCGCCGCCGCACCGCCTTCACCAGCGAGCAGCTGCTGGAGCTGGAGAAGGAGTTCCACTGCAAGAAGTACCTGAGCCTGACGGAGCGCTCGCAGATCGCGCACGCCCTGAAGCTGAGCGAGGTGCAGGTGAAGATCTGGTTCCAGAACCGCCGCGCCAAGTGGAAACGCATCAAAGCCGGCAATGTCAGCAACCGCTCGGGAGAGCCCGTCCGCAACCCCAAGATCGTGGTGCCCATCCCGGTGCACGTCAATCGTTTCGCCGTGCGCAGCCAGCACCAGCAGATCGAGCAGGGCGCCCGGCCCTGAGCCCGGCGGGGCTCCCGGACCCTGGGGCGGGCCGAGCGCCCGCTCACACTCCTGTGTACATGTACCTTATTTATTCCGTGTAAACTCTGTACATACGGCAGCCTGTCCTTCTGCCCGTGCCGTGGGGAGCGCGGCCGCCTGGCCCTCGGGCCCTGGCCGCCTGCTGGGCCGGGCCGAGCCGGGCCGAACCGGGCCGGGCCCGCGCTGCCGCTGGCGCCCGCCCATGTATAGTTGTGATTTCAATAAATTATTTTCTATGGAGCAAGACCACCTTCTTCCTCGCTGCAGGGACGGGGGGTCCTGCGGCCCAGGCCCGGCGCGGGCAGAGAAGGAGAACAGGGAAAGGAGAGGGATGGGCACAGGAACAGGGACACGAGCACGGGCAGGGGCACGGGCAGCGGCGGCGGCGCCGAGCCCGAGAGCGGACGGGGGAAAGAGAGGCTCCGGGGGCCGGGCCCGCAGAGCCGGAGGCTGCGCGACCAGCAGCGATGGCCTTGCGGGCTCCGCTGCCCCCGCTGCTGAGACGCGGGAGGGAGGAGCGGGGCCGGGAGGCGCCCGGGAGCATCCCCAGGTCGGGAGCATCCCCAGGTCGGGAGCATCCCCAGGTCGGGCCGCCCGCCGGCGGAGCCCGGGCCGGGGCTGGCTCGGGGCCGCCTCCGCAGCTCAGCCCGGGCTGGGGGAATGTGTGTCCTGCTGCGGGCCCCCCGTGGCCAGGACAGCTCCTGGTGCTGAGGCCCTGGAACAGGAGCAACAACGAAAGGGGCTGGCACACCCAGGCCAGCCATTCTCTACTCTTGAGAGCTATCGCATGAGATGCTGCTTCCGCAGCCAGCCAGCTCAGATCCTGAGCCCAGCCCCAGATCCTCCTGAAGACCCGGGTTGGCACTGGGCACAGCTGCATGCACAGCTGCATGAGCAGTCCACAGCACAAGGGCCGTGTGGCTCCCTGGGTGTCCAACCTGGAGAAACTCCCTTCTGGTTTGACAAACATCAGTGAGTCTAGGGGCCAAGGGAGCTCCTATACCTGTGCTGTGGTAGCAACACCCATTGCAATGCCACCAGAAGTTCCTGGAGAGGGGGAAGACTTTCTCCAAGGTTTTGCTGGGGCATCAATTGCTCACAGGTTTGACAGGGAGTTCGGGTCACAAACGGTCCAGCCAGCTGCTGTCACCTCCCCTGGGAGACACAGCTTGGGAGGCAGGAAATATTCCTGACAGCCAGAGCTGACTCCTCCTTCCTTAGCGCCCTCCCTGATGCCATGGCAGGGGCTGGGCCACCTCTATGCTGCCTGGGGAGCAGTGCTCCTTCCCCACGTCCCTTCCCTCCTTGGCAGGTACATTCTGTTCACCTGGAGTGTGGGGTCCATGTTCAGCCTGTGCAGCTGAGTCCACCCTAGAGCTTCAGAGTACTGGGGGGTGGCAGTCCCTGCCCCTTGACTGTGGCTCCAGTTGGCTTGTGTAGCCAACAGACACAGATAGAGCTCAGATCAGAGCTGTTTGGACAAAACTGTGTTTCTAGATGTCCTTGGTGGGTTCCTCTTTCACAGAAATACTTGCTGCAGGTCCCGAGAGGGTTCTGCGGGATCCTTTCAGGATTTGGTTTCTCAGCACAGCTGGCTTCCACTGCAGGACACCTGCACCACTGACCTGGAAACAAGAAAGTATCCTCAGGAAATGCCTGGCCTGGTGTTGCTCACAGCATCCCCAGCATGGATTTGCCCTGTTCAGGTAGCAACACCTGCTGGCAATTCCCTCTGGATCAGGGGAGTAAACATCCTTTGGCAGCAGCCCCCAGTGCCCTGCTCTCAGGAAAACTGTCAGCTCCCTTTTCAACAGGCTGGAGTAGAGCTGCCTGCACCTGCATCGCTTCTCTGTCCTCAGCTGGGTGCTGGTCTGAGACAGGGACTGACCTTAGCTGTGCTCCTGGCTGCACAGGGGACACAGCTGCAATGGCTCTGGCACATGAACTGGTACTCAGCTCTGTGTGGGAGGAGGGGGACACGGTAAAGCCATTTGCAGCTGCACACGGGGCTCTGCCACTACAAATGTGTCCACACGAGGGGTCTGTGCCACTGCAGCCGATCACAGCACAGCAGTGCACGTTAACCACAACACTCCAGAAAGTGTCCACAGCTCCAGGCTTGGGGCAGTCACATTAGAAGGAGTCAAATTTTATTTTAAGGTCAAAGAAGTCCCTTTTTCCCACCAGGCATTTATAACTGACACTGGCTTGAAATGTCCTGCCAGAGTGGCAGCACTGGTTTATTGCGCCTTTAACCCACCTCCCGCACCGTAGAGGCCACTGCCCACCTGAAATCCGTGTGCAGACCACTCCCCCTCCGCTGCACGCTCATCCCTGGACTGCTGCTGAGGTGGTTCCAACACCTACAGTTTTCAGCTGCATGGAGGATTTTGCTGTTGTTGTATCAGACCAACCCCAGAGCTCATACACACTGCAACCCTACAAACAGCCATGTTAAAATCCCCACAAATGCTGCAGAGGTGCAGCTCTATGTAGTACTGCTGGAGGTGACAGACTCCTGCTGTCATCAGCACTGCTGGAGAGAGCTGCAGAGCAGCAGAATGTTCGTGGCACCGAGCAGAGCAGAGCTCCCTGTGAGCCCTGAGCATTGTGACGGCTCTGGTGCCTCGTGCACAGCAGAGAGCAAAGCACTGCACAGTGAGCACACTGCACAGCACTGCCCACACTGCACTGCACTGCCCACAGCACACAGGGAGCACACTGCACTGCACTGCCCACAGCACACAGGGAGCACACTGCACTGCACTGCTCATACTGTGCCCACAGCACACAGGGAGCACACTGCACTGCCCACAGCACACAGGGAGCACACTGCACAGCACTGCCCACACTGCACAGCACTGCCCACCCTGCACTGCACTGCCCACAGCACACAGTGAGCACACTGCACAGCACTGCCCACCCTGCACTGCACTGCCCACAGCACACAGGGAGCACACTGCACAGCACTGCCCACCCTGCACTGCACTGCCCACAGCACACAGGGAGCACACTGCACAGCACTGCCCACAGCACACAGGGAGCACACTGCACTGCACTGCTCATACTGTGCCCACAGCACACAGGGAGCACGGTGCACTGCGCTGCCCACACTGCACAGCACTGCCCACAGCACACAGGGAGCACACTGCACTGCACTGCTCATACTGTGCCCACAGCACACAGGGAGCACGGTGCACTGCGCTGCCCACACTGCACAGCACTGCCCACAGCACACAGTGAGCACACTGCACTGTTCATACTGTGCCCACAGCACACAGGGAGCACACTGCACAGCACTGCCCACAGCACACAGGGAGCACACTGCACTGCCCACAGCACACAGGGAGCACACTGCACTGCACTGCCCACAGCACACAGGGAGCACACTGCACTGCACTGCTCATACTGTGCCCACAGCACACAGGGAGCACAGTGCACTGCGCTGCCCACGCTGCCCGAAGCAGCTGTGGCCCCTCCTCAGATGGGAGAGCTGTGGGAGCCCCGTGAGCTGCAGCTCTGGGTGCTGGCTCAGACTGCGGTGGGCTGGGAGAAAGAGGCCCACAATGAAAAACTGGGCAGTATACACAGATCCAGGGCAATTGATCCACGAAGCTGGGCAGGGTCTTGGGAAGTCTCTGCTCCAACACCTGCTCGAAGCTTGCTCCATTCAAGACACTGCAGAACTTGCCCATCTGACTTCCAGTGTCTCCAAGGCTGGGCAACTCCTCCTATTCAGGCCCCTGTACCAGTGTCCAACCACCTTCCTTGTATGGTTTTTCACTTGCATCTATTTGGAATTTCCCATCTACCAGCTTCTGGCTGTTACGCTGTGTCCTGGAGCAGGAGCTGCTGGGGCAGGAATCCCCACAGATGCAGTGGTACAGATGAATGTGCACGGGTACACACACAGAGACACACACGTGTATGCACACACAGAGTAAAAGGTAGATACAGGTGCAGACACACACAGAGATAAATACATACAGCGTATATACGTGGACATGTTAGTTTATATAAATATGTTTATACACACATATATATACACACATTCATATGAACAAGACTTATTTTGCCCTAAGGAAGGCAATTTCAGCATTTACAAAGGAATTCTCCCTACCCAAACCTGTCCCTTTGTTTACCTGTATGGTGGTTCTTAAAGAACTGGGAAAGGAGCAGGGATTGCACCCCACAGAGCATTTATTCACTCAGCACAACAAAGCTGGTCCCCAGCATTCCCTGACAAGGGGCCTGTGATGGCCCACAATATGGTGCTGGTGCTATTCATTTGCCAGCACATCCAGGACTAGCTCAGGTGCAGGAGAGAAACAGTGGGCAAGAGAGAAACTGTCCCAGTGGTTGGCACCTGGGAAGGGTTGTGAGCTCCCTCTGACCACTCCCCAACTCCTTTGGAGCCTGTGCCAGCTTGTCCAGTGTCCCCATCAGCCAGGCTGGAACTGCCTTCAGGGTTTGTGACTCCCTGTGCTGTGGGCATCTGCACCCACCATAAAGGGGCACAGGTGTTGTAGTGGAGTGTGTTGGTGCTGTACCTCCATGGACACAAGCCAAGGGAGCTGGGACACACCTGTGCCTTTTCCCCCCAGAGGCAAGGCTGACTGGACACACACAGACACAGCCCAGTGGCAGATCTCTGCTCCGGCCATCTCTCCTAAAAGCACTTCTGCATGTGCCCACCTACAGATCACCCGGAGGCTGTGCCTGCTCATCTGGGGCTGCAAGAAGACCCGTGGGGCTTTGATTGTAAGTTGTACCCTGTGGGGCTTTTTCTGCTGCGCCCAGGCTCTCTGGGAAGTGCTGCAAACTTGTGGTATGGCTGGTTTCCAGCCTGAGGCTGCACACCGTGGATTTACCCATGGCATGAGGCTGCATCCCATGGCTCCTGTCCTGTGGCACCCATTTCCCTCCCCCTGGCTCCAGCCGCAGCTCGATGGTGTGAGTGCTGCTGGCTGCCTGGGGCAGGGTCCTCATGGTGCTGCCACAGACCTGCAGTGGTCACTGCTGCTGCTTGGGGCCACAAAACACAGGGACAGTCCCACTGCTGCTGCCCTGGCACGGTCTGCTGGGCTACAGCAGAGCAGAGGGTTGCCTGTGCCCTCCCTGGCATCAGCCTGAACACAGACACCTGACTCCTGCCCCCAAAAACAGACACAGTGCCCCTAAACACAGCCACACAGCTCCTGCCCCTGAACATTGACACACACCTCTTCCCCCGGACACAGACACGGAGCTCCTGCTTCATCCACCTGTCCCGGCCCGGCGCCACCTGAAGCCACATTGATCACCTTGGCCCCCAGATGTGCTCCAGCACTGGGGTAACGCTGGGCTGGGGCAAGGCAAGACAGGGCACGAGTGGCTGCTGCTGGTGTGGTCTGGCCCACTCCTGGCTCCTTGGGACGGTGTCAGAGCCTGGAGGGATCCGGTGGCATTCCCTGCCGGCAAAAGGGCACCACTGGGATCCCAAGCCCGTTTGCAGTTTGTGGGCAGCAGCAGGGCACGGAGCCTGTCCCCACGGGGCTGTGTGCCCACAGCAGTGCCACTGCCAGCAGAACCTGGCCAGGGCTCTGGCTGCCCTGAGGGGCTGCCCCCCATGGGCACTGCAGGGCCGTGGGGGGCTGCTCGGGGCTCTGTGGCCCCAGACCTCGGATGTTGATGATCTTTGTCCCTTCCAACGCAGGGAATTGCCCGATTTTGAGTCCAGAGCTGTCCCCGCCTGGCTCCTGGTGGCATGGTCATGGCTCGCAGCCCCAGCTCCAGCCCCAGCGGCTCAGGCAGGGTGTGGGGGCAGGTGAGGGGTCTCCTGGGGTCAGAGCTGGGTCCAGCCTGGGCACGGGGGCCTGGGCAGGGCTGCGATGGGAAGGGAGGCGCCAGGGCTGGGTAGGGCGGGATCCCGCGCGGGAGATGATGTATGGGCAGATGTATCAGATCGCACAAGATAAACAAGCAGTGAATTTCATCAGGGCCCATCATGGCTTTAATTTGGCTGCCTAATGAGTCAGATCCAGCCGCGCAGATAAAAGTTGTCAGAGCCGCAGCCCTAATGAATTTCTTGCCACTTGTAATCAAGGCAGCTTGTCTGAGGGGGATGATTAATGGGCCCCAGAGGAGCTGCCGTCCCTCGGCTTCCATTCCCGTTAATGCAGTCGCCAGGAAATTAACCAAACCCAGCACTAGGCTGGAGCTGGGGCCGGTGTGGGGCACCCGTGGGCACCACGAGGGGATGGGAATGAGGGGTGACATGGGTGCAGGGGCCAGACTGGAACTGGGACCAGGACCGGGACCAGGACCAGGATGAGGATGATGGCATGGGCACACACAGGCAGAACACATCAAGAAGAGGGGCTGATGAAGGAGCTGGGGCCACCGTCTGTAGCCCCCAGCAAGGCAGCCCTCTGCCATGGGAGGGGCACAAGAAGAGGCAGGAGGCATTTTACAAGGACATCTCAGGGTACCTGTGGCAGCTGGGGTGTCCTGGCTCCTCTCTTCCTTGCAGCACTGCCACACAGGCTCGGGGCCAAGGCCTGTGCCCAGTCCCAGTGCACAGAGCCCAGAGCCCAGGACAGCACAGAGACACTGGAGCCCTGAGCTGCAGTTTGTGGTGTGGCTTGGGGCACAGCCAGCCTGGAACTGCCAGCACTGGGGCCCTGCTCTGCCCACAGCTATGAGAAGCGTGCGAAGTCAGGGCTGGCAGGGCAGACACACAGCTCCCTTCCCTGCTCAGGGGTCTGCCTGTGCCTTGGGACTCGATGATCCCTAGTCTTCTGTAGCTGTAGCTGTAGCAGACTCCCCTCGCAGTGGCAGCCCATCACTCCCTGCCCTTCTCTGCCTTCCCCCGTCCCAGCTTCACACTTGCTGTGCACAGGGACAGCTGGCCCAGCACTCCTGCCCTCCGTGTCCCCTCTCCAGCACACCCCTCTGCTGTGCCCATTTCCCATCCCACCAGAGCTGTGCATTCCTCTGGGGCCATGGTCTGGCACTGTCCCTCAGCAGTGCCCTGGTTGGTACATCTCCCCTCAACACCTCCGCACTCTGCCGTGTCCCAGGGGCCCGGTTTGGCACAGGACTGCAGTTTGGCACAGAGCCCGAGCCAGAGGAGAAGAGGCTGAACGTTTCTCAGTGTGGGGTGGAGAGTCCCCAGACCCAGCTGCAAACCAGGGCTGCATCGAAGGCCCCAAAGGCAGCACACTGAGACGCTGGCCTGGCAGAGGTTGTGTTGCTTTATTGGCCTTTATCTCCTTGGCTGCAGATAACACACACAGGGCAACTCATGGAAAAGAAACCGTATATACAGAGTGTCCATATAAATATTTCCAATGTACATTTTATACACAAGTGACAGAGACATTCCATAGCAGTGTCCAAAGCCTTGAGGTTCCAGCATTCAGCTAGAGGCTTGTCCCCAGTGCAGAGAGATGGTCCTTTCCTCTTGCTCAGCCAGAGACCAGCCCCACCTGGGCAGCAGCAGGAGCCAGCTGGAGGCTCTGATGGAGACACTGTGTATGGCTTGGAGCTTGGAGCTTTAACCTGGAAGGACAGTGACTCTACAGACAGACAGACAGACAAAGCTGGGGATACCGAGGTGACCATCCTCCTCCCGCTCCAGGTCACCAGGGAGGCTGGGAGGCCTTTGTCCAGGGGTTGTGCTGGGGAGATGCCACCCTGGCATCAGCACACAGGGAGCAGTATTGGTGCATGCATCCCTCCTGCACCTGCCAGGAGCAAAGCAGCATGGGGGTGCAATGGAGAAATATGCACCTCCTGCTGCCCCCCACATCACCACTGCACTGGGGCGTGTGGTGAGGCCGACATGGAGGGAGAGCAGGAGGGAAGTACCCAAACTGCCCTGCCTTAGAGAGCAGGTGCAGCCATCAGCCTCCCTAGTACTGCCGTGCAGGGGGGCTACACACCTGAACTGCCCCCAGCCCCTGCTTTATCTACAGATGGGTGGGGAGGAGGGGGGCAGGAGAAACTGGCTCCCCATCCATGTACCGCTCGTGAGAACGGGGTGCACTGGAGCCACCCCAGCGATGATGTGGGAGCCCCTCCACAAGCTGCCAGCATTGGGTCTGCACAGCTGCACGGCCAGGGGTGGCTGGAACCACCAGTGCAGAGGAGCAGGATGCCCAGCTGGCTCCCGGCTCCTCTTGGCTGGAACGGGGATTCTGGTGAGGGCAAGCACCGTGGGGGCCCATCTGTGCTGCTCTCGGAGCCACTGCTGTGGCCCTGGTCCCCGGCAGGGCTGGAGGGCACTGTGCAGGGCTAGCCCGTGCTGGGGCTGGCGCTGAGCTCGGCCGGCGCCGCGGCGCAGGCGTTGTTGTTGGCGTTGGCGTTGCGGCGGGGCAGGCTGGGGGTCAGCGTGGCGCTGCTGTCGCTGGGGCAGCCGTGCTGCAGCAAGATGTCGATGCACTCCTGGCTGCCGGCTCGGCGGGCATAGGCCAGCGGGGTCAGGCCCCGAGCGTCCCGGCTCTTCACGTCCACTCCGTACTGCGCAGGAGAGAAGCAGCCCGTCAGTGGCACCTGGGAGCCGTGTGCCGGGGGCACGGGATGGCAGGGTGCAGCGGGGCCCTGGGGAAGGCAGGAGGAGGGACCCGGGTGGGTGGGCAGGGAGAGGGAGCCAAGAGGATGGGCAGGTCAGTGCCAGTGGACATGTGGGGGAACCCACAGAAGCAGGACGGAAAAGGGTAGGGAGGCGGGGAAGGGCCGGGATAGCACCACACACAGCAGTGGAGACTGCGGGGTCTGTCTCACCCAGATGAGCAGCTGTGTGAAGACTACATTGGCCATTGCGCAGGAGAGATGCAGCGCCGTGCGCCCGTCTCCATCTCCATAGGTCTCGTTCACTTCCTCCTTGGTGCCATGGGCCAGGAGCGTCACCACGAGGCGCAGGTCATCCTCCACCACGGCCCGCAGCAGCTGCTGCCCCAGCGGGATGTCAGACTGAGGCAGCGGGGCCAGAAAGAGCTTCTGCTCGTACTTAGCCCGGATCCAGCGCTCCTTCTCCTCCCTGCCAGACAGGACATTGTCACTGTCACAGTGGAGACTATTTGCCTGGGCGCCATGCACAGAAGGACACGGGTATCAGCACTGCCATGTGAACATCCTTGTGTGAGCAGTGAACATCTGTCACACCCAGGTATGTTCTGCATAGCCCCTGCCGTGCCCCTGTGCTCACAGCTGCCACTGAGGCTCTGTCATCCCCCTCTGGACACCTGCCTGACACCTGCTGGACTCACGGCACCTCCTTACAGCTCCCTACGGACACCGTGTGCTTACATCCACGCCTGTACAGCAGCAGCACCCTGCACCCAGACCCCACACCTGTCTCCCTGCACCTCCGTGCCGGAGCCCCTCGCACCCCAGCGCTGTGTGCCCACGCTGTGGCAGCTCGGGGACCGTCCCTGTCCCGTGCCTGCGTGTGGGCCAGGGCCAGTGGCAGGAAAAGGTTAGCGCTGCACACGCCGGCCCAGCGCCACGGGAGGCACCTTATCGCCGCCGCCGTCTCGCCCGGCGCAGACAAAGGCAGTGTCCGCGTCCGTCCCGGCGGGGCGCGGATCGATGTGTGCCGTCCGCTGCTATCTGCTGCCATTCTATCCATCTGCATCTGGCGGGCGGCCATCAAAGCCCCGCGCCGAGCATGCTCACTGCCGCCGGCCCCTGACCCGCGCTCCGCCGCTGATAAGCCGCAGAATGGGCTCTTGTTGGGATGAGTGACAGCGGAGTGGCTCCGATAGGGACAGACAAGGGCCTGAAAGGGACAGACCCTGGAGACCTGCACGACGACGCTGCCAAGCCATCTCTGTTAACCCCTTCAGCTTTGCAGCCAGCCTCAGCTCTCAGAGTCACCGCACGGCTGTGGCTGCCGTGGAGCCCCACTCTCCATCACCAGGATGGCAGGAGAGGCTGGCCAGTGCCTTGCAGGCAGGCAGGACCCCCAACACTGGAGCATCCTGAGGAATCCTGCCTGCCTCAATGGCCGCTCCCAACCCCTGTAGCGTTCCCCAGCCCTCCTGGTGTGGTTCCCAAGAAGCATCTCTGGGGTTCACCACCTCCCTTACCGACTGCTCTCAGGCGTGGGCTTGGGGTACCCTTCCACCATTCCCTCCCAGACAGCGTTTGCAAGCGCGTTGCCGATGGCCGTCATGACCATAAGAAGCTCACTAGGCCAGTCATCCAGGTCCAGGGAGCGCACACGGGACAGGTGGGTGCCCAGGTTGCGATGGATCCCAGAGCACTCGATGCACATGAGAGCACCCAGGTTCAGACTGGCCCAGTCCGGATCTGAGGGCAGCAGGATCAGTGGGGGAGAGTTAATACCCTGCCGAAACTTACCAGCCCGTCTCCTGTGGTTCAGACTCCTATTTGCAGGCATCTGTCCACCAGAGCCCTTCCCAGTTCAGTGTTCCTGGGATAGGTGGGCACGGAGAGGCCAGGACCTCAGTGTGGGGTCACAGGCCAGCGCGGCAATGTGGTCTGTACCCCAACCCCAAGGAGCAGGTCCACTGCAGGAGAGGACAGGACAGACACACAGAGCAGGCTTTTCTGGGCTGAGGGAGGGGGTGCCTGGGGTGGCTGGAGCCCCCTCCCGGGTGAGGGTCCCCCCCAGTGCAGCATCTCTTACTGGGTGCGTCGCAGTCCACGCAGAAGCTGTTCCCGCGCGCGGTGCGGACGGCCTGCATGGCCTGTGCGTCGCCCTGGCTGCCCAGCCGAGCCTGAAAACAACACACAGGGTCCTCTTCGCCGCAGGCCAGACACCCTACCACACAGCCACACATCCTGCACCCCTCCCGGCGTGCCACACCGCACCCCACGAGGCTGGCAGCATGGGGGCTCTGGCAACAGCGTCTGGAGTGGCCAGCTGTGCGCCAGAGGAGCAGGGGACAGTGGGCAAAGGAGGAGAAAGGGCAGAGGTGTCCAGGGAGGGAATGAAACATGTAGGATCCAGCCACGTGGGATGCAGAGTACTCTGTGGGGCCAGAGCCAGGCGGGGAAGAGGTGACAAGAAACCTGCGGAGAACTGCACAGTCCCAGGGACAGGACTGAACTCTCACTGGGAGAAAAGAGATCAAGGCAGGATGCAGCGGGGACAGACAGGCAAGTGTGAGGCATGGAGGACTGTGGCAAAGCAGACACCAGAGAAGACAGAACAGGAGTTGGCCAAGGCCTCTTACCTTGTTTTTGCTGCTCTCACAGCCCTGCAGGCTGGCCAGGATCTGGCTCTCAATGGCCTGCACCCAGAGCTCCCGCTCCTCTGATGTTGAGGCTTCAAAGAGCCACGTCTGGCCCGTCAGTGACACGATAATGAACTCAAATGGCTCATCTGGTTCTGGAAAAGAAAGGTGTGCCATAACACAGGGCTGGGAAGGAGGGGGTCTGCCATGGGACAGATCCTGGCAGGCCACCGCCATCCCCACATGGCAGGGTCGAGGCAGCAGCAGAGCCCAGGATGCTCGGCAAATGCCTGCAGAGAAGAATCAGAGCTCAGTGCCAGTGCTCCCTCCCTCTGCCCCACACGGCTCCACTGGTTTGTGCCCACTCTCC
This sequence comes from Sylvia atricapilla, assembly GCF_009819655.1. Taxonomy (NCBI): domain Eukaryota; kingdom Metazoa; phylum Chordata; class Aves; order Passeriformes; family Sylviidae; genus Sylvia; species Sylvia atricapilla. The sequence continues at coordinate 173,470 of NC_089140.1, forward strand.
CTGCCCTGTGTCCCACCCTCAGAGAAAGCTGCCAACATCTGGAGCAGTGAAATCAGCTCCTCCACTGGGCTGGTGCCTGCAGACAGCCCCAGCAGCTCACTGCCCGCCCTGGAGCAGGTTTGGAGCGACGGGCCCTGCACACGGAGGGAGCTGATGCCAGAGGGGCCTGTGCAGTGGGCTCAGAGGCAGCTCCTCACCATGCCTTAAAAGGTGTTCTGCCCTACTAACACCTGCAGCCCTGCCTCACACGGCCCCCCATGGGCACAGTTCATGGGGCGTCGTGTCAGCCTCACACCCAGCACCAGCATTTACCTTTTATTGCCAACTTCAGTAGTTAGTGCAGTAAATGACTTAACTAAGCGGGGCCTGAATGGAATGACTAATAAACGTTATGTCACAGCACATGCTTCAGCTCATAGCAAAATGATTTGTAATTACCTAATTAGCGTTATGCAAATAACACCCTCATCTCCATAATGTGCCTTCCCAGCTCTCTATTAAAAGCAGGGAGTCAACTGCTCAGCTCCAGAGACAGCACGGAGGCCGAGGGGCCTCCAGTCCACATCAAGGCAGAGCTGCACTGGCCTCAAGCCTGGCAGGGTCTGTGCACAGCAGGCATGACGTGGGGAGGTGAGCAGGGGAGTCTGGAGGGGTTGGAGGGAGGTCTCCTCCTCTCCCTGACTTCTCTGCAGCACAGAAGCCCCTCACTGTGGAGGGAAGCAGCAGAAAGGCAGGGACTGAGGAGCTGCTGCAGCGCCCAGTGATGGCTGCAGAGGTCCCACCAAGGGCATGGCCACCCTCAGCTACTGTGGGGCCACCTGGACCCATGTGAGCCAGGCTGTGTCCACGAACATCCCCAGAACATGGTGCAGCCTTGGGAAGTCTCCTTAGGAAAACCAGGTCTGTTGGCCGTGATGGGAGTGCACAGTCCTTCCTCCCAGGCTTGTGGTCAGCACCTGCACTGACAAGAACCACCTGGAGACCACCAGTGCTGGTGAACTGGTGCAGGAGCACAAGGCCAGGTCTCCACACCATCACAGCCTGGGGAGGATGGAGCGACTCCAGCACGAGGGCTTGTCCTGGCTTGCCCTTCCCAGATAGGAAGGCAAGGCTCTTTTACTCATTTCACCTTAAATTAGCCTGGGACTCCTCGTCTAGGGAAAGATGTCTGCAACTGCCTCTCTCCTGCTGGAATGAGATTGAGCCGTCAGAATTATGTCAGACTACAGAAGCGAGTAGTTAGCCACACTGCTGGACTCTCCCTGTGATACACAGGCATACCTGGGACATCCCACTTGTCCAGCACTTTCCTCCAGCTCTCAGCTGCAGGAGAGACCCCACAGACACCAAGTCCCAGCTCAAGAACAAGATTCTTGGAAAAGCTGTTAGCTTGTGAATACTGGGAAATAACCAGCCAACAGCCAGGCTAACAGGCATTGCCTCCTTTGCTTGCTGGCACCAGCCTTTGTGAGTGCTGCCAGACCCCGGCACGGGCAGGGAGCCTCCAGACTGCAGGGGAGCCAGGATCATCCCCCCACAGCCTCAGGACTGCAGGCTGCCTGGGGCCAAGCACCACCAGCCAGCCAGGAATGAGCAGCAGCTCCCTGGGGCAGAGGCTGCCCAGGTGCTGGAGGGAGCATCTGCAGACAGTGACACATCAGAACAGGCCCTGCTCTCCTGAAATCTCACCCTGCCTTGGTCTGAGCTACCTGTGGCTGCTGCTGCTGTGCTGCAGAGCCCAAGCCAGCTGCCTGGACTCAGGAAGCACTGGATGCACCTCAAGTCCTCCCTGCTGCTGAGTCGCTTCTGCACAGCAGGAAGAGGACATCGTGGTGAACAGGACACAGCAAGGATTCCTGCTGTGGCCTCACATGGCTCCATCTTCCTTGTTCCTGGTTTCCCGTTCACCCAGCACCTCCCCACCAGGCAGGCAGCAGAATCCCAGTCCCAGCCTTCCTGCACCTGTAGGCTTCCCAGGAAAGCAAAGGCCTGCTCTGCCTGCCCAGGGCTCTGATGGAGAGGTCACTGCTGCTCCCTGAGGCACCATGCTGGGGTGGGGGCCAGGACATTCTGCTCAGGACATTCACAGTAAGGCAGGAGATTCCCTCCTTCCGAGAGAGGAATTTCTGGGGCTCCAACCTGACTCAGATGGACTTTCCCTACTGTCACAGCAGAGGGATGTCCCAGAGCTCTGAGGCTGCCCAGTCCCAGCTGTGGGAGCAGTCCCAGTCCAACCAAAGCCCTGGTGCCAGCTCTGCAAGACACGGGACCTCCATTCCCTTCATTCTTTGTGCCTCCTGGATTCCAGCTTCATGCCGAACAAAAGCCCTGCTGCTCTTGGAGCCCGGGAAGAGCTAACAAAGGACACAGCTTTTCTGCTGTGCTAAGGCAAATTCCCCACCTCAAAGTGCAGCATGGCACCGTGGGGCTGGATCTCTTTGGAGGCACAGCATGCCTATGACAGAGGAGCGTGGCTCGGTGGGATCACACCCCTGGATCCACATGTGAGGATCAGCAGAGCTGGGAAGGGAATCAAGGACTTGCAGCAGCTTTGAACATGGTGCAGACTCACCTTCTAGAATGGTCTATGATCGGTGCCTGAGCTCCTCAGGGCACCCATACAAGCTGGATCAGACTCCAGCTGCTGTTTTAGGGAAAGCACTGGGCATTCTCAGTTTCTTCTGGGGAGAGGTACAGGTCTCCAATGTGGCAGGGCCATTTCTGGCTGGATGAAAGGGTAGCATCCTTTCAAGCAGATGACATAAGCAGAAGGGTTTAGACTGCCTCTGCTGAAGCAGAGCTGGCAGAACTCTCTCCCCTGCTCCACACATGGGCACGGGCTCCTTCTCAGAGGCCAGAGAAGTCCCAGAGCTTGCCAGCTCCAACTCGAGAGGGCCCAGACCTCAGAGGAAGCCACTCCTACAGGTGCAGGGAGCCCTTCCCAGCTGCCTCCAAGTGAGCAGCTATCCAGGGGCCAGATGGCAGAGCCCGGCCCCCCAGCCCTGCGGCTGCCCCAGTGTGCTGCTGGGAGCCCATTACACCAGCTCCATTAGAATTAGTGGGCAGTGGAAATGAATGCGCTGCCTCTCTCTCTCTCTTGATGATTTTTTGATGATGTTTTAAAGACTGAGCTCCGTGAAGAGTTGCTGAGCAGAGTTGGTGTGAGCTGTCTCTGCTAATGGTGTTAACCCCACGGCCCCCCTTCCAACACTGCCCAGGAACAAGGGCTCTGAACAGGAGCGGGATTAGGGAGGGCACGGCCAGGACAGCAGGGCCACATGGCACCCAGACTCCACCCAAAACCATGGGCAGGGAGATGAGCAGCCCCAGTGCAGCCAGCACCCTCTGCCAACACGGCAGCCGTGGGGGGAACCATCCTCTGGGCAGCTGCCAGGAATGAGGGAATGGAGACACCCCGTGTGTCTGGCCGGGAGCCAGAACAAAGGGACAGCAGGAGGGAAAGGAAGTGCCCACCAAGATGCAAGGCAGCTTGCATCTGCTGCTCAAGGCAGCCCTGGGGAAAAGGTGCCACTGGAACAGTGCGTCCCACTGACACCTGTGGGATGCCAGAGAGGAAAAGGAAAGGGAGCAGCAGTGACACAGAGTGCTCACAGAAAGTGCCCTTTCTGTGCTCTGAGTGGGGGGAAGTACAGCTCTGGTCAGAAGGGGCACACTAGGGACCTAAAAACACCTCAGCTTCAACACAGGGCTGGGGCAGAGCTTGGTCCTGCTCTGAAAAGGGCTCTGGCTACACCCTGCATTGGTGCCCAGCCCAGCCACCCTCCTGTGGGGACCCTGACATGGAGCCACAGGAGCAGAACTTCCCACCTCCTTTCCCATGGACACCCTGGTTCTCTGTGGGTGCTGCAGGTCACCCAGGCAGCGTGTTTCCCCGGGGAGCTGCAGTGGGACAGGCTGGCCCCAGGCCTCATCCCTACCCAAGGGGCAGCACTCTAGAGCATAAGCAATATGGGAGGCTGCTTCAGGAGCACCAGGATACAAAGCAGCTGTGTGAGGACAGAGGATGGAGCAATGTCCCTCTGGTCCCCACCAAGTGCGGCAGGGCTGTGCTCACAGCACTTGGACACAGCACAGCAATTCCCTCTCTAAACATGGCACTGGACAGAGCTCCCCCACACCAGCCCAAAGGCCCAGGGCAGCACTTTCTTCCCCCACAGGAAGGGGGAGTTCAGCACAGGAGATGGCAGGAGCATCTCCATGTCAGCACACCAGGCAGAGAGCCTTCCATGCCAGACAGCTTTCTGGCTGCCTCCTTCCTGAGCAGATGGCTATAGGGGAGTGTAGGACATCTTCCCTGCATCCCTGCAGGTCCAGCAGAAAGGAGCAGGATTCCACTCAACATCAGGGTAACGGGAAGCAGAGCTGGCATGGAGCCGCACTCTTGAAGCAGAAGTCTCCTCTGTCACCTCTGCTCTTCACCATCTCCCAGTCACACCCAGCCTCTCCCTCCACGCTGTCCTTCTCCCACTCCCATCCCTTCTCCCGCTTATTGCTGGAGTAGTAGAAGTGCCTCCAGAGGCCCTGGAGAGTGGGTAGTCACACAGGGAGGAGGTGGGGGGATGCCTCCAGCATGTGGGGCACAAGGCAGGAACCAGGGCAGGTCCTGTCAGACATGCAGGGAGACCCTGGCCCACAGCTCTGTTCTCTGGCTGCCGAGGCTGTGAGGAGGGTCCTGGAGAGGGCAGCCGGCAGCCCCTGGCCTCAGGATGCTTGTTTGCAAGCTGCAACTGTACCATATCATTATGAGGTGTTTGGGATATCAACAAATTAGCAGGCGTCTGGGAAGAGAAGGATGCAGCACCATTCGTAAATGTCAGTTCGCTACCTCCTCATTTTGCAGATCATTAAACCCAATATTCCCAACCTGTATTAGTGCGGCGGGGACAGGCCCCTCCGCAGGGACAGGCGCCAGGAGAGCGCAGCAGGACTGCGCTGTGGAGACCCCCCAGTGCCAGTGTCAGTGCCCCAGGGCCCGGAGTGCCCCGGGCTGAGCTGGCGTGTCACCAGCACGGATGGCACGGGGGTGGCAGCAGCGGGGGGCTGGAGCGTGGATGGAAACGCTGAGCTGTACCATGGGGTCCCAAACGTGTGGGGAAAGACACCGTGTGTCAGGAGGGGCAGGTGCTCCCAGGGGACACCGCAGGTACACAGGGGTGTGCAGGGGCTCACGGAAGGGTGTCATTTCTGTGTCCATGGCAGAGAGGATGCAGTGTGGGGTGCAGCATGTGTGCAGTGGGGACAGGCCTGGGAGGTGGCAGAAGGGATGGAGGGGTGAAGGCAGCAGGGAGGGAGGTCACAGGAAGGATGGCACGGATAGTGTGGGCTTCCCAGTGTGAGCAGAGGCTTGTGGCAGGGTCAGGAGTGTGCACATGAGGGTCTCTCAGAGGGGTAACACGGAGCTGTATAAAGTCCCCCAGGAACCACAGACTAAGGGGATGGGAGTTGATGGAGACAGGGACCAGCTGAACCACAGAGAAGCCCAGCACAGGCTGCCTCCCCTCCCGCCAGGATGAACCGGGAGCTCCAGGGTCCATAATGAGCCGGAGTGACTTGTTAGCACTGAATTAAGAGGCTTGGTGGAAGGAAGCGCACGGGTGACACAAGCTGTGTGGGGCTGAGCGATAGCAGCTGGAATCCCCAGCAATCTGGTGAGCACGGCTCAGCCTCGCTCCTGCCTTGCCACCATCGGCCTCGACAGCCCCTGACAGTCGGCATTAATCACGCACATCGCCCCAACACAACTCTTTACTGGCCATCAATTTCCTGTGGGTTTTAAAACTAAAAAACAAAGACAAAACCGCGTCGTTTGGCCGCCACTGAGAAGCACATTAAGGGGCTGTCAGCTTCTCGCCATGCACCCTGCATCACTCTTTAAGCACATGAGAAGTTCATTATCCCCGGAGCTCTGGCAGCCATGGGGAGACTGGAGCAGGGAGCGTCGCAAAGGTGCTGCTGCCCTCGGCCGTGTCTGGTGGCTCTTTGGCTCTCCTGACAGCCTGAGCGGGGGCTGAGGGTCCAGCCAAGAGCACCGTGGCTGCAGGGGGCTGGGGGCTGCTCCAAGGCAGGACAGCACACCACTGGCCACTGAGCATTGCTGGGTTCTGAGAAGAGCAGACTTTCCTGGTGGTCCTCGCAGGATGACACTGCACCTACACCGTGGGGATGAGCATCTTCATCCCCTGACAGCCTGACACACATTTGCCAGCCTGTGGGTGCTCCCTGACAGCCTGAGCTGCACTCCCCACTTTGGTGACATCTCCGGCAGCCCAATCCCACGCCTGCCATAGTTTGTGGATGCTCCCTGGCAGCCTGACACAGAGCTCTCTTTAACATGAGCCCATGTAAAAAAGCAACAGCTCGTTTGATTTATGATACTTCAGAACAACTAAGATTCAATTGCTCTGCACGTCCCTGGCTCTGATTACCTCCTAAATGAGATAAACTGATGGCAATTTATCCCCAGACCTCACCAACTTTCCCAGGATGCTAACCTGAGCTGCTCGTGCCTAGCTCACGGGCGTGGGGTGGGTGCAGGCAGGTGCAGGCAGCCTGAGCACAGCCCAAACCTGCTCCCTCACATCCCCCAGGGCTGCTCCTGCCTGCAAGGACAATGACAGAGGCTGAGCCTGACACCCTGCCTGGCCCCACGCAGCTCCTCGCGCATGGGAAGCTTTGGGGGGTGTCCCTCCACAGTATTCCCCACAGCAGCACCGCCACACTGACGTGAGCTAATGGAAAGCATGGCTCCTCACTGGACTGTCCCCACGCTCCTGCCAGGACAGTGAAGCCCCCACAGAGGGATGAGCACCACGAGGGGACAGCAGCTCAGCCACAGGGCCCGGCAGCCCTGCTCCTGGTGCAGCAATTTCACACTTTCACGGTGTTGACTATGCAGAAGCAAAACATCTCAAAGTACCCTGCTCTGAAAACAACCTGCTGTAACTATTCAAAAGCAGCTAAAAAAGATTCAAGGGTGTGTCAGTCATACTTATGGACACTGTCCATGACACAAACCACTGGCCATGCCCATGGTGTGGGGCAGTGCTCAGCCCAGAGTCCACAGCTGGACCATTCAGACATTAGGATGGGATCTCAAGTGGAGGCTCAGCACCTCCTTGTACTTGTTGCCAGTCTCCTGCCAGTCATGCAGGACAGCAGCCCATCGTGGGTGGCCACCTGAACACCAGTCCCAGAGTCACTCAGTCCCCTGCCTCTGCCCTGGCCTGCTGGTCCTGGTGATGAGCTTCCGCAGTGTCCAGAGCTGCATCAGCTCTTGGAGCAGCCCCAGAGCTCAGAGCAGGAGAGAGACCAGCCAGGTCACTCACAAAGGTACCACGGGCAGGAGCCATGAGCAGGCATGTGGCAGGTGGGGGATGGAAAGGGTGGTCAACCCAGCTCATAATTCATACTGGGCACAGGGATGCACACAGTCTCTCTTGACCAGGATGTGCCCCTCACACCAAAATGGGGCACAGAGCTCATTGCTGCTGGAACTGGCTAAAACCAGGCTGGGAAGCTCTAAGTGCAGCATCAGTGGCTGCTCCCTTGGACCCAAAGCATGGTTCAGACACTGCCCACAGGAGCAGGTCCTGTTGATGTAGGGCAAGCTGAGAGCATAACAGAACTCACCCAGCCTCTGGAACTCCAATTTTGCAATTGGATCAAATTTCTAATATATTAAACTCTTTTAAAAAATAAATGCTTTTTAAAAAATACCTGACCAAAAGCCAGAAACCCACCATGCAGCAGCCCAGAGCACCACTGTGCCCCAGCACAGGTCTGGGATCAGCTGGCTTAGTCAGCTCTGCCCAACTGCAGCACCCGTTCACCCACTGGAGAAGGAGCATGGACAGCACGCACAGGGGCATGGAAGGTCTGGATTCACGCTGGAGACATGAAGGATGGGCTGCCTGTGGGTCGTGGGTGCCCCCTGAGCTGTGCTGTGCTCACCCCTCACATGGTGCTTGCACTGCTCCTTCCCACTGCAACACTGGAGCAGCTCAGCCACCTGCTGCTGTGCACTTTGGCACCAGCAGCACTGCAGATCACAGAGTGGGGATTCCTCCTGCTCCTGGTGCTGGTGCCAGAGGCTCTGGCAGCAGGGGGATCCACAGTGTGCAAGGTCTGTGCAGGGACAGATGAAGTTTGCTAACTGGCACTACACTGGTAAATCAAGTTCTGTGTTGATAAATGCCAAGGAATGGACATTGTAGGAAAAAGTTACATTGCTAAATTAAATTAACCATATCCACATGAAACAGGGCCTGGGTAACGCTTCAGGTAAGACAGACCTCTGCCCAGCTCACCACCACAGGCAAGGACCAGTGCAGGAAGCCACAAAAACACTGTGATGCCCTCATTCATGCTCACCACACGTCTCCACCCCCATCACTTCACCTTCCAGGGATGCTGCCAAACCAGGAGGGACAGAAAGAATGAGTGTGTGTCTGAAAACACATCCCTATGAAATGATGGAAAAACTGGGATTGCTCAAAGACTCCTGTCCTGGGCACAAGGAGAAGGGTGACAGCCCTCCAGCCTGTGCATCTGGGAGCAGAGAGCTGGGAATTCTGCCAAGCACACATGTGTTGTTGAAAGGGAACTAATCAAATTTTAAGACTTCAAGCCGTGGTTAGTCTGTGTTACTGCTTCATAAAAGTGTTCCCACATTCAATTACCTTTTCCACTAGGAAATTGTGTTACATTCTGTGTACCGTGAGGTCCCAGCATCTGCACCTCTCTCACTCCATCAGCTGCACTGAGCAGCCACAGGACCAGACCTCCTCTGCAAGCACTGACACATCAGTCCTGTGCTTCTTGGTCTTGGTGGTGGTCAGCTGAGAGCCCTCATGTCCACATCATAAATCCAATCGTCACACCGAGGTCAACTTTGGGACCTCCTTTACAACTCGTTTTAGCATTTTATTTATAGGATAGGACACACTACTTCAGCACATGCTTTCTCAGTCTTATGTGTGGGGGTGCAAAATCATCCCCCCTCCTTCACTATCCCACTATTGATACAAAGAATGAGCCTCTCCTTTTGCCAAGCACTGGGCTGAGAACTGCAAACCAGTTTGGGAAGGGCAACAGTGGGCCTGAGGAGGCAACATACACACAGAGCTAAAAACAAAGTGCAACTACAGGCAATGCTTATTTCTAATCCATGGGACACCAGTCTGACAGACTCAAACGATGCTCAAGGTTCCTCAGTCAACCACTGCAGAGGGGAGGCCTGTCTTAGACTCGGTGCATTTCAGATGCAGACAACTGCAAAATAGAACTAGAGAGCTGCCCAACCCTGCATATCATCAAAGCAACGATTCCAAGAACAAGGACTTGAGCTGTTCTGCTATGGGATACCTGGGCTGGACTGCAGGCAGACACGTGATTTGGAGCAAGGTGCCAGGACAGCTGCAGCACCTTCAGATACATAACATTATTTCCTGGTTCATTTTGCAGCAACTGTTAGTTTCAAAGGCTTGTACTGAACCCTCTTCCTCTCTGAATTACATCTTTACTTTGGTTCACTATAGAAGCTTATTGAGTGCTGTGGGACAGGATGACAAAGAATAAAGTCAAATCTCACTTTTACCAGTAGCTAACCACAGATGCAGGCTTTGAAGAACGTGGCTGCCAGGCTCATCTCTACCTGGACAATTTGGTGTCTTTGGTGTCAGAATGCCTCCCCATGCCTTGCAGACTTCCTGTCAAGCTTTGGGTCCCTCTTCAGCAACCAGAGACACCAGAATTTTTCAACACAAAACCCATCGGTACTCTGAGCATTGGGAGAACAATGCACATGCCTTCAACTGGGCCCCTGAAGTAGACAAGCTTTTCCAACAGACCCTTGGCCTGAAGCAGGTATCCAGCACAGGCCTTTTAAATTATGGAAGTTTGGCCAATTTACAAGTCAACAGAAATAGGTCCAGGTGTGTGAGAGCACACTTTAACCATATGGTATGCTCTCAGGTCTGCTACTACAGTTAGCAGTTTTAATTACCAGCGACTGTGTGCACACAGAGGCACGATGGTGGTTCTGCATAGCACATGGGAAATGGAGGGAAAGACAGATCAGAGAGGCTCGTTGCTCTTTCCCACCTCAGCACAAGCTGTTTGGACAAGGAGTGCTCTGAGCCCCAAGTCACCACTGAGCCCCGCATGAGAAACACTCCAAGCCCCAGGCACCCACAGGACCCTTGGGTGCACTCTGAGCCAGCAGAGCTGCCCCCCAGGCAGACCCTTCCTACCTTCTGCTGCTGTGCTGGGGCCATCAAGCCGAGTTGTCCCTGTGCTCTTTTTCCTGCGATGCTTTTTCCTGTTGGCATGTGGTGACGGAGGCGGCTCCAGCTTTGGGCTGGCGGCACTGGAAATGTTTGGGCTGGAGCTGAGCGAGTCGGCAGTACCGTTAGCTGGGGACAAAAACAAGGCAAGTCACATACAGTGGGGACAGTGAGAGTCCTCTTTCCAGAGACACTGAAGTGTTCTGGAGCCAGCCCTGGTACTTGGCTGGCCCGACCTCCACGACTCCATGTGACAGGGCAGGACCTGCCCCACTCCACAGCACAGGGCTGCTCCACACTACTCCAGCTCAGGGCTGGCAGCCCCTTGGGCAGTCAGCCTGGACCCAGTGTGCACTGGGATCCCCCCAGTATGATCACACAGGGACAGCGCTGGCACCCACGCAGCCAGACCTGCAGCAGCACTTCTGGAGCAGCCCCAGGTCCCACCATTAAACACATGTTCCTGGGAAAGCAGTTCCCTCACAGGGCAGTGACTTCACAGGGCTGGACAAGCGTTTTGGGAAGGCCAGGCCCAGAAGGTGGTGCTGGCCTCTCTGGGGCAGATCCAGGCCCCAGGATCTGCAGAGCCTCTGCAGAAGCATCGCCCTCCCAGCGCTGCACTGCCAGACGAGGTGACTGGGGTTGCCACACTCAGGAACCTGAGCATGATGGGCTCAATAGGCTTCCGATACGGAGCTGAAGAAGCTGCATCCCCAGCAGCAACGCACCAAATTTATCCTCAATCATACTGTTCCTTACAATTAATAGCAGAATTAGAAACAATCAGGGAGCTGCCTAATTACTGTCAATTAGAGTGCGCTAATCAAGCTCCGATCACACACACACACGCTGCCGCTGCACTCACCATTAAATGTCAAATTTCATTAGAGACCAGCAACAAAATCAAAAGCCTGACATTCAATTTCAGCAGCACACACAGCGCAGGCTTCCAATCAGCATAAAAATGCAGACTCCGGGGAAGGCAACGAGGCGCAGGAGCCCTTGCTGCACTGTTAACCCTCTCCTAAATCCACTCCTGCCTCTCCAGTGTCCACCCACCCCAGGGCACAGACAGCAGTGCCCAGGACCTCTGCCCCAGCCACCTTGCCATCCTCTGGGCCACAGTCCAGTGTGTCCCATCAAGTCCTGACTTCCCACTTCCATGTTCCGTGGCACCTGGAGTTAAGAAGGGAATCACAGCATTGCACAAGGGCAGCAGCTCCAGCACTGGGATGGCAAGGACCTGCCAAGCCTTCCTCCCACCCCAGTGTGTCCTCTGCTCCCTCGGTTCACCCTGGTTTAGTCAGACTGGTTTTTGGGGCATGGTCTGTATTGACAAACACCAACAGGGGGGTGGAGAGAGGCACAGAGGGGCACAGGCCAGGAGCTGCCCCAGGCAGGGATCGAGGTGCAGCTGGTGTCCCCCACACAGAGCTGAGAGAAGCTGCAGCATTGGAGCTCTCCCAGCTCTGGTCTCTCCTGCACTGGCACATACCAGTAGGGTGTTTCTGCTGCTATTTATCCATGGGGAAATAGCTCACCCTTGACAATTAAGAGAGATAAATCTAATAAAATCAGACTCCAGTTTTCTAAATATAAATCACTGATCCTGCTATAGGACTGTGCTTAGAGCAGGTGTGAAGCACCTTCAGCTCCCAGCCATATGTCACAGGGGACCTGAACTTTCTTGTCAGCGGCTATATACGTGGTGCCTCCATCCTCCCTCTGCTGCCCAGCTGCTCACCAGGATGCTCCCTGGGCCAAACCCCACACCTGTGGCACCCTGCCCCACTCCAGGCTCAGCGAGACATGTCACACATTTCTGCACTCCCCCTCCTGTGGCCTGCCAGGAGCCTGGCAACTCCTGAGGGCCTCACATCCCTGCTCTTACTGCCCAGCAGCCAACACCAGAGCTGGGGACTTGCAGGGCCCCTGTGGGATGGGGACAGGATGGCAATGGGGTGGGGGCAGCACATGAACACATTCCCTCTGCTAGATCAGGCATTGCTCGCTCTCTCCTTCCCCAGCAGGACAACTGAACCCCTCTGATTCCCCCAAGGACTTCCAGAGCCCCACCTCACCAAGGGAACCTCTCACAGGCACCCCTGGGACCTCCTGGGCTCTTCTCCAAACTAGTTAGCCTCAGGGGAGGACCCTGGGACCCCAAAGGTGGGCTGCAGAGCTCTTGCATACAGGACAGATTTAGAATGTCCTGGAGCATGTTTGTATGACTGTATGGCCACATCCCATTGCTCTTCCATGTACTCTCCAGGGCACAACCAGGGCACACAGCCTGTCCCCAGGAACTGGGATGGCAGCCTACAGCCTTGATATGTGCCCAAAATGAGCTCTGAGCACAGGAAAATTCCTCACCTGCCCTGCCATGCCAGAACTGGAAACACAGCAGAGAGCTTGGACTCTGGCAGAGCTGGGGTCCAAGTGTGTTGCAGGACAGCCTCACCCAGCTCAGCTCCTTGATGGAGGGGTGGTTGTGCTGCTCAGCTCAACACACCCTGACATGTGGAAAGCGCTGCCCACCCAACAAATCCCCCCTCCCTCCTGACACTAAGAATCCACTTCTGTCAGCTGTGGCTGTGGGGGACACAGGGCAGGGACACAGCCCTGGGAGCTGCCTGGGACCCCCAGGGAAGGGGCCCATGGTGTGCTGGGGGCCCTCCAGAACAGCTGGCCCTCTGCTCAGTCTGTGGAGCACCAGCACAGGGCAGTGGGAGCTGACAGTGGGTAAACAGCCACCAGCATGCAGAACAGTGAGCACTGAGATGACATCTCACCCCTCCATGTCACTGGCAGGAGCAGCAGCACAGAGTAACGGGATGGCCTGGATTGGAAGAGACCACAGCTCACTCAAGTTCCACCCTGCCATGACAGGGACAGCTTTCCACTACCCCAAGCTGCTCCAAGCCTCATCCAACCTGGTCCTGGACACTTCCAAAGATGGGGCAACCACAGCTTCTCTGGGCACCCTGTTACCTCACCACCCTCTCAATAAAAACTCTCTTCTTTATATCTTGTCTAAACCCGCTCACTTTTAGTTCAAAAACATTGTTCATTTCCCTGCTACAACAGACCATGCAGATCTGCTCTCACTTGAGTCTTCAGTTACTGTGCACAGAAGAGGAAGATGGCTCCAGGTGCTGAGAGCATGGGCAGCTCCTCCATGGACAGGAACAGAAGGACAGGAAGCAGAGGGATGAGGGGCAGAAGGACAAGAGGCAGGGTACAAGGGACAGAGGGACGGGGGCATGGACTGGCTTGCTCTCCTATGCCACCCAGGGAAGGGCAGGGAAGGGCAGAGCAACACACAGCACGGCCGCAGCAGCCCCCAGCTCCAGAGGGGCTGCGGGGAGGAAGGATGAGACCTGCCACGACAGCTCCTGGGGCAGGAGGGAACCGGGGCAAGGAGCCGCAGACCCGACATGTGCCAAGGCGTGTGCAGCGCTGTGTGAGGGCTCCAGACCCGCTGCCGTGCGTGCCGGGGCTGGGTGATCCCACTGCCGGTGCTCCCGGGCCCCACGGCCGGGCAGGGCACGGGCCCTTTCCCTGCACTGGGACAGGCAGACATGGCTGTGACCACACGGGACAGGCACACACGCACGGGGACAGGCACACACGCACGGGGACAGGCAGACACGGCCGTGGCAGCACCGGGACAGGCAGACACACACGGGGACAGGCACACACACGGGGACAGGCACACACACCGGGACAGGCACACATGCCCGTGGCCGAGCCCTCGGCCCGTGCTGCTGTCCCCGTGTCCGTGGCGAGGGGGCTGCCGGCACATCCCCGCTCAGCGCTGCGCCCTTCCGCTCCCCTCGCCCGCGCTGCCCCATCAGCAGTAACAGTCTGATTAATTCGCTTCCAGCAGGGAGCTGATGGGGCCAATGATGGAGCCGCTGCATCAGGCGCGCTGAAATTGATAGTTTTTCACAGTTACAAATGAGGAGCCTCCTCAGCTGCAAATGGCGCCCGCACAGTCGGACTCCGGTAATGATCATAAAGAGGCTCCTTTAAACTGCGAAAGCCCCTGGGAGCGGGCGGGGGGGCGGCTGCCGCGCTAATGAGAACTACAAGGGGCGAGCAGGCATGGAAATGGCTCCTCCACTCTTGATGTGCATTTAACTGCTTTTTTAGTGCGGCGGCAGAGCCAGGAACGAAGGAGTGATGAATGCAGCACAAAAGCATTTATTTTCCAATTCGGCAAAGTGGCTACGTTGGGAAATGTATGAATTATTTTAATTCACTCAACTGTCCTGAAACATCACTGAGAGCGAGTGAGCGTGGGGGGAGGGGGCGGGCCGCGCTCAGTGTGTGCTCCAGAGACAGGAGTCACTCCTATTCCTTCAACTGCCCCGAAATCTGGGAGATGGGGCTGCCAACAAGGCGCAGTGATGGAGGAAAGCAGCGGTACCCCAGCACGGAGAGCTCAGAGCAGGGTCAGGGCAGAGGGCTTGGAGCCATCCTGCTGCAGAGCAGTGTCCCTTGGCTGGAGCTTCTCCGTGCCCTGCAGGACTGCTTTTGCCTGGCTGGGACACTGCCAGCTGATTGTCACCAAGGGGAACAGCCCCAAAGAGGCCCAGAGGCTGCGTCTGACTCTCAGGGGCAAACTGGGCTCACAGCCACAGGGCAGAGCTCAGAACTGCCCTGAAATGAGCTCCCCTACCTGCTGCGGCTGAGGGGAGAAGGGCCAGAAGAGAGGGGATACTCACAGGGGTTGGGGCAGCTGCCCGGGATAGCCACAGCCTCGTTCCACTGGTCTGCACTGGAGACAGAGTAGGAGCGCTGGTGCATCCCGTCTGGCTTGGAGCTGAAGCCCACGAGGTTGATGCCACTGATGGAGCGCTCGGAGTGCAGGGAGGTGCTGCTGGTCGAGTGGGGAGCACCTGCCAGACAGGAAGGAAGCATGGGCTGACTGCTGCCTGGAAGCACGGTGGGACAAGGCAAAGCTGTCCTGCACCTGCTGCCAAACTCCAAAGGGTGGCTCCGAAGGAGGACAGGCTCCCTCTGGCTCTCCTCTTCCAAGGGGTGCTGGTGCATCACCCAAAGGTGCTGACAGAAGAGCCCAGCACACCCCACTTCCCAGAGGGACCCCCAGCTTCGTGGATTGCAGTGCAGCACCCCGGGATGCACACCTGGGGATTTTGGCACACAGGGTCCCCACAGCTGGAGTTCACAGTCATGATTTCCACTACAGCCTCTGGCACCTGGGCAAACCCAAACCCATCCCACAACCAGCACACCCACTTCCATCTCTCCACTTTCTGGTGTGTCCCTGGCAGGAAATCCAGCCATGCTGGGCAGAGAGCATGAAATCACACGGAGGGTGTCAAAGGAACAAGCAGGGGAACAGATGTCTGTAAGGTGGGGACGGCAAGTGGAAGCTCCTTTTCCCACTAGATCAAAACTGCTGTGGCTGAGCCCAGGAACCTGAACCCCCAAGAGAAGTGGTTTTGGGACTAGAGGCTGTCACACAGGACAAGATCACTCAGTGGTGCAAAATGGGTCAAGTGTTTCTGGACTATAGGAATACCCAAAAAGTCCAGAATAGCAAACAAAACGGTTCTGACAGGGAGCACGCCTCCTCCCGTTCAGGCAATCTGCCACAGGGGACACTGGCCCAAGGGAGCCCTCTGCACCTGCACACCACCAACCCTCTCCCACGCTCCCCTCAGGCCATTCTGCTCCAGCCACTGCACAGCAAATGCTCTGGGAGCTCAGGGATGAGAGAAGGGGCCCCATCCCTACTCTTCCTTCCCTGCCCGGAGGCACATACAGTGAGCTGGGACTCTCACTGCAGCCCACCTGGCCGTGGCCCAGGGCAGGGCCACAGAACAGCTCCAGATGCTGCACACCCACAGCTCCAGCCCTGCAGTCATGATGAAGCTGGGCTGTGAGGAGCTGAGCCACTGGTCCAATGGGACTGGTACAAGTGAGAGCCCTCCATGGAAGCAAATGAACACCTGTGGAAGCAGGTCCTCAGTGGGAGCAGCTACACCCAGGACAGCTCACTTGTCTACCTGTGTGAAACCAGATTCACTTGGCTCTCATGGATCCCAGCATGGCTGAGCTGGAAGGGAGCTCTGGTATCATCCTGCACAGCCCAGCTCAAGCAGAGCCCCCCAGAGCCAGTGGCCCTGGACTGCTTCTGATGACTTTGGAGCATCTCTAAGGAGGGAGAGGAAATAACCTCCCTGGGCAACCTATGCCTGTGCTGCATCACCCTCTGCAAAGAGCAGAGTCCCACAGAATCCCACGTGAAGCCCCAGAGTTCATACATAAATGTGTGTTTCTGTCCCTGCTGTTTCCATAAAAACCCAAGGGATGCTATTCAGACGTGCCCAAGCATAGCCAGGGCTGCTGAGTGCCTGATGGGACAGCTCAGGAGTCCAAACACCCCCTCCAAAGGCAAGTGCTTTGGAAAGGAGGGGTGACGTGCCCACCAGCTCTGCACCAGGCATGCCTGCCACCCACCATCTCCACCATCACCACCATCACCACCATCACCACCATCATCACCCCCACTCCTTCATCACCAGCATGGCAGGTACCTCCCACCCTCCTCTTCCCTGTTCTCATCCTGGCCCAAATGCCCTTTCCCTGCAGTGGTATGCAGGGATCCCCTGTGAGCCTCGCCTGCAGACCCCGCCTGCCAGCAGTGCGGATGGAGAGCCTGCTGGGACACGTCTGCACCCCGAGCTGCCAGGACCCTGCAGCCCAAACTCCTGCTCCCTGCTCCCTGTGCTCCCACGACCCTGACCCCAAGCTGCCAGGACCTTCCTGGCAGAGCCCTGCCACACTGCCTGCCTCCAGCCTGGCTGCTGCATGTTCTCCCTCCCTCCCCTTGTTCAGCGCCACAGAAACACGTGTAAAACCATGACACTGACTTTGCCTCTAATTAGCCCTTAATTTACAAGACACACTCGGAAGGGTAATTAGCTGGCGCTCCGCTCCTGACTGCTGCATCCATCTCCTCTCTGCCTCCTCGTGGGAGGGAGCCTGCTGCTGCTGAAGCAGGGACAATGCTGCTCTCCTGGGACCAGGATGAGCTTGGTCCTGGGAATGGTGCTGCTGGGCTGGGGTGGGATGGGATGGGGTGGGATGGGATAGGACAGGATGGAAGGGATGGGGTGAGATGGGGTGGGATGGGATGGGATAGGATGGAAGGGATAGGGTGGGATAGGATGGAAGGGATGGGATGGGATGCTCAGAGCTCAGGCAGTGTCTGCCAGCACCAAGCCCCAAGAGCCCCCAGCCCGAGTTACAGCCACAGAGCAGAGGAAGGTGAAGAAGGGAGAGCAGAAACAGAGGGCCTGGGAGAAGCTCCTCCTGCAGAGGGGAATTCCTGCAGGGCCCTAGGGAATGCAGACCTGACCCCTGTACCCCCACGAGCCAGGCCAGGAGCCCCACCCCACCAGGCCATGCCCTTTCATCACATTTCTGAGGAGAAGCATAGGCTGTCACAAATGCCAGTGTTTCGTTTTGAAAGAAGGAACAGCTTCCATCAGCCTCTGCAGCCCTCCAAGCTCCTGCACCTCACTCCAGCTGCATGGAGTGAAGGAACTCCCTCACAGCCCAGCCACTTGCTCACTCACAGACCTCACACTGTGCAACTCTGGCTCCTCCAACGGAGCTGCTGGGTGGTCCCAGCAAGGCCAGAACTCTCAGGAATTGCATCCCTTTGGAAGTGACACCTTGGCAGCTGCTGGAAATGTTCCCTGGAAATCGGGTAAGTGACAGGTGACATGTAAAGACTATCTGCCTCTGAGCCAACACCTGCAGGAACTGAATCCCCAAACTGCTGACAGTTCCCCAAGTCCCTCTCCCAGTCACTATTTCCTCAATCCCCACAAAGAGACTCTCACATGGCTCTGTGATGCCTTTTCAGTACAGCCCAATTGATGATGTGGCACTGGATGGAAAATTACCTACAGCCAGAATGGCCTTTTCCCAGGCATGACATGTGGCAGCCTGGATGCCTCAGTGAAACACCTGGATCAGAGCAAACTGGGAATTGTTCATTAAGGTGTGGCTGCCCAGGGAACAGGATAAAGGGGCGTGAGCCAAAGGGGCACCACCAGTCAGGAAGGAGATAACTTGAAGAGTCACTTGAGGATCGTTTTAGGATCTCTTTAATATTTTCAAGAGCAATTTGGCAAAAACCCCACAGGGTCTGAAATTTCACAGTTACAAATGGGGTGAAATTTCCTGGAGACATGCTGGATGCTGCTATCAGGCCCCTACAATGTGGAGGAAACCAGCTTTGGCAGAGGGAATGGGCTATGCTGAATGTTAAAGAGGTACCAGCTGGAGAGCACTTTGAGGATCCCCCTGGGACTATGGCCAAGTACAGGACAGGTCTTTCCTTTGGAGAGCCAAGCCCTGCTCCCTCACAGGCAGAGGGATGCTGCTGCTGCAACATGGTGCAGAGAGAACAACAGTGTGTGGCTCAAGATGGTGATGGAGGTGCTCCAGGATGGGTGAGGACATGGCATGGAACAAACCCTGCTTTCTCTGGTACTGCAGAGGCCAACAGTGTAGATTAATGCTATTGACTGTCTGCCAAATGTGTCCCAAGGAGTCATCACTCTGCCCCTCAACCACTTGTTGCTAACACATCATCATTTATTCCACATAAAAACCAGGATTATTGTGAGTCACCTTGGTGTACTGGCTCCCCAGGGCCTGGAACACAACTCCAGCTAGTGGGAAACCTCCCAGAAACCAACTGGTTCTTGAAGGGAGATGAGAGCCAAGGAGCCTGGAAGAGGAGGTGCCTGCCCATGAAAACCCTGCTGGGGAGCACATAACTCACCCCCCACGCCAATGGGCCAGCAGCTGCCATGGCAGGAAGGTGGTCATACTGGGAGCCCCTGTGGCCCCTGTTCTCAGAGCCACCTGTGCCCCGGCCCAAAGTCAGGAGTCTGTCAGGTTGGTTTCTAAATGAAGCAGCACGTGCTGTTACCTGGACATTGCTGGGTCGTTCCTCATGGACAATTTCCAAGAGTCCAACACATATGGGCTGGCTCCTACCAACCGGGAGGCCCAGGATGCAGACGTGTCATTTGAAAACCATCACCCTCTGTGTTCTCCTTGGGAGCCGGCCACCATGCTGAGCACCCCCAGAGGCGTGGTGGGGCACGTTCTGGGGGACAGACTGAGGTGTTCTTCCCGTTCTGCCGACAGGGAACGTCTGTGTGGAATCACTGATCCCAACTGTGGCCAACTGAGGTTTCCCAGCCCAGCTCCGTAGCAGGGCCATCAGGATCTGCCAGCTTGCACACAGCAGGAGCCATTGCCTTGCACTGGGCCTCACAGATGCTCTGACACAGGGAATCTCCCTCCTCTCTCAGTGCTGCCCTTGCAGAGCACGGTTTTGGACATCTGCACATGCTAAGGAACTAAGTGACACCCCAGCTCCTACCAAAGCTGACTTGTGGTGGGTACAAACCATCAGGACAAAAAACTGCATGGTGCCAGTGTCTCTGGGACAACTGAGAGCCTGGGCTGGCTGTGGCAGCAGGATGGGGAGGGCTGGCCACAGCACTTCCCACTCCCCAGCCAAGGCTCCAGGACACACAGGCTGAGCCAACGCTTCTCTACCAACTCACCTGTGGCTTAGAGGGCAACCGACCCCTGTACAGCCTTACCTGGAAAAGCCTGGGACTGGCTACCTCCACGACACTCCAAAATCCTCACTGAGAGCACACTGCCAGCCCAGGAGCTGCAGCTGCTCTGTCTGCCTCCAGCCTGAGCTCTGCCTGCACCAAGTCCCCACACCACACACAGCCCACGCTGCCAGCTGAGGCACCCCACGTCTGCCCAAGGAGCAGCTCCACGGCCAGGGAAGGTGAGCTCTGCAAGGAAGAGGCGGATTTGTGGAAGAGCAGTGGCAGACCTGGGGCCAGGGAGTGCCAAAAGAGCCCCTAGACTGCCCAAGCTTTGCTGCACAGCACAAAGTCACATCACAGCTCTGCCCCTCCGTCATTCCTGCCTGAACAATGACGGATCTGTCAGAAAATCTGATCCCGACTTAAATTTTGCTGGTGCCAGAGGGATCACAGTGACACTGGGTAAGGGGTTAATTGCCTTCACTGCTGAAATTTGGGCCTTATTTCTGGCCTGAACTGTCTTCCTTCTGCCACTGTCACGGATCCTGGTACGTTTGATCTTAGAGCTCTCGCCAAATTTCTGTTCCTATAGAGGTATTTACAGATGGTGTTGAAATCACCTCTTAACCTTTTCCCCAATAAGCTAAATATATTGAACTCGTCGAATCTTCCTACAGGATGATTCTGAGAGCAGTTCCTGGATTTTACAGCCTTCCCTGTCCATCATTTTTCATCTCATCCTTTGGACACATGAATCCATTAACCTCAGCCCTGTGGGAGTCTCTCCATCCCAAAACTGACTGTTACCATCCGCACATGGAAAATATCTTGACCACATCTTCTACAATTCCTGAATTAAGTAATTCAGCCTTGCCGATTCCAACATGTCCACATCTCCTACCTGCTGTTTAATTTGCTGCCTAATTACAGCTGGAATATGAAGAATTCATCATTCTGTGCTGAGATACATCATTTTGCCTCTTCCCAAACACCAATACAAGTGCTCACTGAACACTTTGCCTTTTTTCCTTATTAACCGTTCTATTATTGCCACGCAGAAATGAAAGAATGCTGGGGTTAACATTCATTAGTTCCTAATAAACTTGAAAAAAACCCTTTCACAGTCTGTAACTCCACTGGTTCCTGTTCTGCATCCTCTTGTGCAGCCCTGGCAGTGCAGGCTCCTGTGCCAGCCAAGGTGGAAGGTGACCTGGGACATGAGCTCCTGGTACTGGATCCATCACTTTTATCTGTGTGTTATGTGGAAACTCCATGGAACATGGAATAGCTGAGAATTAGAGGCTTGGTGAGATACGTGAGCAGTGACTGTTCTCATGACTCTCAGGCTGAACAACTGCCACTCACCCAGCACTGGGCAAAGATGAGTCTTTGGCACGGGATGGTGGTGAAGGAGACCACACTGCACATCCACACCCGGCTGCAGAGACCAAAACAGAGAGAGCACAGGGAGGACACGGGAGCTGCCCTGTGCTCAGCACCTGGAGCAGGAACTGAGACACAGGAGTTGAGTTTTTGCCAAGTAAAGCAGCTGTGAGAGCGATGAAATGGAGGTTTTCCTCTGGGAGAAGGGAACAGAGGTGAAGTGACAGACTTGTGCAGATGTCCCCAAAATGGGAAGCTCTCTATGGGGTGGGCAGTGTTGGTGTCCCTGCCAGCTGGGACACCCCTGTCCCCACAGAGGAGATGGGAGGTTCTCCCCAGCAGCTGTTCTTTGCCAGTGCTCTTCCTTCATCAGTGACTTGTTCCCAAATTCCTCATCAGCACTGTTAATTTGCTCTGTAGATGTGGAGGGCATGGAGCGTGGTCCAGGGCAGTGTGAGGCCACCAGGCTCCCCCTGAGCCCAGAGCAAACGGTGACACAGCCTTTGTGTGAGTCTGGGAACGCCAGGAGCTGGAACACTTCCCATAAAGCCAGGAGGGTCACTTTGAAGGCTGCTCACCATCAATCACTCGTGCTGGATGTGGGGCTGGAGTGCTGGCACGGGGCTGAGTGGCAGCAGGAGCCTCCAGCTGGCTGTGCCAGGCCACACCAGAGCCACCAGCCTCCCACCGGCTGCAGCCTCCAGCTCCTGATCAGCACTTACCCATTACTTTATCATGTTGCCCTGAGTTTGAGCACTTTTGATCACACAGACACAGCTGCACAAACCACAGCAGCACCATGCAGCCAGCTCCCTTCTGCCCACTCCTGCCCCTTCTCACTGTCGGGACAGAGAATGGACAGTTCACATCTCCTCCCCAGCAAGACTGACAGATTTTTAAGCAGTACAACCTTCCTTTTAACTTTCTGGTATCCAGTAAAATATTCTTTTAAAACTCCTAATTACACTTCACATTTTTCTCCATTTAAATTCCTTCTCCCAGAAGATCTGTCACGTAATTGCTTCCAGCTTGGTGAAATGGGCTCAGATACATTTTTGTGTGCATGTGTCTGTGCATGTGTGTGTTTAATACTCTATTTCTGATCTGAATTTCACTCTGCCTGAACAATACAGCCGAGGCACTACTGCGTTGAGTTTGGTGATTGGCTGAAGTGGAGGTGAGAGCAGTGGTCTCCTTGGGAGCTGCTCTGCTGTTCAGAAACACAATCCACAAAGTCCACGGAAGCTTTAGTGCAACTTCATAAAGTCCTTCAGTGACTTTACTACAATCATGTCATTTACTCTCCAACACAGTACAAAGAATTATCTCAGAAAATTATCTCAAAGGTGCTGGGAATGAGCAGCAGAAGCAGATGAAGGAAGTGTTCTAGATGTGTGTTCTAGACCACTCTCCTGGTCTGTTACTGTGAAGAGAGAGATGACTCAGAGTCCCTGCAGAAACCTGGAATCACAAGCTGCAGGAAATCTGCAAGTAACACAACCCAGAAGAGATCCTGAGATCCCTGTGGTGGTGGTGGGAGATGGACACTCGTGACAGGCAGCACTGACATGGATCCCTGTTTGCATGCATAGGTGGAGCAGGAACCTGGGTCTGAGACAGAACTGCAGGAGGGAAGGAAGCAGAGCCAGGACTTTCTGGGTTTGCTGAGAAGTGTGGACCTGGACCAGCACTGCAGTGACTGATGAAGAACAGCCCCTGTCCCCAGCTCCCAAGTGCAACTGGGAAAGGGCCGTGTGGGGACACTGGAATTGCTGTCTTTTCCTACATAACTCCAGTTTCTAAAACCTTTCACTCAGACAAGGCTTTATCCACTGCTGCCTGCTTTGTCCACAGAGACTGCTTGGTGTGCAGCACATCCTCCTGGGGTGCAAAAATTCAAGGGGATGGAGCAAGCCCTGCTCTGTTTGGAGAATAGGATGGCTCTGACCCTTGCCTGCTGGTGATGAGCTTCCCACGTTCCTCTGGGACACCTCCCTGTCCAGCAGCAGAGTGCAGAGCCCAGGCCAAGGGCCTGTGTGCTGATGGCAGAGGCAGGTCCAGATGGACTCACACTGGAGTCGCTGCCTGTGGCCAGGGATGAGCTGGGGCTGTGTGACAGCAAAGATCAGAACTTTGTGGCCTGTAACGTCACTCCCTGGCCACTCTCACTCCTGCAGCACAAGCCTGAGTTGTGTGGATGAGACAGCTTGGTTTGCTGAGAAGGCTTTCAGCCCACCTTTGAGAACACTGGCCACCCGTCCAGCCCAGCCCTCCTTGGCAGCAGCAGGCAGGTTATTTACAATGAGATTTTCACAGGTGGCCACTAATTACACCCCTGTAGCTTTTCCAGGTGCCCCATGCAAGGCACCTGAGCCAGATGTTCCAGCAAACAGGATGCTGACAGCTACAGCCACAGCCCCCAGGCCTGGCTCTCTGCCCCGTGCCCACCTGGCTGCCCTGGACACCTCGGCCAGCCCTGGGCAGGGCTCTGATCACCATGGCACTCTGCTGCCATGTGCTTCTCCCTCCCTGCTCCTCACCTCCTTCCCTTCTCCAAGGCCATTTCCCTGCTCAGCCCTGCACTGCATGGCTCCTTAGTGATCCGGTAAGGAATAAGTATATCAACTCCTAGTAATTATCTCTAATTAGGGTTAGTGATTATACTGTTGGGTTGGAGAAAATCAATCTGTTTTTCCACTGGGGAGGGCAGGTAGAGCTGGGGTGTGGAGGGAGGAAGCACCAGCAGCTCCCTTCGTGCTCTGATCCCCTCCATGAACCTCTCCCTGCCTGCACAGCTCTGGAGCTGCCTGTTCCAGGAGCAGGAGCCGTGTGTGTCTCCACACACAGCTGGGGGCTGTGTGGAGGCACAGTGCAGGGGGCTGGAGCTGCAGAGGCTCCCCAAAACAGCAGAGACCTGAGGACATCCTACATCTTCTCTGGGCACAGGGCTCGCTCAGCAATGGGGCAGGGACTCCTCCACGAGCCCAGGGTGCTCAGAGCCCCACCCAACCTGGCCTTGGACACTTCCAGGACAGGGCAGCCACAGCTCACAACTGAAAGGGCCTCAGGACCTCAGAGCTGAGTATTAGCTCTGGGGACACAGGATCCAACCCACCCACCACTACAAAGCCCCAGAAAATACTCTTCAGGTGACTTAGAGCAAGCCTTGCCCAAATCAGCCTCTAACAATGTGTTCCTCCTGTTCTGACTGCCCGGGGCAGACTGAGCTCTGAATGACAGGAATGGTGAAAAAGAGATAAAAAAACGCCAAATTCTTGTGAGAGAAAAAGCACTTCTTGGGCTCCAAACTGGGGGCACAGAATTAGCAGATGCTTTTGACACTTTTGGCTTCACCTTCTCTTTGTCTCGGTATTCCTTCTTTAGAAAGAAGTAACAGCTGAGGTAATCAGGTTACAATGCCTGGAAATATGAAATTCATCCTAACTGTAGCATATCCTAGCAAATAAAACCCTGAGCTGACCCAGCAGAATCTCAGCCCTCCAGCCTTCTGTCCAGCACTAGAACCAGGCACCAAGGGCTGCTGGTCCTTGTGCCATTCCTGCCTTGTGCCATTCCACTCGGCTGCAGCCACACTCCTCCTCTTCCCACTGAGTCCTGATAAATTTTAGCTTCCACTCAACGCAAAACTTTAAACCAACAGCTCAAGCCCCACATTTGGATTCATCCTCCACCTTCAGACATGCAGATAAACATTGATAAGAGGTTACTGTATGACTGTAATGGTGAATGTATAATATTTATAATATACATATGAATTTGCAGTATTTTATACATGATTCATGATGCAAAATATTAATTACAGATAAATTTTAGTAAATCTCTCATCTCAGCTTCATCTTCAGACTACAAACAATCCTTTAACATATTATTGGGAAGGGCAGAATTCCCACACAGAGGAATAGACAGACCCTCACCCTCATCCTTTCAGCTCGGCATTCCCATGTCCGAGTTACAGAATCCCAGACTGGTTTGGGTCAGAAGTGACCTCAGAGACCATCCACTCCCAGCCCCTGCCCTTGGCTGAAGAGCAGTGACACTGAGGCTGAAATCACAGCTGGAGGGAGGGAGGGAGGGATGGGGGCACATCCCCACAGCTGGCACCGACCCAGCTGTGCATGGCACTGCCCCCACCCCGGTCCCAAGCAGTACTTCAGGCTGAGGGGAGGCACTGGGGGCTGCTCTGGCCTTCACTGTGCTGCCCAGCTCACAGGGACCACAATAAAGAGCAGACAGGACCCTGCCTCTGAGCAGAACACACCGAAATGACTCGTGGTCGCCGTGGAGCCACGCACTGGGCCTGGAACAGAGCAGCCACGGGACTGCAGGCAAATCCCAGGAACAGCAAAGTCCATCCAGCTTTCCCTGCAAAGTGTGGAGCACAGGTGTAACTTGGGATGCTCCTGGACACATGGCAGGGCAGGGTGGCAGGAGCTGCAGGGGAAGCAAAACCAACTTTGTTTCGGAAGTCAGAACTGAGCTCTCCCTCCCGAGTCCCCAATTTCTATTCTTTTGTAGGTTATTAATGACCCTGCTCTGACCTGAAGAATCTGTTGCGCAGCCACAACCAGGAGAAAGGTAAGAGATGATCCACCAGGCTCCCGTCTGCCATGACCTGCACCACCCTGCTCTCACTGCTCTTCTTCCCTCAATGTCATTGTCCCCCACAGCGAGCAGCGGTGTGCCAGGGAAACAGGTTTTCCCTTTTCTTTGTTAATTCTTCCCTCATTACATTTGAAATTCCACAATCAGTGTGCACTGTAATTGTCGAATTTGATGCTAATGATTAATGAATTAAACATGGATCCATCAATTAGTCCTCGGAGAATAATTCTGCATAAAGCAGCGGATAATGTAATTACAGTAACAAAGATAATGAGATGTTAACATCGACGGAGCCCGACGTGACATGATCACAGCAGGCTCAGCAACCCCGGCCTGGGGGAGCCAATCCCTCACTCTGCAGAGGCAGAGCATCGGGGGGCAGGGGCTGGCGGGGGGCCCTGGCACCGCGGTGCTCCCCTGTCACTGTGCCCTGTGCCACCGCTCCGGCCACCAGCCCTGGAGGCCACATCAGGGCTGTCAGGATGGACCCAGCCACGGCCCCGAGCTGCCAGGAGACCCAGCACTGGCCCTGCCATCCCGGGGTCTGGAGCTGCTGCGGCCAGCACAGGATCCCTCCCGCCATCCCACCGGCACAGAGCCCACGACGGGCAGGCTGCCACCCTGTGCAGCCAGGAGTCAGTGCCAGCACACAGAACTCGGCCCAGGGACAGCCAGAGCCTCCTCACCTCAGAGCAAACAGCAGCATCCACCAAGCTCTGCACCCCAAGCAGCGCCTCCACCCACCCTGGAAAGCGCTCTCCCTGGAGGGATGCAGGAGTGATGCTGCAGCAGCTGGAGGAGGAAGAGGCCTCACCCCAACACGTGTCAGACCATGCAGACTGTTCCTCGGGCTGAAGGGAACTCTGACTGTGAGCAGTCCCCACCCCAAACTCTCCAGAGCTCGAGCTCAGAACCCTGTGCTGGCCCCAACTGGCCCGTCGTGCTCAGCCTCCCCTGCACTGAGGATGCAGCTGCCGTCTGCTCTGCTGCACCAGTCAGCAGCACATCCCACAGGAGACTCATGGTCCCCAACAGGCTGGAGAATCCCCCATGAGGCCCCCAGAGTGGAGCAGAACCTTCCCCTTTAGCATGCTCTCTTCCCTCTTGTGCTCTGGCTCCCCCACATTTGTTTCCTTCAGTCCCATCCCTGTCTGCTGCTGGGAACACCTCCAATTGCTGCCTGCAACCACAAACATCTCAGCAGTGCTGCAGCCCCCTCCTTCACTTCTCTTCACTTCCCACTCCAAGGCAGGCTTCCTAGTGCTCAGCTCTTGACATCCCCTGCCATCACAGAGCTGCAGTGCAGGGCCAGCTGGTGTTCTCCATGCACAAACCTGCAGAGGTGTCACAGCCACGGGGCCAGCACCTCCCTGTCCAGCTCCCTTTGCTAACACTCTGGAGCAGGTCCCCACAAACCTCTGGGAAGCAAGGACCCAGGGCTCAGCTGGGCTGAGGCTAGGCTCTTGGAATGACACTGTCTCTTGTGCCACCATCTTTCCTCCCTCACTGAAGTACGTTTTCATCCCATTTGCACCTTGATACGAGCTGCCCTTGTTCCTTGAGCCAGAAACATGCAATGCAGCCCACCACGAGGCCAGGTGAACTGATAACCATAGCAAGGATGCACCTGGGGCCTGTGAAGGAGAGGGCAAGAGAAGTGACATTCCAGTGGGAAGAAGAGCAACAGGGATTTGAAGGAGGCACCTGACCCAGCAGTGCCACACCTCTAGTGAATACCTGCCTTCAGGCCATAGCACCTGTGAGCTCTGGCAGGAGATCTGATCCTTCCTTTCCTGCCCTCTCCAGCCCAACCACTGTAGTTCCACCCCTGCCCTTGGATGGCACCTTCTACCTGACCAGTTGCTCCATGACCTGTCCAAACTGGCCCTGGACACTCCCAGCAACGGGGCAGCCACAGCTTCTCTGGCCAGCCAGTGCCAGGACCTCACCACCCTCACATGGAAGAACTTTCTAGTATCCAATCTAAACCTCTGCTCCTTCAGTGTAACATCATTTCTCCTTGCCCATCACTCCAGGCCCTTGTCCAAGCTCCCTCTCCAGCTTTAGACACTGGAAGGGCTCTAAGGACTTCCCCAGAGCCTTCCCTTCTCCAGGGTAACACCTTCAGCTCTCGCAGCCCATCTCTGTAGGAGAGGGCTTGGAGCATCTCCATGTCCTCCTCTGGACAACAGGAACTCATCCAACACAGAATAAAACCAAGCTTAACTACAACAAGTGAAGTTGCTTTCTTGAACGGTTTAAATACTTGGGCACAATCATGACTGAGCTCAGAGCCCCCAGTGGTTTCACAAACGCAAGCCCCTTCCTCATTGTTACTGTATTTAGCTTGAAGCTGTCTATACCTGCTTTGGAGTTATTCTGAATCCTCACCAGAGCACTGCATCCATGTATTTCATCCACATGCAGTGAAAGGTGAGATTTTATTTTTTTTCTTCTTCTCCCCTCTACACCCCTGGTCTTTCCTCACCCCAGGTGAGGACTGTGTGTGCAGTGGACATCAGGCAGTACACTCACTCACCTTTGTAGAGTTCAGGTCACGGGGGAACCACAGACACTTGCTCTGAACTCTAACCACTGGCACCCTGGTTTTGCCCAGAGACTCCTGGAGTAAGACAGCAAATCCTTCATGTCTCCACAGTTTGTGTCCTCTGAAGATTAACTTGTGACTGGCAAAGAATTGCAAACTTTGAAGCGCTTCCTCTCCAGTTCCCAAAATACATGTCAGATGAGAGAAGCCCAGTGGATGCAGTAACAGCCTCATCCACAGTCCCAAAGGTGGACAAACTGCGAGGTCACTGCTAATTTGAAGACAGGCAGATCCTCCACCAACTCTAAACCCAGCCCTAAGCGTTGCACAGGGATAAGAGCACATCACCTCAGAGGGTCTGTGTCCCATCAGTGCACTTGGTGACTACATCCACTGCTATTGGGCTTGGAGGCATCAGAGACAGATTAAAAAATTCCTCGGAAAAGCCTTTACTGATTGTGTACCAGAAGAAAGACCTTTCTGACACTGCAGACATACCTGAGCCAAGACAGGACCCACAATATGTGCTTAAAGCTGCTGTCCCAGTGCTGAGCCCTGTGTGGACACCCACTCTGGGAGCCCACAGCCCTGCTCAAGGGCCCAGGGCAGACAGCCAACAGGGATCCCAAAGCCACAGACCCCACATGGCAACTGGTGCCACAGGGTCTCACCCCTGCACATACACCCAGCAACACCCACATCTCCTGAACTGAAAACTGGTCTCATTCTAAAGGCTCAGGCACTGCTAAGTCCAACTGCTCTCCAGATAAACTATTCCAACATTCATTTCCCCCCTGCTAGGAAACTGCATCTCCTCTCCCGTGTAAACTGCTCCAGTGCCCTGCTCCAGCTCTGTGGCCCAGACTGAAGGGTCTCATGCTGCACTCACTCCCTGGCACTGGTTTTCCAGCAGCAGTGATCAGTAATCCAGGTCCATCCCAACCCACTCCCGTGAGCCCAACAGGACCAAAAGGACTGCTGAAGTAGGATGTGGGGTTAAGTGAGCAGCTGGTTTGACATCAGCATAAGCTCCTCTGTGGTTTGAATCCTTCCCCAGCTCTGATATCTCTCCTGTCAGAGCTCAGACAAGGCATCTCTGACACGCAGGCAGGGAAGTGTCCCTGTCCAGAATCAGGAGCTGTCCCCACTGGGGAACACTGAGCGTGGGTCGTGAAGGAGTGTCAGTGTACAGTGGAGAGCCAAGGCAAAGACAGGCACAGCTGCACAGCCCTGGTCACAACAGACAGTTTGTCCACAGATGACTTCTGACTTGACAAGAACAGCAGTCTGGGTTTGGGAGGGCTGGTGATGTCCTCCTTGGCACCATGTGAGCAGTGATGTTACTGTGCCCCTGTCCGTGTCTGTGTGTGTGTGATGCCAAGGAGTTCAGCAGCTCCTGGCACTCACCCCAGCTGCATCCCACCTCCCCTCAGCCCTGGGACTGAGGGGCTCTGAAGAACTGTGCTGACAGCATTTCACCACAGGGCAGAGCTGGGGCACAGAGCAGGAATGAACAAGATGGAGATGTGTCACCCAAGCTCATTCTCAGTGGCAATACTGGATTTGGAAGGATTTCTGTGATCAGCAGCACTACCAGCACTCAGCATCCCAAACAAAGCCTTTTCCATAACCTGTGCACCAGACTGTGCCAACAGTACCCGGGAAGAAGGCAGGAGGAAACTGCCCACCCTGGACAAGGACACCAGCCCCAAGGATGCAGTAAAGGCTCTGGGCAATGTGGGCAGGAAGACCCCAAGTTCAGCAGTTCCCCCAGGCAGGGTGAGAACCTCCCACAGCAGCAGGAGCAAGGAGGAGCATGGCAGGAACTCTGTGAGAGGAGGAGTGTCACAGGAACTCTGTGTGAGAGGCCAGAGGGGCAGCCAGCCTCCCAGTCTCACCTCATCACACTCTGGGGCAACTCTTCAATGTGCAAAGAGTGATGATCCCAAACCAGATCTTCACCATTTCTCCAGGGGAAAAGTGAGAAGGAAATAGGGTCCCCAAACCAGAAAGAAACAGAGGACAACTTTTCAGGAAGCAAGAGCCTTGGGATTTTCTTTGGTTTAGGGAGCAGCAGCTTCCACCACGCTCACCAGCCTCCACACTCTCCTCTGGGTGAGGAAATCCCCCAGGGGCTCACACTGCCAGTTAAATCCTTTGGCATTCTTGTGTCCTGGACACCAACCAGCACAAAATCCTAAGAGCAGCTTACCTGTGACCTGCACAGAAACGCTAACACCTACCAAAGGGACTCGCCAAGGCTGGTGAAAGCAAGACACTCCAGAAAGGGCTCTGTCCTCAGCTCAGCAAAGCCAGGGGCTGCTGAGGCATGTGGAGGGATGGCACCCCCACAGCTCCTACCTGTGCCTCCTGCCAGCTGCGAGCTGCTCCGCTCCTTGGCCAGCCCGTTGGCCTTGGGGCTGGCGCCGGGCGCTGCCGTGGCCCTGGGGAGCCGCTTGCCCGGGACCTTCACCGTCGTCCGCAGCAGATCGATCTCCTTCCCGTGGACGTTCTGCATGTAGTCCTGCAGCACAGGCAGAAGGTGGAGGGTCAGCCCTGCCCCAGCCGAGCACCCCCATCTCCCCATCCTCAGAACCAGCGCTGGCCCTGCCCGAGGCCAGGACAAGCCATTGGGAAAAGCGTGGCCGGGGATCAGAGATCCCATGGAGCCAAAGGGCAGGCAGCTGGCCAGCACTTCCCCTGCTATCATCCCTTCTTTAATCTCAGCACTCAGCTGCAACAGCATTAATATAATATAATATAATATAATATAATATAATATAATATAATTACAGCATAAGCAATGGGATACCTAAAAATTCCCTCTCAGGTCACAGCTGGGGTAAGAGAAACCCAAACCAACAGAATTCAGGTAAATCCCTTGCTCATTCACCTGCAGAGCTTCCTGTTATTCAAAACTTGCTGCTTCCACCATTTCTTCTGGTGGACAATGCATTATCCAACCAAAACCCCAAGTGCAGATTGTAACTATCACTCTGCTCTGTCTTCCAGGAGCATCTCAGCTTTCAGCCAGCATGAGGGTGCAGGCTCTCAATCTCTCCTGAGCATTGTGCCCCTTCCTGTGCCTCCCACCCCTCCCTGCTCCGTGGGGCACTGTGGTTCTTCCCCAGCCCTCTCTGATGAGGCCAGCTCCTCCTCAGGCTTGTGCCCTCAGAAGAGGAAGACCCAACCTATGTTACAGAAGGGAACTGCTGGTGAGATCCCGAGGGAGCAGGGACCAACACTGGAGCTCAAGGCTCTGGGAGAACAGGGAGATGGGGACACCATCCCTGGGCTCCTGTGCTGCCATCAAGAGAGGAGCCACAGCTATCCATGGAGAGCTTGTGGCTGCTGCAGGGGCTTGGGTTTACTTCAGTTCACAAGGAGGTCACCAAAAATATTAACTCAGAGATGGTCCCTGTCTGCTTCCACATCCAAGAAAATAAAGACATGAACAAGCTTTGTTTAAGAGCAACAATCCTCCCATCCTGGACCCAAAAGCAGGTGACAGGGGCTGCACAGGCCAGGCTCTGCACTTTCAGGTAGCTATTTGCAAGGGTCATGGTCTCCCAAGAGCACCTTAACACCTTGGTCTGAACTCCTCTCTTTCCACTGACCCTCATGCAGGCATCCTGCCCTCACAGCACACCCAGACCTGGGGCAGCACATCCCCATGCAGACATCCTGCCCTCAAACCCCAGACCTGGGGCAGCACATCCCCATGCAGACATCCTGCCCTCACAGCACACCCAGACCTGGGGCAGCACATCCCCATGCAGACATCCTGCCCTCAAACCCCAGACCTGGGGCAGCACATCCTCCCATCCTCCCAGGGCCAGGCCTGGCTCAAACCCTGGCACTCCCCACACAGAGCCCTGGGTGACTGACACCAGCAGCCTAAGCAAACAGCACAGCAAGCTGCTCCCAGCTGGGTGTGGACCTGGTGACAGCCCTGGGCAGGGACCCTCGGAGGGGCTGGAGGATTTTCCCTCACTCAGCACAACCGCGGCGGTCGCCGGCTGCCTGCCGGAGCGAGCGGTCACTGGCGCTCGGCTTTTATTACCTACCATAAAACAGCAATTTCTTCCCAAGCCTCCTCGCTAATTACCCAGCCAGTTCTCTCATTTCATTTTATTACTGGAATTAACAACGAGTTCAAAGCGTGGAAAGCTATTAAGATGTGTGATTAAGCCACATTCAATTAGTTTCTACAAACAATTTAATTGATGTTGCAGATAGAATTAACAGAAGGTGATTGTGTGAATGGCTCCACTGGCTGCAAAATGGGAGCTGCTTCCCCGGCTCTGTGCAGCGCGGCCTGGGCTCAGCCACGCACCTTCCCAGCAGCAGAATTCTCTCCAAGGCTTTGGGGAAGTGATGGGAAACTGTACCAGGCTCTTCACACAACTTCTTCTTTTCCTGTCGCTGAACACACCGACAGAAAGATAGAAATATAGATGCAACAAGGAAAGCCCTGCTGAATCCAGGGATCAGGCCCCCAGCACTCCTGCTTCCATTTCCAGGCATCCTGCTCGTCCCTGAAACCACCAGCTGCTCGGGTAGAGGCAGAGGTGGCACCTCAGGGCAGGAGCCCACCAACTGCCTCACAGCTCCCGAGCATGACTCTGGGCTGGTGGGTCAAGGCAGATTTGTTTCCAACAGGGAAGCAATCCCAGGGCCAGGGCCAGCTCACCAGCACACATTTCACCGACCTGTGACTGCAGACCTGTAGTTTATTCCTCACTCTGGCTGAGGAAACTTTCAAGTTGGGCTGGAGGTGCCACGATCCAGAAACAAGCTGAGTGATAAACTCTCAAAAGCAGAGCGAAAGATGCAGAGCTCCACCAGGAAGCTTTGGCTGGTAAAATCAGCACTGCCAGAGCCAGGCCCTGACCTCCATCCAATGGGGCACAGACACATCCTGGCCAGATGTGTCCTGGAGGAGAAAGAAATTAGGGCTGGGGATCTCTGAGGTCCTGACACTCACCCCAGAAGGGACAGGGAGAGAATGTAACAGAGATGGAAGAGAAGACAAGCCAGGAGCTGCCCTGACTCATGCCAAGGAACAGCCACTGGGAACACAAAAAGAGCACAAAAATGCTCTGGGGCATTGAACATCCTGATGGACAGGGAAGACTCTCTTCCTGCAAGGCTCAGCCTGCCCGCAGGGACCCCTCTGCTGCATCCAGAATTCTGCCATCCCCCAGACACATGGCAGCACAGGTAGGGAAGAAGCTGGGACTTCCCATCCCAAGGCAAGAACTGGATGCTGTACATCCCCTTGGCTGATGCTCTGTGGCTTGTTCCAGCCCACAGCTCCCCTCACCCCATGCCAGCCAGCCTGGGATCTGCTGCCACACTCAAGTGACAGAAGAGAACCTGTCCATCCTCAGGAGCACAGGTTTGTTCCATCCCTAACTGTGCTCTGCTTGTGTCATCCTGTGAAAAGACACAGGAGCTTTGCCTTGGGCCACAGGATACAAATCCATCACAGCACCTCCTGATTCACTCTGGAAGATGGGGAGGAGCAGATACAAGGGGAGATCCTCCTCTGCACTATCTCTTCCTCCTGCTTGTCCCTGCACCTTCCCCTGCCAAGCAGGTCGTACACCAGAGGGAAAGGGAGGCAGAGGCTTTGCAGATCCCACAGGCACGCTGCCAGAACTGCAGTACACAGTGGGACACAGTGGTGGGTGCCAGGGTCCTTTCCCCAGCCCCTAGGCAGGCAGTGCCACGGGGGAGCAGAGGGAAGCCCAGCCTTGCTGCAGACAGGCTGAGCAGCCCCATGCTCCGTGCCCACGTGTAATCCACCCTCGCTGTAGGTAAACACATCCAGCAATACAGCTCCTATCTCAGGTGCAAGGTTCAGAGCTCCTCGTGGAAACTGGGCAGGAAAGGCCACACTGGCATCACCCTCAGCAACAGGCTGTGCATCACCAGTGGCACCAGCTGGAAGCAAACCAGATTTTTTCCCTGGGCAACACAGTAATGAAATGAAACACTGAAGTGCAGGAAGGAAAGTGAGTGGCATCAATCTTGATCACTGCCCAAGGAAGGAATGGTAAAAAAGGGGAGAAACCTGGTGTGTGGCAGCAACTGAGAGCAGCTAAACAGTGCAGAAATTGCTCTGCCTCCACAGCTTATGGTAATAGCATGGTGATTTCCATGGTGGAAATATGATAAGCCCATACACACAGGTGCACTGGTGAGCACACACAGAGATGGCAGGAGCCACTTCCTCTTGGCTTGGTGCTCCAAAGACCAAAAATTGGGCTTACAAAGCTGG
Source organism: Sylvia atricapilla (assembly GCF_009819655.1). NCBI lineage: Eukaryota > Metazoa > Chordata > Aves > Passeriformes > Sylviidae > Sylvia > Sylvia atricapilla. The sequence goes on from NC_089140.1 coordinate 208,243, forward strand.
AGAACTGCAGACTACAGCACAGTACAGGAATTGAGGACTCTAAGAAAAAGCTCCAACGAATTAGAGAAAGGAAATGCAATGGTTGGGTCTCCAGTTCAAGGACAGCCGAGTCCAGGGGCTCCAGAGCTGGAAAACTGAGCATGGTAAACCCTGAAGTGAGGGTTCAGGGCTAACAATGAGGAGAAAGACTCTGGAGCTCAGGGCACTCCAATACCACACATCTGAGGAGATCAGGGACAGACTGAGGCCCTGGGAACATCCACAAGAGCTGCAGCACCTTGTTGTTCTCCTTGCAGCCCCCTAAACCACCCTGTGCCCCCCTGCCATGCCCGTGTGTCCGTCCTGTGGCAGCACGTCCTTGGCAGAGGTGCTGGGTCTGTGTCACAGGTGTGTCTGTCCGTGGCTGCTGCTGCAGCAGCAAACTGTGCTCAAGAGGGACTGGAGAAGAAGCCATTAGCCCCACAGTGGGGAGGCGACAGAGATGGATGGGGCGGCAGCTGTGTGCCTGAGCCAAGCGGCGAGGAGGATCAGAGCGGCACCGACGGCAGCTCAGCTCTGCACAGGCACCAAGTCCCCATTACCCAATACCTAGCAGCCAGGAAAATTATTCCACACCCAAATGGCACCATCAGAGATGGCTGCAAGGAGCTCTCTGCCTGCTCCTCATCCGGCTGCAGGGAAGGTCCTGCTTTAATGGACTGAGCAGGAGAGAACTGCAGCTTCCCAGCGTAACCCTGCACAAAGCACGTTTCCAGCAGCCCAGCACTGAACAGCCTGCAGGACAGTCTCCTCCACACCCTGGTAAAAACCAACTCTGCTGAAAATGTTGCCTTGGAGGTGGCCAACGCTGAACTCCTGCATAAGGCAGAGCCCAGAACTTTCTCTGCTACCAAACTCTTCCCCAGCCCCTCTCTGCCATGACGGCTGCTGGAAGAGCACCTGCAGCAGCAGCCACAGCACGAAGGACACTGCTCTGCCCCATCCCACTCCTCTACTCAGCCCAGTACTCACGTGCAGGCTGGGGTGGTAGGTGAGGACCCCATTGTCACACAGCGTCACGTACTTCTTCTTCCACTCCTTATTGAGGGACTTGCCGCTGCGTTTGAGGAGAATTCCCTAAAAGAGAAGAGTCACGAGTCTCAGAGGCTGTTTGTTACAGGACCTCGTGCCCCTTGGAGACTGGTCTTTGAGAAGAAACGATGAGCAGATTCAAAAAAACATCTAGGTCAGCTTTCCCATGTTTCCCTGGGCTGCACCCTTTCCTTACCACCCCCTCAGTCCCCACAGACAGTCCCCTCCCTTCCAGGGATAAAGGTCTCCACATGTCAATGCCAATGTCCTTCTGAGGGACCCATCACATCCCCTGGTGTCCCAAACCACTCCTTCTGAGAAACTCTTCCCATGCTGAAGGGCAGTGCCCACACAGGACAGGAGCCAACCTCACTACCACAGACACAGATTGCTCCCAGACCTTCTCCCACCACCCAAAGGACAGAGGGATAGTCAAGGCAAGGAAAAGTGGGGACAGGCAGGAGCTGACTGAGAAACAACAGGTCTCCAAATTCTAAGGGATGCAGATTTTCTTGCCCGTTTGTGATTCTTAGAGCTGTCAAACAGAGCAGGGACACATCCAAGGACAGAGTGCAGGTCCAGGGCAATGAGAGTTAGGGTCACCCCCTTTTCTCATCAGGATTTTACCTGACTCACCCTGTTCTCACTGGCACAACACACTGCCAGGGCCAGGAAATGATTGCACTCACATGTGCTGAACTCCCACCAGGATAACCCAGAACTAACTCCATTGATCTGAACCAAGGCTCAGAGCACAGACCATCCTCATCCTCTCCCCATTCATCTTTACCTCTCAGGAAATCTATCTCCAGCAAAAATTTACCATGTCCCAGGTAAGGGCAAAGGTGGAGAGGGGGAAAGAAGCTGGGGCAAGGCACCAGGTGCAAGGACTGAGGGGCAGGGAGAGCACATCAAGCACTCTGACGGCAGGGAGAGAAGCACAGCATGGGGGAACAAAAGTAGGAATGAGTAACAAAGTCTGGGAAAAAGCTGGATCTACCAACTGTCAGGCCTGGCCCCTCCAAAAGCGCTGTCTGGACAGACACCCAGACTGCCTGTTCCAAACTTGGCAAAAAACCTGGGCCTCAGGCCAGCCCCTCCTCAAAAACCTGGGCAGAAAGTCTCAGCCCTGCCAGCCTCAGCATATTTGGGGGCCCTGTCCCAGTGCCTGGAGACTGAGCTGCTGCGCCTGCACGGTGCAAAGGCCCAGCACGAAGTGATGGGGGGACAACACTGCCAGACGTGGCCGTGAAATCAGCAATAAATGGGGCAGAACAGGCACAAGTCCCCGTGATTCCAGCTCAGTGCTCGGGCAGCAAACAGCGGGAAAAGGAACTGCCTCCTGCACATACAGGGACAGAACAGAAAAACAAGAGTGGCTAGGGCAAAGCCCTGTCTGGGCAGGATCAGATCCCTCGCCCTGAAGAGGACATGAGCTGAAGAGCTCACTCAGTAGTAGTCAGAAGGTGCTGATGAGAACACAACATGGAATGTGGCAGCTGACTGACAGTTCCTGTGTCAAGGTCTGCCAGGGGGCAAGCAACAGCCCCTGGAATCACGGCTGGATGTTCACACCAAGCAAATCCAGGGAAAAGCTACGGCAAAGCATGACGGGCAGAAAACGAGAGGAGAGGAGAGCAGAACAGCCAGTGCCAGCAGTGCAAACAGGACATTAGAGGTGCCTGGTTCTCCCTTGGGTAAAACACAGTATCTGATGGCAGGAGTGACTGTGCTGACAAGTGTGTTTAGCTTTCTGTCAGGTCTTTAACTGAGCAACAATACCCTTAAACACCAGCTGTACAAAACTCATAGAGCCAGTAAAGGATGGAATGAGAACTAGTCAAGTGCAGGGTCTCAAAACATATCCATGTCTAAGAACAAGTGTGGTTATAAACTTCAAACCTGTGTCCAACAGAAGGACTTACAGAGGAGCAGCCAACCTGCATCTGATTCAGACTAGTTCTTCAATATCTTGCTCAAATGAACTCCAAGAAAACATAAACCCAGAAAACCTAAAAGTAATGTGGCAACTGTGTGGTGTAAATCAGTGCAGTGACTGATCCTTAACCCCAACTGCCTCCTATCACAGGGCAAACCGAGCTGCTGAGGACAGCAGGCACAATCCTGCCCAGGGGCCAGGTGGCAGGACCCTGCTGGGGGCTGTCAGGGCTGGTCCTACACTGGTGGGAGCATCCTACACGTGAGCTCTTGGCTGGATGTGCCATCACTGAACAGCTCCCAGGGCAGTGGGGGAAAGGCACCTCAGTCTGGCAGCACCAGTTGGGTCAGACAGGGCACACAGTGCTACCTCCCATCTGTGACATTGTCACGGCGAAGCAGAGCTGAAGGAGTGCTGGGAGGTCACCTCACCCCTCCCTCCCTGGACAGGCTCAGCTGTACCATGTCACCCCAACCTCTGCACAAAACCTGCAGTGATGCACACTGGTCTTCCCCACTGGAGATGGGATCCTGACGTCCTGGCACCTCCCAGATGAGATGGCAGCCATGCCATGCCATGCCATGCCAGCTGCCTGGGTCCTGTGTGCTGTTCTCCACACACAGCCAGTAACACCTGCATTTCCTCAGCACTGGTTCTGGACCCATCGAACACCACAGCTGGGCCACACATTTCCCACACAGAGTATGAAAATGACCATTCCTCCTCCCACACAAAGCTAGTTTAGCTCCAGACCAGCTGAAGTTACAGACCAAACTCAAAGTCACTGTGTGGAACTCTCTGGCTTCTGAGGGTGACAATTCCTTCTGGACAAAGTGATCTCTTCAGGGCATGAAGATTCCTCCTGGCCATGTAATGATCCCTTCTGGGCATAATGATTCCCCTCCTGGCCTTAAACGTGGCTCAGTTCCACAGTGTGACCTGCTCTTTTGTAGCATCCTGCAGAACAGGTCCTCCCCTCCCCAACGTCAACCTGACACACCTTGATGCTACGAAACACCCACTTCAGCACTTCCAGCCTGCCCCAAACACGTGTTGGCTGCAGTCAGGTCAGCCTCAAACCTGCAGCTTGGCAAACTGAAGCACGGCCAAACTCAGAGCCGGAAAGCAGGACCCAGCACTACAGCCCCTTTTTGCAAGCCAGAGCAGTCCGAAAGGGGGAACAGCCCATGGGGAAGGCTGTCCCCACGCTCCCCACAAGCCTCCCAGCCAGGCTCCTGTGGCTCCGAGACCCTGCGCTGGCGCTCCTCACCCTCCCTCTGCCCCTTGTGGGAAAAGCTGCAGGACGTGACTCCCGCACAAGGTTCTCCCGTGTCACACACAGGGAGGAGAGGCTGACCTGCTCCTCTCCCGGCGTTCCGCGGGCCGTGCCCGGCTCGGGGCTGCGCTGGGCTGTGCTGGTGCACACTAAAAGCAGCAGCAGCAGCAATATGCAGCGTAATGAAGCAGGGAGCGGCGATGGCCCCCAGAGGACTCGTTTACTCCACAAATCTCCCTTCCACTCACTTTTTGCTAAGAATTTTAACACCAAACTTAATTGTGAAGTCGCGTATTGATTGGAAAATGCAAATGGCAATTTAAATGTAATCTAAGCTCCCAGCATGATCCCAGCTCCCAAGGAGGAGGAGTCACCCGCCTTGGGCCCTGCTGGAGTGCTTGGCCCGAGCAGAGCCAGGCCAGGGGCCAGGGGACCCCCGGGCTGCCAGCGTGCTCCATGCAGCCTTCCCAGAAAGATTCGGTAGATGTGCAATTAGGAGCTCATTCCTGGTAACAAACAGCTGAGGAAGCTTCGTCTCCCGACCTAATTAACCCACTTCTCAGAGACGAGTGTGCAGCTATGAGGGAACTCCTCCAGCCTTGCAGGACCATCACCAAAAGGACACTGCAGCCATGGACCAGGAGCTCCTGGCCCAGAGCAGTCCTGGAGAGGCACCAGCTGCCTGGAGGGTGTGTAGGCGCTGTCCCAGGTACAGAGGGGCCCCAACACCCACAGTCTCACCTGTCCCCCTGGGGAGCTCCATCTTTTCCAAATGTGCATAAGGGAGACAGATCAGGTCACCCAGAGGTGCTGTGCTGCAGAAGGCAGTGACAAGTGACAATCAAGCACCGTGTGGCAGCAACACACATCTCTCCTCAGCCAAGGCTCCCCAATGTTTCTTCTTCTGCAGCACCCAGCCCAGCCTCCTGCTTCCTGTCTCCAGGCCTCGCGTGCTGAGGGCTGCCAGCGCTCCCCAGTGCTTATGCTGTCCTCACAGAGACCAGGAAGGGGTGGTGGACCTCAGGGACTGCAGCCACGGTGTCGTGGGTGAGCCTGCTGCCCCACAGCACTCGCTGCTTTCAGCTCTTGGTTGGCAATGTAAGCACAGACCAGCCCCACTCTCCCACACAGAGGAACCCAACTGCTCCAAAGCTGACCTGCCAGCAGCCCCAGCACTGAACGTGCCAGCCCAGTGGTGCCCATGCCAAGGGAAGCCAACAGTCCAAAGCTGGCCACAAACCCAGGCAGGAGATCCTGCCCATTTGCCACTCACAGCCCCAGACCCAGCAGCTTCTCTGCTCTTACACCTGGGCAGGACCAATGAGCAGTCTAAGTAGAAAACTAACTAAAGTCCCCACTCTCCCACTGCCTCTCAGAGGAAGCAAGCAGTGAGACCTCCACCATCTTCCAGAAGGGGCAGGTCCATACCAGAGACAACCACCCCCTGTCCCAAATCTTTGCTATACAGAGCTACACCTCCTGGGAGTCTTTGCTCCTCTCCCCACTGGTGGTACCAAGCCATCACTCCCTGTGGGGTGGGGCCATGACAGGAATGTGCCATGCTGTAGTGCTAGCCTCACTATGGACACCCTGGCAGCCCCATCCCCACAAGCCACACCTCATTATCTGCTGGCACAACCTAGTGCCCACCTGTCAAACACCACTTCCCCTCACGTATGTTCCTGTAAAAACACTGCCAGGATCTCTGATCTCTGTGAAATTGTCTCTTACAACTCTGGTGAGAAGAGGTGCCAGTCCTGAACCCAGCATGGACCTGGATCTCCCAGAGGAACTCTGCTCCAGGCTCTCCTTGTGAGCTGCTGCTGCTGCCATGAACTGGTCCCTCCACTTAGCCCTGAACCAGGCAGCAGTTTGGCATCTCCTCCTCCTTGCAGAGCCCAGAAAGGACGTACAGGTTGTGTTTGCAGGCCTGGGCCTCCGCTGCTCCCCATTCTCCCCATTTCACACATGAACAGCATGGAAAGACTTAATCCCAATAAACTGACAGCCTCTGGCAGACCAGGCAAGGTCAGGCCCTGTCAGCAGCACGGAGACACAGGAGCAGGTAAAGCAATCATCCTGCCCTGCCCAGTGCAGGGAGATCCTGGAAAAAGGAACCCAAAGCTCCACACACAAAAGACTGTCAGGCCCGCCTCAGGACCAGCAAGATCTGGGCAACCAAGTCAGGTCTCACTGAGGGCTCCAGCTGCTCCACTCTCAGCCTCCCCTACCCCACCACAGAATAGCTACCCACTGCTTCCCGTTGCCTGGGCTGACCCCAAACCAGAGCATATGGGCACTGCAAACCAATGACCCACTGCACACAACAGTGACCCACCACGGTGACCCACTGGACACCAACAGTGACCCACCACAAACAGTGACCCACCACAAACAACGACCCCACACACACAAACAGCCCCTGTGCTGCAGACAGCAGGGCACGGCTCAGCGTGCAGCTGGGCTGCCTCTTCCTGATGGGGCTGTGCCAAACTCGGGCACCTCAGGAGCAGGGCCCCCATGTGTGACATCTCACAGTCCCCACCCTGGCATTGCCTCTCCTGTCACTGCTCCCTCTGGCCCCAGAGACAACCCTCCCAGTGCTGCCTTCCCAACACCACCCTCCTTTCAGCACGGCCCCCTGCCTGGGGCATCAACAGCCCTGCACAAACCTGCCCCAGGATTACTCCATGGGCGGGGAAGGGCAGGAGCTTTGGCAGCTCCAGCAGTGAGCTCTTCTGTCCCACCACTTCACTCCTCAGCTAGCCTGGCCTCACCGAGCCCTTCCCCATGGAATCTCAGCATGGAATCGTACCAGGCAGCCAGAACCTGGTGGGGATGTAGACTCTGCTCTCCTGCCTCACTCCTGCAATGCAGAGACACAACTGGCCCCGTGCGACTCAGCACTGGCAGCACTGGGGGGCACATGGGTCACAGCAAGCAGGGGGTAAATGGATCCACAGCGGGGAAACAACGTGCAAGGCAGGAGCACAACCAGGCACTGCCAGATCAGTCTTTCCTGAAATGCGAGGAAATCTTGATGGAAACACCACCCAGCCAATCCACACCACTTAGCTCGCCTGGACACCACCCATCACTGCTAGTGATGGACACAGGGCAGGCAACACTCCGGGTTGGATCCAGGCAGTTCAAGCTTCCCTGGAAGCCAAGAGGCAGAAGCAGAATGCACTGCTGCTGGAAGGAGCAATGCCTCTCTTACATTCCCAGCAGCTCACAAGGTGGGCACTGTGCTCACAGTTTTTGTAATAGCCCAAGAAGAGGGGAATCCCCTTCCAGTCCTGCCAGGAGCAGGAATAGGAGTCGAAAGGAGCAGGAGAGAAGAGGAGCAGAGAAGGAGCAGAGAGAGGCTGCAGCAGGGGCTGCAGCGGGCGTGGGGCATGGATGCCATCTGCTGGAACCGCTCTGCAGCCGCCGCTGCAGCCCCCCACCAGCGCCCGGCCACGGCCCCTGCTGCAGCCCCCCACCCACCCACGGCACAGGGCTCACCCACGGCACAGGGCTCACCCACGGCACAGAACCCACCCACGGCACAGAACCCACCCACGGCACAGTGTCCACACCACGGCACAGAACCCACCCCACGCCCGCTGCTGGACCCGGCGGGTGTGCAGCCCCCACGGGGCCGTGCCGAGCAAAGGCGCCCCAGCCCACACTCCCTGGACCCCGCTCCCGCAGCGGGCCGAAGGGGGAGCATCGAACCTGCTTCATGGGAATGGCCCGCCCGCTGCCAATACTGTCCGCTTTACACTCCGGCGCCTTCTTGTCGCGCTCCGGGTCCGCGCCCTTCCGAGACTGGAAGAGAAGAGACACAGGCGCGTTAGAGCTGGGCACGGGAGACCAAACGCACGGTCCCCTGTCCCCAGCAGGCTCCAGACCTGACCACGGTGCTCTCCCCCAGGCCAGCTCCCCCAGCGCACAGCGCAGCGAGGCCCACACCCGGCCCCTCTAGGGACGCTCGGGACACTCCAGCCCAGCCCACAGCAAGCTCTCCTCTCCCCCGACTGCAAGCAGAGCTGTCCTCCTCCTGGCGGAGCGGGGCTATGCGGGCCCCCCTCCCGCGGGGCACACAGGACCATGGCGACAGACAGAAATGGCATGGGATGCGGGTGGAGCATGGATGGAAGCAGGAGAGGCTCAGGCAGTGAAGGAACTCACACCTCTACTAATCCAACAGATTTATTCTGGTAACACACTTGCACCATACAAAGTAGCACAGGTCACCGGGCAGAGATACCAGCCCCTTACAAAAGAGCATGGACAATAAATATCTACCACACGTCTAGAGCGGCGAGAGCGGGACCCACCAGCGCCCGAGGGCCGCGGGGAGAGCAAACTCTGATAAATACAATATGAAATTTACAGTCTGTTGAGCAGAACTCATTCAAAGTGCTTAGGACAGAGGGAAATACCAAGTCATACATGGCATGGAGCACAACCAATACATTCAGAATCACAACAATGGCAGGAGGCAGCGGCAGCGTCTCTCTGGAGCGTCCTACACACCCCCTCAGTCCAGGAGGGCCCCCGTGTGCTTTGGATCAGAAAGGGATACGAGCCCCGCGCGCCTGGGACACCGATTCACCCGATTTTGGGCCCAGAACCAAACAAAGAGATCGAAAGAGAAGAAAACTAAAGAGACACAGATGGCTGCTCGGCTGCGAGGAGAAGAGGAGAAGGAGCAGGAGTCCATGCAGGCTGCAGAGGTGCAGGAGGGAAGGAGCGGAGCGCTAGCGGCAGGCGCTGCAGCGGCTCCCGCAGGCAGCAGCAAAGCGTCTTTTGGCCCATCCAGCTCCATGCGCGGCTGTCGCCCGGTCCCGGTGTGTCTGCAGGTCTTCCCGTCCCAGGAGGGTCGTCCGCCTGGCATCCCCGAGAAAGGGCAGTGCCTAGACAGCATCCAGCAGGCCCAGAAATGTCCCAGCTTAAAGTGCAGGCGCAGGCCGTCTCAGCGCTTCCTAGACTTTACATTGGGGGGATTTAAAAGGCTCCTGCGTGTCTCCGAGGGGGGGACCCATGCTGGCTGGAGGGCGGGCGAGCCTCTAATCTTAGATCAATCCCAGTGCCCATCCCTTATCCGGCCCTGGAGAGGCAATGAAAAGTGAGAGAATTTGTACAGAGGTGCCGTGTGTAACCACCTGGATCTTCTAATTTGGAAGGAGTTGGAAAGGCCTTTTTGTTGATGAAAAGTTGGAAACAGTGGCACATATCTGCAAATATCGAAAGAATAAAGAGTTTGGCAAGTTATACTCAGAACACGGACACGAGTCTGTCAGTGATGGGTGCCAGTGGACAGCACGGACAGGCCACGGAGTGGGCGCCGGCGGCAGCAGCAGTCAGGGCTGGGGCTGGGGTCAGGAGTGGGTGGGCGCCTCGAGGCGCGGGTGGGCGCAGAGCTGGTCTCCACCTGGAGCTCTGGGGCACACAGACCCCCGGGGGGGGAATGTGATCCAGTGGGGAGCGGGAGGGGAGCAGGAGAGGAGCCAGAGCAGGAAAGAGGAGGAGGAGAGTAGAAGAAGAGAGGAGGAGAAGAGTAGAAGAGGAGAGGAGGAGGAGAATGGGAAGGAGGGGGAGGAAAAGAGAAGGAGAGGAGCAAAGGAGTCAGGCATAGTTTGGGACTGGGGCTGCAGTGGCTCCCAGAGCTGGGCTGAGCACCGCACCTCGGAAAGGCCTGTGCCCACCTGGGGACCCTACAAGGACGAAGGCCGCTGGCTACACCTGCGCTGCCTGCCTGGGAAAAGCTAGCGGCAGTAAACAGCCTGCCCTTTCCTTTCCTTCCCTTCCCTTCCCGCCCTTCCTGGTCCTGTCCCACTGCGGGAGGTGTCGGGAGCTGCTGCTGCTGCCACGACCAGATGGGTGAAGACGTCAACGTGAGCCATGGATGTGCACCAGCACACGAGCAAGCAGGTGAGGTGAGCCCCGGCCCCGCGGCGAGCGAGCGCGTGCCGCCGAGCGCAGGCGAGAGCAAGCGTGAGCCCAGGATGAGTGAGCACGTGAGAGCCCTGCACGCATGATGACGTCCACAGCGAACAAGCGTAAGCCCCGCAGCAAGGCCCCCTCCTCCTCCCCCAAGCGTGTGCCCACCCCGGTGAGCGAGCAGGGGGCTCCGGAGAGCGGGACCACGAGCCGGCGGCGAGTCCAGGCGCGGCGGCGCGCAGCGAGCAGCGTGGGCGGTGGCGGCGCGGTGCCAGCGCCCGGCAGCAGGCACGGGCCAGGGAAGGGCACTGCAGCCGGAGCACGGCCACGGGACAGCTACACGGCATTCCACAGGGCGTGAGCACACGGAGGGGAAGGCAGGGAGGGAACAACCATGCGCCGGGAGCGGGCACCTGCCGTGAGGGGCGGCGTGTGCTGGCAGGAGGGATGGGGAGCACAGCCCAGCCGCCCACAGCACACAGACGGGGCAGTGTGGGCCTGGGGTGGGCACAGAGCTGGGCGTGCACTAGATGCAACCTGGGGGGAATGCAGAGTATTCAGGAGGTCAGTGCAGAAGCTTCCAGGATGTCAGAAGCCAAGGGAGATGGGCACATTCCCAGCATAGGGACTGGGGAATCTGGGATGCCAATGGTGCAGTGAGAGGAACGGGGCATAGGACACTGACTTTGTGTGGTCTGGGCTCAGAGCAATAGCGGCTGGTCACAAGGGTGACATGGTGCAAACAGATACAAGGGCTTTGTGGTGCCCAGATCCACAAACAGCAGACACGGTGTGCTGAGCAATGGTGGCTGGAAAGCACATTGAGATGGGGAGAGGAGCAAGGCCGGAGCCTGCACATGTACACAGGGAACAGAGGCTACACCTACACTAGACGTGGGACTGGGACACGTGTGTGCTCACAGTGAGGGGACACTCATGGCTGTGCTCAGAGCAAGGGTGAGTGTGAGGGCAGGACTGTGCACACTGCAGACAGCGTGCAGAGACGCAGGCTGCAAGGCAACCAGCACAGCTGAGGGCTGCAAATGTACCTTGCTCCACCTGGGGCCCACAGCTTCACTGCCTCCCCTGTCTTCCCTCCCTCCACACCCACAGCAGCTCCCACAGCCGCTCAAGTCACGCAGGATTCAGGAACGGGAGCGAGTGGGGCCCCATGCCAGGTGCTGAGCTCTGCACAGCACCACTGGGCACAGCATCACCACCCCAGGAACCAGGGGCTCCGTGCCACGCTCGGGGCATGCAGCCCCAAGGAGAAGATGAGCAGAGTCACTGGTGCTGTGCATGCACAGCTGCACTCCCTGTAACGAGCAGGAGCTCACACACACTACACACCCACATGAGTGCACACTCCTATGTGTGTGAGCAGTGTCCTGCTCCCAGATGCTCCCCATGCACGCACACTCTGCCTGAAGCAGCCTGCAGCACTACGGTCCCTGCACGAGCAGAAGGTCCCTCCCGCTCACACGCACCCCTGACCCTCCTGCCAGCACGGCACGGGTCAAGCTGCAGTGACCCACTCCCTCCCTCTCCCCTGCTGAAAGCCCACGGCAGGGCTCGGGGCCCCCCGTGCCGCTTACCGTGAAGATGTTGGAGCGCCGCTTGGACTGCTTGCGGATGGGCGTGGGCGTGTTGGAGGCAGCGATGGTCTCGATGCGCAGCTCCCGCTGGCTGATGCTCGGGGTGGAGGGCACAGACGAGGAGTAGTCACTGAAGGCTCCCCCACCGTTGGTGGCCTGCAGGAGGAGACGGATGGTCAGAGAGGTCACAGACAGGCCACCTGCAGGAACATCACCTGCCCCACGTGGCCTGATGCCAGGGCAGGGAGTGCCGTGCAGGACAGGGACCGGGTGACATCCAAAGTATCATGGAATCATTTCGGTTGGAAGGGATCTTAAAGACCGTTTAGTCCCAACCCCCTGCCGTGCACAGGGACAACTTCCACAAGACCAGATTGCTCCAAGCCCCATTCAACCTGGCCTTGAACATTTCCAGAGATGGGGAGCTCACAACCTCTCTGGGCAGCCCAGAGAGACATCCAACACCAGGCACTGCTCCTGCTCAACAGAGAGGCTCAGGAAGCCTTTCCTCTCTTTCTGCTCTAGTTTTCTCACCAGTGAAATGTTCAAGTTCTGAAATCAAAAAGAAGGGCAACAAATGGCCAGAGAAACCCAGCTGAAGCCCTTCCAAACATAAGTGTGGAGCAAGGCCTGAGGCAGCAGGGTCCCACATAGCTGTGCCCAGCAGAGGGGCACAGCTAGGGCACCTCCACCTGCTCCCAGAACACAGGACCTTGGGCAGTCATTCCCTTCCCCTCCAGTGAGCCCAAAGCCTGTGAGACAGCCCAAAGCCTGCCCAGCTTCAAGTGCCACTCATCCATTCCCTGTCTCATTGAGACAGCTGTGATGCCAGTGGGGATGCATGTCCCCAGGACTCCAGCCCTCATCTTTCCTGAAGCATGGAGTGCTACACCCCAAGCTCAAGCTCTGTGTGAAACCTGTATCTGCTGCTGGTTTGGAGGTCTCTCTGAGCAGACCCTGAGGCTGGCACACACCTCCAGTGCCCGCAGACAGCCGTAGCCAAGGCTGTGATGGCCTGTGCCTGGGAACATTGGGGGCTTCACTAACCCCTCACAGACTTCATGGAAACAGGAAGATCCAACCGTGCAGCCACGTACCCATGTCAACAACACATCTCTCCACACCAGGTTGTTCACTCCCACCCTGCCCATGCCAGCAGCGTGGGCAGCCACTGGACAGGGGCTTAGGGACATCCCAGATCCACACTGGCGTGGAAGTATTTCAGGTCTGCTGCCCAGAACATCTCACTGTGACACTGCACATGGCAGCCCAAGCTCCCTGGCAGTTCTGAACAGTATTTCAGAAACACTTGGAGGAGCTGTCCCTAGAAGGGCTGGTGAGCTCCAGCACCCCAGAGGGGGCAGCCTGCCTCCTCCCAGCTCCATGCTCACAGAGTGGTGGCATCAATGGCCCAGTGACTTCCTCCATCCTGCCTACACTGAGCAGGAATGGAGCCTACGCAGATCATCTTCTGGAGAGGCTCCACAAGAGACCCCCATCCCCAGTGGGATCAGAGCCTTATTCTGAGAAAAGCTTTTCAGAGAAGTGTGAAAAGGGCTGCACAGGTAGAGCAGGGTCCACGACCCATAACCCAATCTCAGAGAGAGGTGCAACCTTCACCCAAGCCATGGATCCCATCATCTTTGACAAGAGATGGGCACACAATGAGAACTTAGGAGAGGAAAAAGCCACCCAAGCAGCATTTCAGCTTCCTCCTCAAGAAGACAGAGGAAGGAAAATAATTGCATGCTGTGAGCAGGTGGGTGGCTTGGACGATTCCAGCCTGTCTGGAAACAGGAATGTTTCTGGAGCCCTGAAACACAGAACAAGAGGGAACCTGAGCTGGTTGTGCTTTTCCACAAGTACAAGAGGCTGGGAACTCTGTCCAGAGAAGGGAATGTCACCTGGGAGCTTCTCTACAGGGTGAGGAACCCTGCACTGGACAAGAAGGTTCTGCTGCTGAGTCCCAGGGAAGAGGAGACCACCAGGGACACAAAGGGGCAAAGCAACATGTCACCTGCCAGTGACTTCTGAACCTTCAACAGAGAGAGCTGCTGTCAACCCCAGGTCCAACACCCACACAGGAGTTCCACAGGAGCTGTGATGAAGGAAGGGCTGCAGACAGCCAGGGCCACTGAGTGCACACACACAGAGTCTGTGTTTAACTGATTCATCATGTGTGAACTAGGTCAAAGAAAGTGAAATATTCCAAGTGTTAGGAAGAGGAGGATGCAGCAGCAGAGACAACCTGCCACAGGGAACAGTGAGCTGGGCATGGCTGTCCCTTCCAAGACCAGCTCCTGGCCATGCTTGGCACGTCTCAGTGACCTTGGCAGCACATTCATGATGCCACGACTGTGGGAGAGGAGCCAGTTCGGAGGAGCCTGGTGAGTCTAAGCTCCTGCCAGAGCAACTGGAATAAACCCTGTGGATGCAGGAGATGGACACAAAAACATCAAGGAAGAAAATTTGCTACACCCTGGTTTATATTTTACTTACTCCCTGCAGATCTGTGTCATTTCTGTCTGGCCAGAACAACTTTCCTTAGTCTGTAAGTCTGCCTGGTTTAGAGCCAAGGTTACTGTCCTTGAGTGATGAAGGATGGAGGCCTTTGAGCCCCCCATGTCCCACTGACCAAACCTCAGGAAGGGCTCTGGGGCTGGAGGATGGTTCACACCAGGCTATGAAGGCAAGCTGCCGTGAGTTTGGGGGCAGAGGAGAAAGTCCTTCAAAGATAGAGTGGATCAGGCAACCCTGAGTCACCAGTCCTCTGCTGGAGCAGGGAGCTCCAGAACTTCTGTGGGATCCAGGAAAAACCTCAGGGATGTGGGAAAGCCCTGAAAAGATGGACAGGTTTGGGCTGGTACCATGTGTCTATTTGCAGGTACTTTGCTGGTGGACCTGAACAACCAACTGTGGTCACCCCTGGAATCTGAGAACACAGTGGGAACTGGAAACTGGTAAAACACCTGTGGGACAAATCCTTCCCATTAGTGTGTAGCTGGTGGAAGAGCATCAACAGTGCCACGGGTGCCTGGGAAGGGCAGAACACAGCCCTGGAGTTCAGGGGCAGTAATTACTGGCCTAATAAGGCCTGAGACGTTCAGAACAAGTGGTTTGGGAAGGGCTCTGAGTGGAAGAGCACAGACAAACAGCAAACACCAACCTGGTGTCTGCAGGAAGAAGGAGCAGCCAGAGGAGCATATGGACAATGGAAAGTGGGCACCACGAGCTGAGCAGGAAGCAGGACACAGGCTTCCACCAGGAGATGCCAGCACCTGCTGCTGCAGCTCCTGAATTCTGATGGAACGTGCCGTGGCAGGCCAGTGAGCACTGTTACCAGCTCAGGTGAGCTGCCCTTGGGGCTTCATTTCACTTGCAAACTTTGATATTCCACCTCTTTCATCTGATCTCTCACTGAAGCCTGGATGAAGGCCCTCCCAGTGCTCCCAAAGAACCCATGCAGGAAGGCAGACTGAGGCCATCGGAGAGGAGCCATGACACTGGGCAGTCCAGAGCAGGGTGGGGATGGCAGCAGCTCCCAAGGCCCAGGAGGGCACCCAGCTCCCTCCACCCACCCGCCAGGAACCTGCATGGGGTACCCGTGTTACCTCCTGCCAGCTGCTGGGAACCAGTTTCCTGGCAGAAAGACAAACTGCCATCCCACAGCAAACACAGCAGTGACTCACCCACAGCCTGGGGAACTCCCAAAGGCATCCCAGAGGCCCTGAAGAAAGACTGAGAACGGGACAGCAAAAGTGAGGAAATCAGGTAGAACAACTCTGCAGGTGTTGCAAGCACCCACTGGCCCGAGAAACTCCCATCCCCTCCCTGTAGGCAAGGGCCAGGAGCTGCCAGGAGGGAGCAAGGTGGAAGTCAGGGCCAAGTGAGGAGTGGGATTCCCAAACCTATCCAACCTGCTCACTCAGCAACAGGTGTGGGCAGGATCCAGAGAGGAGAGCCCAAGGCAGCAGGCAAGAGCTTTCTCTGGGGCTGATGGGTTCTGGGGAATACAAGGTGCCTGCTCCAGCGTGTGCAGACCCACATCCCTCAAGCTGCTGGGAAGGCCAAAGGGACAGATCTGTGTCCCCAAGGGAGCACAGGACTCCAGGGCTGGCCCTGGCTCCTGCCATACCAGATTGATGCTGAACAGAGTAGCCAGGGTCAGCGACTCACCAAGCACATCTAGTGACTCATGAGAGCTGGTGGAAAATCCTGACCAAGGCTGACCTGTTCCTACAGCTTCCTTTCCCTTCCCATGGATGGAGCAATGTCCTTGAGGCTCCAGGCACCGCTGCAGAATAAGAGAAAAAAACCCAAAATCCCAAAGGCAAAAATGAAAACAGGGCCTTTGGCTGGTTCCCAAGATGATCATCCACTGTGCAAGGAGACCAGGACACATCCACAGCACCACTGTCCCAGGAGAAGGGAATCCACCAGACAGATGGGCAACCTTGGTAAAATCACCAGGTCCTCTGGCCTCCCTCCTCTCCCAGTAACCATGCTGGACTGGTCCAGCTGACAGATCAGACGAGCAGTGGCCATTTCCAAAAAAGTTAATTTGGCTCAGCCGGTAGTGTCAAGCTACTTCCAGAAGAGTTGTGCCCAGAACAAGAGAAGAGGCAGGGCTGGGTCTCAGCTCCTACCTACCAAAAGAAGCCCTTTGTAGGGGCCCCCTGGTTCCCATTCCAGGAAAAGTGCCTTCTCAGCTGGCAGCTCCAGAGGACAGTGCTGTCCCCTCGGTATGGGCCAGACCAGGCCCAGAACACTACTGCCAGCCCCAGTTCCAGGGGCTCCTCCTGCCCCTAAATGCCAGTCCTGTTGTTCCAAAGCCTCCTCCTGACCCCCAAGTGCCAGTCCCACTGTTCCAGGGACTCCTCCTGTCCCCCCAGGCAGTACTGGAAGGGAAGGGGTTCGTTCTGTCGAAGTGCACTGACATCTGCAGCATAAGGCAAATGAAAGCTCCTAATTGTGTTTTTTTTTTGTCTGGCTTCTCTCCACCTCATCTCCATGCTAAGTCCTGTGCTCTTAAACTCCTTGAGAGCCTTTTTCCTGTTTTCCCTGTGCCAGTTACTGCTCTTTGACTTGCAAAAGCAAATGAGAAACCCTGGTGAGAGCCCCAGGGCCTCAGGTATGACAGAGTTCAGCTCTGCTGCACAAACACCTTGTCACTCTCCTACTGGTCCCTCCTGGCAGGGTGAGCCTGTCCAGCCCCTCCCAGAGCTGCCCCAAAATGTATTGCTGGGCCAGGGGACACCAGGGCACTGCTCCCCAGTGCTCACCTGGCCATTGTGCCCTCCCACGTGGGCAGCCTGAGGACACACCTGAGTGTGTGGGCTGCTCTGCGCAGCTCCCTGTCAGAACCATCTGTTATGGGTGAATTTGTTTCCCAAAGCCACTTGGATTTTCCCTGAGGACAGTGGGGAGCAGCTCCAGAACCTCACTTCCCAGTCCATGCAAGAACAGGTAAATACTTCACGGCGTTTTAGGACCACTCACCATTGCCTCGCTACCTTTGGAAGTGTTTTTAGTAACGGGGGAGAGACGTGCAAACAGCAGGGCAAAGATCACTGCACAGGGCATTGGCACCCAGAGGGTTTGTGGTGGGCCACACAAGACCCCAGGAACACAAACTGACTTTGATCACCCTTGTAGGGCCCAGGTTTGCTGAGGGTAGGAGGGGCACGGCACTGGACAGGCACAGAGCAGGTCTGGGGAGGGGGCACGGGCCAGCAAGCCACAATCCCTGTGAGCTGCACGCTGTGTTACTTCCCTTCACAGCTCTGCTTCCCACCACAGCTCCCCACGTCCCTCCAGCCAAGCCAGGAGCACAGTGAGGTACAGAGAGCAAAGGTCTGTCCCTGAGCAGGCAGGCAGAAATCCCCTCTACACAGTCGTCTGCAAGCCGTGCTGAGAGGAGCTCTGTGGGGAGGAGAGGACAGCAGGGACAGCTCTGACCAACGCCTCACAGAGCTCATGACATGCAGTCAGAAAAACCTTCCAAAATTTGCTTCCCCGCAGCCAGTCCTAAACCCACCCCTTTGTTCAGTGCTGCCTTTCCTTAAGGAGCTCTTTCTTGTCACACCTGTGTATTTTAGGTCAGGTTTGACCTATCCCTGCACTCACTCCTCAGCTAAATCAGTCAAGTGCTTACTTTCCTCCCGTGTCAGGGTCTCTTCCCTACCACACATTTGTGCTTCTCCTTCGGGTTCCGTGCACAGTCACACGAGTGACTGGATTCAGACTGGGGGGTCTGGCAGCCCCATCCCTCACACAGGGAACACTTTTCAGCCTCACAGCAAACACACTGCCTGCCTGGCACAGCCAGTGCCAATGACAGGTATTTACTGGGACTCCTCTCATGCTTTGGACATGGAAGAAAACACTGAACAAGTGTCCAGCTCCCCTGAGAAATGCTGACCTTGGCCATCAGCCTTTTGCCTCCCTTTCAGCACAAATGGCCTCTCCTTCCCAACCAAGCTCATACTGTACACAGTTTGCTCATAAAGCCCTCAAATTACCAGAGATACACAAATCTGTATTTCCCTGGGACTTTGCTCTCCACCTTGGATGTCTCCCACTGAACTTGTCCCCAGCTTTCTGGACACAAGCACACTCTGACAGAACCTGGCTTTGCAGCCTTCCCCAGCTGCCCATCCACCTGCACTCAGACTTTACCTGAACTCGCTGGTGTCCAGGTGACCTGCCGCACCAGGAAGCTGGCACAGGTCTCTGCAAAAACCTACAGTCACCTACTTGCAATCCAGCTTTAGAAGCCTCCACAACCAGGTAGCTGGTGGCTGCAGATAGGGCTCAGGTCTGTGGTGGGGGCCCAGGAGTCCTCCCAGGGCCTGGAGGTTCTGACACACCCAGAGTTTCAAAGGCAATCCCCTTATGGAAACCCATCAGCTCCATGTGCTGTCCCTCAGTCACAGGCAGACTTCCTGCAGTCCCCGTCACACATCCTGTGACTCTATGCCAGTTGCTCCAGAGATGGAACCTGTCCCCTTGAGTGCCCTGGGGAGCATTGGAGCCCAGGATCCCTCCTTTCTTCCTCACCAGTTGCCTGACCAGCATTTCTGTGGGCACTGGGAATGTAGCAGAGCTACAGTGAGGCGGCTGCCCAAAGGATCTCCTTCCCCAGGTCCTCACCATGGAGCCTGTCCTGCCTCAGCTCTGGAACAAACACCTACAGCATCACCATCCTCCCCACACCAAGACCTTGGCAATCCTTACCAACAGCACAGAGCCTTCCTCTGGCAGAGGGGAGGGAACCTCCTTCAGATCACCACTGAACCCACGTTTCCACAGGTACCTCCCCTCAGAAGCCCCTGAGAAGCCCTCAGATGGATGTGCATGTAGACCATCAGCGTTCTGAGTCCAGGGGAAGCAGGACCTGAGCAGCTGTGCCCACCCAGCCAGGGCAGCCAGAGCACCACCCTCCCCAACACCCCTGTGCTGCCCAAGAGCTCCCCACACACCCCTCATGGCTCTGCTCCGTGTCTGCCAAAGCCCAACACAGTCTGGGGACCATGAGCCACACCCAAAGCTTTAGCCATGAAACTTGACCTCAGGGCAAGCATCAAACTGTCACACAATCATAAAATCAGGGTGTGCTTTGGGTTGGAAGAAACCTTCAAGTACATCTCATTCCACCCCCTGCCGTGGGCTGCCTTCCACTAGAGCTGGTTGCTCCAAGCCCCACTGCTCCAAGCTGGCCTCAGACACTTCCAGGGCAGGCACAGCTCCTCTGGGCTATGGAAGGAGCACAGGGTGACACCACTCTTGCTCTTCCAAAGAGCCAGCACACAGCAGCAGTACAAGCCTAAGGCTGAACTCTTGGGTACTGAGCTGAGGGTGCAGAGAGCACAAGAGGTCCTTGGCTTCCCCCATTCCCATTCCCCACCTGGTTGATGTGGACAGAAGGAATGGAGGCTGCAGAAACAGATGAGTGGCTGGGTGAGTTGGGCAGGGACTTGCAGGGGCCGATGGATAGCTGGTGCTTCTTCCGGAGAGCCACCACCTTCTGAGCCACTGGAAAAGGGAGAAAGGGACAGAGTCAGAGATCAGAAAACAGCTTCCTGCACCCACAGATTTCTGGAGGGCTTCAGGGAGACCCAGGCCCTTCCCCTGACTGATGTGCTGCCTGCACTGCTCAGGCTGAGTCCCCAGAGGCCACCTGCCCTCTCGGGCATCACACAGAACAGCAACTTCCCACAGACACCATGGAGACACTACGAGCCCGGGCCTGCTGCAGGAGAATCCCTGGGCAGTCCATCACTTATCAGTCACCCCTCACAGCAAATCCAGGAGCCAGGTACTGCACTGAACTGCCTGGAAAAATGCCACCTCCATCAGTCTGGGCCTTGTAGGTCTGTAAGGTGACACCCTGAGGGGTTCTGTGTGAATCCTTGGTGGGTCACTAGGGACCTCTGCATGCTCCTCCTCTGTCCAGACTTGGAGTGCTGGGTTTGCTTTGAAACACTGAGTGCTGCTCAGGGGCTGGTGCTCACAGTGACACGGGGCAGGGGGGCTGCTCAGGCTCTGCAGGCAGGGCACACCTCACTGGCTGTACAGCACACCTGTGTGGGGCAACCAGAGAAACCAGAACAAAGACTGGTGTAAGGGATGGCAGAAATTATCCCAGAGAAGATGTTCAGGAAGTACAAGAGCCTGGGCCCAACGTGCAGAAAAGTGAAGGTCACCTCAAGGTGCCTCTTTTCAGGACTGGGGAGGTGTTACCCCTGCAGTGTGTTCTCACTGGCCTCATTAGCAGTGGTGGTATGGGATAACTGATGGGCAGAGCCTCTGCCAGGCTCCCTGCCTGTAACAGCAGAGGCTGAGGGGTTTTTTCTGGGTATTTCCTTGGTCCCTGGAGCTCACAGTGTGCCCAGCCTTGGGATGGGAGCTGTCCCCTGGGCAGGGGATCCAAAGCCTCCCTGGGAGCTCATGTGGAGCCTGGGCCTGAAGCCCTGTGTTTGAGGGGAGCAATGGACAGCACCCAGCCATAGATTCTCAGCCGTGGAGCCACTGGCTGTCCTCTCCTGCCCTCTCCAGTTTTCAGGGCAGAGGAAAGGCAGGAGCATGCAGTTGGGATCTGCAGCAGAAGTGAAGCACAAGAAGTCACCCACAGCACAGGGCAGCACAGCTGCTGTCCCTCCTGCGCCCCGCAGGACTGGGGCTGGGTCAGTCCTCCTCAGGAACATCACCAAGGTGACCATGGCTAGGCTCTCTCTGACCTCTTCTTGGTACAGAAACACCCTTAAAATGAAGCCCAAGAACTGAGGCCCCCCACACTGATGGCTCCTTGAAAACAGTCCAGACATCTGCTGAACCTGAACTCCAGATTTCTGCCAAGAAGAATTGTGAGGGAAATTTTAAGAATAAAGTTCTTTAGCCAGCCCTCTTTGGAGCCAGGAGGGCAGAAGGCACATCCCACACCAGCCCTCACCTCAGTGGGGCTCTGCCATGAGGGGACCATGCCAACCACCCCTCAGGGAGTCCTGAGGCTGACCAGACACTGCAGGACACAGCCTGGCATAGGGCACTGTCCCTGCTTGTGCCAGGGCCACCTCCTGGCAACACCTGGCAATACCAAGATGCCACCCTCTCACTGCAGAGGTCACTGTGACATCTGTGGACTCGGGAAGGATGGAGGAGTGCAATTCCCACAAAGCCAGCAGCACCTCCGGGGGGAATTCTTCAGGACATGAGAAACCAGCAAGGAGGAAGTGATCCCCATTCTCCTGCCACGTGTCCTTCTCATGGTGACCTTTGGCAGCCTGACTGCCCAGACACAGCCTCAGCCACAAAAGTCTCAACACCATCAGGTACACACTGCAACATGCTCAATCCAGACAGCACAGCTCAATCCAGACACAGCTGCTGGCTACAGACCACCCAGACCCGCTCTGGGAACAGGGTCTCTGCTGCTCCTGCCCGAGCTGTGGTGGCACAACAGCCAGGGCCACCCAGCTCTTCGAGAATGCCCGTGCAGCTGGGGAAGATGGAGATATCAGTTTTTCTGTCTCGGAGCATCCTCCCCACCCTGCAGCACCAGGTGTGTGTGTGTGGTGAGCCATCTGTGCCCACCAAGGGGCAGGGGGTCACTCCCTCAAGCTCCTGTGCCAGCACATCGACCTGCTCCCCGAAAAGGTCAGTGGCCACTGGCTGTGTCCCGGGACAGTGGCAGGGAAGGGCTCTCTAGAAACAGAGGTGCAGCACACACTGCACACAGCACAGGCAAGCTCAGCACTGAGAGCAGCTCCTCCTGCTCCTGCTGTGGGAAGCAGACATCCCTCCCAGCCTGCCCGGGGTAGGTCTGCTGGGGTCTGGGCTGGAAACGTGTGGGAGAAGTCATATAGAGACAAGGTCTGATGGAAACTGGATTGCCACGTGAGGCAAGGTCCTCACAGAGTCTGTGACTGCCAGGACTCCACAAGGTCCCAAAGCAGCTGCATCATGACCCACCTGTGCTCACTAGGAAGAATCGCTTACCCACTCTAGAAACACCTCATCCCATCTGCCTCAGGCCCCCTGTCCTGTCACTAGAGGGAACACACAGTCCCCTTTAGGGTAAGGTCACAGGTCATTTAAGCAGAGTGCAAACTCCCAGGAGGTGGTGCAGGTTCCCTGTGCCCCTCAGCATCACTGTGTTGCAGGCTCCTCTCCAAGCCTAAGCAGGAACACTCTCTCACGCTGTTCCCATGAGGAACAGCTGGCCCATCCAGCTGTTTAGGTGCTGCTTTCCTACTCCACGGGCAGCACCAACTGCCCTGTGGGACCCCAGTGCTGTCGCATCCTGCCCAGCACCCCGACACAGCTGCAGTTACCATCCTGGAAGACCCTCTCCACGTTCAGGCCGTAGGTAGCACAGGTCTCGTAGTAAGTGCAGCGCTTCAGGTCATTGGAGAGCTTCCGTGCCCGGGAGTCGTCGATGACACGGGGGTTGGTGGCACTGATTGCATCTGCAAACCAAAGGGACAGGAGGCTGAAAGGCAAGGACCCTGTCCCACCTACCCACAGGTCCCATGACACTTCTGGCCTCCCTCCCTCTCTTCACACAGAGGAACCACCTCCATACCACTGCCCCCTAAATGCCTGTGATCACAAAATCCCACGTCTGTAGAAAAATGGATGGGTCTCAGGAAATGAATCTGATTCCATTTCTGAAACCTCCCAGCCACTGACACTCCAGCAGACACAGGCAGAACACCTCTGGGAGGTGTGGGGACCAAGGCCAGGCAGCTCCAGCTGACAAATAGAATACATTTGTCAATCTCCACCATTTTAGGGCTCACGGCCGAGCCCTACATGTTAAAGGATCCAAGGGAGAGATCCTCCTGGTTTAACAAGAATGTCAACTCTGCTGGGATGTCTCCACAGCCAAGGACTTCCTGGGCATCTCCAAAATACAGGCTCAGTTTGCGTCCCAGATAGCCACCAAGTGCTTGCCTGTTTTGGAAAACCTTCCTTCCAAAGAGGAATCCAACTCCCTGAAGACAAGCCAGGGAGAAGTGGGGGCTGAGAACTGGGACCTGCACTGTGAGGAAGCCCTCCTTGAGCTCTCCAGATGGTTGTGTGCCTGTACCAAGGCTAGGACCTCACCTGGGACAAGAATGGCCACTGACCCCATTACATGTCCCACTCCTGCCCCTCACAGTGCATGCTGCCACCCCATTCCTGAGCAAAGATGACTCAGTCCTAAAATTCATTCCATAATCTATAAATACCCAAACCAGCACCATTTTTCCCTAAATCCATGTCCTGCTCCTCGCTCTCTACTGCCACACAGAAAACTCTTCACCCAAGGCTCCCTCCTGCCCGTGCTGGCAGAGCTGGGGAAGGCAGCACCAGGGTATCATGCCATTTCCAAGAGGAAGGTGTCTCCATGGCACGAGGCAGCTCTCTGTGGGGAAGCTGGGATGGTGTGAGCAGGAACTCCCCCCTGGGGACCCTGGGCTGAGGCCTCAGCACTGTCCCCCAGCCCCACATACGGCTGACAGACCAGATCCCCACTGTGCCCACAGGGCTGGCACTCCACACTCCCTCCTGAGGCTGGGGGAAGCCCAGGCACCGTCCTCACCCTGTGTGCCCACCAGCACCATGGGCACCTCCGCCGTGTTCCGGTAGCTGCAGAGCCGCAGGTAGTAGTTGTAGACGGTCTGGAAGCTGATCTCATCCTCCAGGCTGAAGACAAACACCACTGCATCGACCCAGGCAGCAAACTGAAGAGACAGGGCAGGATTACAGCGTGGACAGCAGCTGCAGACCCCGAGCAGCCAGCACACACCTCCCCCAGTCCCTGAGCAGGACAAGTGGGAAGGGACCACAGGGAGGACAGGTCTCCTACCTGGAGCTCAGGGGGGCCCCCTTCATCTCGAATCAGCAGCAAGTAGCTCTGCCCATCCACCACGATCTCCTTCTTAAACCGGCCACCTTGGGGAGCAAAGCCACCGTCAGTAAGGGAGGTGCAGGCAGGGGACACCCCAAATGCGGGCTGGGGGAGCTGCAGAGCCCCGTGACAGTGGTGGAGGGACTGGGATCACCTCCAGCACCAGGGAGAGGAGTGAGGACCCAGCCCACCCCCAGGGAACCAGTCCTTACCCTCTGGAGACTCCTCCTGCACGTAGGTGCCGGTCAGGTAGCGGTGCACCAGGGCCGACTTGCCACTGGACAGGTTCCCCACGATGCCCTGGAACAGATGCACGTGTCACCTGTGCGCCCAGCACGTGTCCCTGCACACGAGGCCACCCCCTCGAGGTGACACCACCAGCGCTGGGGCACACACTGATGAGAGGCAGAGTGTCCCTGAGAGGACAGGGATGCTGTGACCCAGCCCAGCATTTGGTGGGAGGCCAGGGTTCAGTCAGGCAGAGAGCAGCCAAAACTGGGGCACAGCCACCTGGACAGAGGGCAGTGAGTACTGTCATCGTCACCTGAACAGGCACAGCCCTGTCAGAGCCACCTCAGCTCTTCCCACAGCCTTTCTGCTCCTCAGGGAACACTTGCCATCCCAAGTCAACTCAGAAGGAGAAAAACCTCTTCTCCCAGCCCACACATCCCAGTTTCGGGGTGCTGCAGCTCTGGACAGCAGCTGGCAGTGGAAGAGGAGCAGAGACCAGCTCCACGTTGAGCACAGCCCCAGCGTGTGCTCATGGCTGAGGCAGCAGCACAAGGGCAGCACTACGTGCATCTCCCAGCAGGGCCAATGGTGCCGCCCACACGGAAACACCCAGCACCAGTGTTCCACCAAAGCAAAGGATAAAGCCACTGAGCGCCGAATTTAATGGGGTGGAAGCACATCTGACTGCAGCACCCTCAGATTGGCTATGAAATGCAGGTGGGTGTCCTGGGATGAGTCAGTCAGAGAGCCCAGCTCTGCTCATTGTCAGTGTCTTCCTGACCAGGGACCAGGTCTGCACTGAAGGATCTGCACTGAAGGGTCTGGACCTCAGCCAGTCTGATGAGAATTGGCTGAGGGAGCAGAAGGGGCTCAGCCTGGAGAAAAGGCAGCTCAGGGGGAACCTTCTCATATTCCACACCTCCCTGATGGGAGGGTGAAGCCAGGTGGGGACTGGGCTCTGCTCCCAAGTAACTAACAACAGGAGAAGAGGTAACATCCTCAAATTGCATCAGGGGAGGGTTAGGTTGGATATCAGATATCCCTTTTCCACAAAAAGGGAAGGGATCAGCTTCAGCTGAAGGTGAACCAAGTCACTATCCCTGGAAGTGTTCAAAAACTGTGGATGTGGCACTTGAGGATATAGTTTAGTGATGAACACGGTGGTGGTGCTGATTGATGGTTGGACTTTGTGACCTTAGAGGGCTTTTCCAGCCTTCATGGTTCTGTGATTCTGTACAGCTGCCCTCACACGGCCACACCAGTGCCAGAAGATGTGCAGTGAGGAGTGCCTACGAACACTAAAGCTGCCTCTGCTGCCACGGAAGTTTACAGCCAAACTCCTCCAGGCACAGGGATGAGCTTGGCAGGTGAGTCACCACGGGCAGGTTCTCCAGCTCTCAGCCAGGCACTCAAACGCTCCTGCTGCTCTGGGTGCTGCCAGGAGTCCTGCCCTGGGCCAGGCACATGCTCCCCGTGAGAGAGGCACCAGCATCCTGCGGCACATCCAGAGCCCAGGGCACCACCCTGCCACTCCTCTGGTGCCACTGGGGCCTGCACGTGGCAGGACCAGGAAACCCCCATCAGTGGCTCCCACAGCACCCCTGGGCCACCTCCACCACTGCCACAGCTGTCACTCCTCGGAGCAGCTACAGACCCCGACAGCGCCTTTGCACAGGTGACAACACAGACCACACAGGGCTGCGACCCCGCCTGGTCCTGCCCGTGGGCCTCTGGAGCCACCATGGGACAGCCCAGTCCCTGCCTGAGCCCCCCCTGCCACTGCAGTCTAACCAGGACAGCCACAGAACCAGGGAATCCCAGACTGGCCTGTGTCGGAAGGGACCTACAAGCTCATCCAGTGCCACCCCCTGCCATGGACAGGGACACCTTCCACTACCCCAGGTTGCTCCAGGCCCCATCCAGCCTGGCCTTGGACACTTCCAGGGATCCAGGGGTAGCTTCTCTGGGCAACCAGTGCCAGGGCTTCACCACTGTCACAGAGAAGAATTCTTTCCCAGAATTCCATCTAACCCTGCCCTCTGTCCATGGGACGCCATTCCTCTTTGTCCTGTCACTCCAGGCCCTTGTCCCAAGTCCCTCTCCAGCTTCCCTAGAGCCTCTTCAGGCCCTGTCAGGGGCTCTAATGTCACCAGGCTGAACACCCCCGGCTCTCTCAGCCTGGCTCCAGAGGGGTTTCAGCCCCCAGGGCACCTCCACAGCCTCCTCTGGACTCACTCCAAGTCCCTGTCTGTGTTTTGCTGGGGCCCTGACATGGACACATCCCTGCAGGTGTGAGCACTAAAGGCTCACAGCAGAACCTCTGGAGAGCCCAGCTCCAGGCAGGCAGCTCAGGGGTTCAGTGCCAGGCTGCCCATGGCTCCTCTGCCAAAGGAGCAGCTCCCAAGGGCAGCCAGGGTGCCACACCACACCAAAGATAAACACTCCAAAGGCATTTACCTCTAAAACCTGGACACAGGCTACAGGTACACTTTGTTTGCACATAGTACAAACCTTGACCTCTCACCAAAATCCTGCTGCTCTGCCGTGTCCTTGAGCTCACCTGGAGCTTCAAACCAGCCACAGACCTGAGAATCCTGAGGAACACAGCCCCTGAGAGGCAGCAAACTGGAGCCAGACAAGGTGTGTAAGCACGGTGGGAGCCTCTGCTACACGATTTTTTGGAGAATGAGGGAATGCAGTCAGGGACAGCCAGGGGACAAGTCCTGCCAAGAGGCACCATCAATGCCCCTCTGCAAGAACTGCTCAGTCACAGCTTCCTCCTGGCCTGCAGCACTGGGAGGAAGCTTTGGGGATAAACTGAAGGAGGGAGAATTGCTGAATGGATCTCAAATACATCAAATTATTCAAAAACCTTGGAGAAAGTATCCTGAATGCTTTGGAACACAAGCAGTGAGAGCAGTGAGACCCTCAACTCCTGCGGGAGAGACAGAGGAGACAGAGGACACAGAGTTGCCTGAAAATGGGAAGGAAGTGAAGCTTGGCAACATTTCTTGCTGGGGTCAGCTCTGGGCCCCTCAGGACAAGAAAGACCCTGAGGGGCTGGAGCATGTCCAGGGAACGGAGCTGGGAAGAGTCTGGAGCCCCAGGATCAGCTGAGGGAGCTGGGAAGGGGCTGAGCCTGGAGAAAAGGAGCTCAGGGGGGACCTGGTGGCTCTGCACAAGTCCCTGCCAGGAGGGGACAGCCAGAGGAGCATTTGTGATCTGCTCCCAGGGCACAGGGACAGGAGGAGAGGGAACGGCCTCAGGCTGGGCCAGGGGAGGCTCAGGGTGGATATCGGGAAATTCCTTCCCCAAAAAGACTGTCCAGCCCCGGCCCAGGCTGTCCACAGCAGGGGGGGAGTCCCCATCCCTGTGGGAATTTTAAAGCCGTGTGGATGTGGCACCTGGGGACAACAGTCCGTGATGGCCTTGGCAGTGTTGGGGAAGCAGCTGGACTCCACGACCTCCAAAGGCTTTTCCAAGTCAAATGATTCTGTCACCCTAAACTAGCACTCCAAAAGCCCTCCAGGCTTTTAGAAGAGCTGCTTTGGCCAGATCAAATCCCGGAGCAACACAGATCCCCAGAGGTCATGCAAAACCTGGGAAAAGGGCTGTGCTACTTGAGGAAGAACTAAAAGCCTCAGGATGGTTTAGCTGGCAGCCTTGCAGAGCCTCAATATCAGGCAGCAACGCCTAAACAGCTGTGAGAATGATTTTAAAAATGCATTTCACAGGTAAACTAACAAATGAATATTCAAAGTTTGGTTTGTTTCTCACTTAACTGCAGGTAAGAGACATTTAGAGTGGCAGGACAGTGCTGGAATGGTTTGCAAGAAGAATTTTCTCTTTTGTTTCTTGGACTAATATTGAAGAAAGTTAATCTTGCAAAAGCTGAAGGGACAAAGAACTGAAGGGCAGACGCCAGGAGCCTGTAAGGAGAGCTGAGGGCTGGCACAGAGAGCACAGGAAGAGCAGAAGGAGGAATTGATCACTGAAGCACCTGCAGCACCCTGCCCAGCCTGACACCACGTCCTGGCCACCCCAGAGCCCACAACACTGACCCTGCCCCACTTGGGGGGGCTGTGCCAGGGGCAGGAGGGGCAGGGGCAGCCCTCTGACCACAGAGAGCACACCCCACAGGGAGCTGGTGAAGCCCTGGGGAAACCTGCCCTGTGCAGACAGACCTGGGGAGCCTCATCCCCTCGGTTTGGCAGAACAGAGCTGAGTGTCGTCCTCCAGCAGGGCAGGGACATCTTGGCAGAGGCAGGAGGAGTGCCAGGGCAGGGCTGAGACTGGTGAGGCTCTGAAGGAGCAGTGACACCTCCCATGACACCCCACAATGGCTGTTCTGGGGGTGATCACCAGGGGCCTGAACCTAAACCAACACCTGGGATCTGCACCTGCTTCTGCTGCATCAGCTGGAGCAGCAGCACCCAGACAGGCCTCGCAGCTCTGCCGGGGCCAGCAGGAGGCTGAGTGGCTCAAATGGTGCCTTTTCAGCTCCACATCCAAGTGCTCTCCCAGATGAACAACCTCTGGCTCACCCCTCAGAGTGTGAGCTGCCCAAACCCCAGTCCTTCCCTGGCACAGCAGCCCCAGCTCCCTCTCCCTTCTGAGGCTGAAGCCTCTGTGTTCCCACCTGGCCACACGAAAACGCAGGATTTTCTTGAGGATTTAGGGAACGAGGGGTATCCCAGGCAGAAGCCACAGGTACTCACCACCTTCAGCTCAGGCACTGAGCGACTCAGGGTCCATTCCTGGCTGTTCACAAACGAATCTGCAGAAAGAGGGAGGAAATCATCAGCTTACCCTCAAGATCCCAGCAAGGATCCTGCTCCACCCTCCCTGCTCCCTCCAGGCAGATGGAGGCTCTTCCTGCCCTTCTACCCCAAAGACACAGAACTGCAGGAGGATCCAGCCAGAGCCCCAAGGGGAGGAGCAGCAGAGCCAAGGGCAGCAGCAGTATGGCAGCAAAGAGGCTGGCCACCACTGGCTTCAGCACTAGAACCCTCCCTTCAGCAGGAGCACAAAAACCCCTTCAGCATCCCCTGCCCTGAGGCACAGAGGGCAAGGGGAGCACTAGGGACCAGACACCCTTTTGGGGAGCACTGAGGGCACACGGAGCACCCTGAGCCCTGCCCTCAGTGGGGCAGCTGCCAGCAGGATATCAGCCACGCTCCTGACTGAACACAAACACAATTAATTATTGCGTGTTATGGAATTGGCAGCACGCTGCAATAGGCTTACAGAGGCTGTGGCAATCCAGCATGGCTTGAGGAAACACCCCCACCCTGCCACAGAGCTTCTGGAGGAGGAGCAGGAGCCTGGAGGGCACCTTGAGCCCCTCCTGACAAACTTTAGCTCCTCAGTCGCCTTGGCGAGGTCAGACCTTCCATCCAACACCAGCTCCAGGGCAGGACCCACAGGAGCAGCACCTCCTGCACGCTTACCACATACAAACAGAAAGGGTTTCTGGAGACCAGAAACCTGCGGGAGCTCTGCATCTCCAGGAGCCTGTAACACACCTGCCAAATCTGTGGCCACAGGCTCACAGGAGTGGGAATCTCAGATGGGCTCAGAAGGGAAGCAGCAAATCCACCAGAGCCAAAAGCAGGCCGCAGTCAAACACGGTGACCTGGGCACTGCCACTGCTCCAGTGTCACCCGAGGGCACAGGGAGGGTGGCTCCAGACCTCCCCCAGCAGCCCCAACCTCACAGCCACAATTCCTAGTGCCTGCTCCAGCACTCACCAAACCACCCTCACAGAAACAATTCCTTCCCAATATCCCATCCAGCCCTGCCCTCTGGCAGTGGGATGCCATTCCCTGTGTCCTGTCCCTCCATCCCTTGTCCCCAGCCCCTCTCCAGCTCTCCTGGAGCCCCTTTATGCCCTGGAAGGGGCTCTGAGCTCTCCCTGGAGCCTTCTCCTCTCCAGGGGAACAGCCCCAGCTCTCACAGCCTGGCTCCAGGGCAGAGGGGCTCCAGCCCTCAGAGCATTTACCTTGTGTTGGGGACAGCACTGGGCTCCACGGCCCTGCCAGGGCCACAAGCACCTGCCCTCACCCCAACCCATGTTCCAGCCCTCCTTAGGGGAGGTTGGACACAAAACAGCACCAGCTCTTCCTCCACCTCCAGGCTAAAGCCCCATCTCACCTCACTGGGCAGCTCCAAGCCATGGGGAAGAGCCCCTTCCCACTGCCAGAGGCAGGGCTAAGCTGCTCAGAGAGCACAGACAACAAACCATGAGCTGGCACTGTGTCCCTGTCCCCGTTCTGTGCAGCCACCAGCACCCACAGGCCACGACATTCATCCATCATGTGCAAGAAAGGTGCAAACATGGTGCTCCCACCTGCAGTCTACTTTCCATGGCTGACTTAGGAACACTCCTTTTCCAGGAGTTACAGACAAATAATCCCCAAGCCTGCTGCAGGAACACCAGGTTATTTATAGCCATCCTGAGGAATTGTTTCTCTGCGGTGTCTTTCACCTGCCCTTTCCTTTTTTAGGCAGAGGTAATGTTTTTATTAAAACAATCCATCAGTCAGGAGGAAAGTGATACATTTTTGAGCCCTTTCCAAAAGACAACAGCACACCTGTATTTCCAACTGCATCACTGGGTCTAAAAATAGCTGTCACCTCCACTTGGGACTTCTGCCCTGCTCAGCTTCTCTGGCAGGTAATGTGACAGATAAAGCACCATTCGGGCTTCTCTGTCCCCAGCATTCCCTGATGGGAGCGGGCAGCACACACTCGTGCTGTTTCACTACACACAGCAGGCCCTTGGCGGGCCCAAAGTGGGGCACACACACACTCAGTGATCGGCCTTGGGAAGGAGGAGAGCAGGAGAGCCCTGGGGAGGGCTGGCTGGGCTCTCTCTGGATCTGCTCTGGGATGACCGGGACAAGCTGCCCCGACATCTGCCAGCTGCCTCCTGCACCAACTGTCCCAGCAGATCCTTGTCTGGTTTTCAAACGAGGTTCAAGAGTTTGCAACACGTTGATTTTTGACTTGCTGAGAAGGCCCCTGAGTAAACCTTAACACAAACAAACACTGACGACACAAGGCCAAGAGGACTGCGCTCAGCCACACCACACACCCTGCTCCTCACTCCCACCAGCACACCTTAGCCGAGCACCAGGCACACCTGCACATCTGCCCAGCTGCTGCAGCATCTGCCAGCCCCGAGTGCCACCCCAGGCCACCCACCGGTGACCCAGCCAGCACGGGTGGCACTGACAGCCCAGGGGTCTCACTGCAGCCCGGGGGTCCCGGCTCAGCCCGGGGGTCTCACTGCAGCAAAGGGGTCTCAGAACAGCCCAGGGGTCCCACTGCAGCCCGGGGGTCCCACTGCAGCCCAGGGGTCTCACTGCAGCCCAGGGGTCCCGGCACAGCCCGGGGGTCCCACTGCAGCCCGGGGGTCTCACTGCAGCAAAGGGGTCTCAGAACAGCCCAGGGGTCTCACTGCAGCCCGGGGGTCCCACTGCAGCCTGGGGGTCTCACTGCAGCAAAGGGGTCTCAGAACAGCCCGGGGGTCTCACTGCAGCAAAGGGGTCCCGGCTCAGCCCAGGGGTCTCACTGCAGCCCGGGGGTCCCGGCTCAGCCCGGGGGTCCCAGCACAGCCCGGGGGTCCCAGCACAGCCCGGGGGTCCCGGCTCAGCCCAGGGGTCTCACTGCAGCCCGGGGGTCCCAGCACAGCCCGGGGATCCCGGCTCAGCCCGGGGGTCCCACAGCAGCCCGGGGGTCCCACTGCAGCCCGGGGGTCTCACTGCAGCAAAGGGGTCTCAGAACAGCCCAGGGGTCTCACTGCAGCCCGGGGGTCCCGGCTCAGCCCAGGGGTCTCACTGCAGCCCAGGGGTCTCACTGCAGCCCAGGGGTCTCACTGCAGCCCGGGGGTCTCACTGCAGCCCGGGGGTCTCACTGCAGCCCGGGGGTCTCACTGCAGCCTGGGGGTCCCGGCTCAGCCCAGCACACTGCCAGTACCCACATTGTCTCCACCCAGCATCGTGCCAGGGTGTGAGCACCACTTTACACAGTGCATTGGAGTCTCCCTACACAATCGCCTGGGAGTTATGGAGATGCAGATCTTGGAGAGGCCTGGTCCCTCTCAGCCCCCTTCTGGAGCAAAGGCCACAGATGTCAGGAGCAGAAGACCCCTGTGTGCCCCTGACATCCTGAGCCAGACCTGTACACACCAACTCTTCAACCGAGTAATACCTCAGTGAACACACGTCCCTTGTTCAGGGGGACATCCCACCACGACTCTCAACACCTGTCTGGAGCAGCACCTTCACAGCACCTCCAGCCTCTCTCCTGCCTCATCAGCTGAGTGGGAGGCAGTTTCCCCCCACACAGACTGATTAAAGATGAAGAGGGCAGTGCCTGGCAGGCAAAGAGGCCATGCATGTCCACACTCTGGAGCAGGCTTGTGTCCTCGGTCTGCACCCCACAACAAGTGGGGACGCCTCCCACCTACCACCTGCTCAATGTATTCCAGGCCATCAAGACTTGACAGACAAGAGGAAATGCCCTCAAGTTGTCAGGGGAGGTTTAGGTTTGATCTCGAGAATATTTCTTCCCTGAATCAGCTGTCCAGCCCTGGCCCAGGGCAGTGGTGGGGTCACCATGCCTGGAGGAATTTAAAAGGCACGTGGATGTGGCACCTGGGGACATGGGTTAGGGGTGGCCATGGCACATGGGAATGACTGGACTGGATGGTCTGAGAGGCCTTTACCAGCCTCAGTGATTCTGTGACTATCAGGCAGTCGGGGAAGGCTTGAGGGTTTGGAGCACAACCCACTTCAGGGTGTCAGGCTGGGGTCAATGCCACAACTGCATGACTTACAGTCTGTCACTGTAAGTGTCCCCGGGCTCCTTTTACACCCCCTGCTCTGCCCCAGGACATGCCAATCACCCTTCTCTCACCACACAAGGGACACAGACAACATGTGCACACCACTGACAGCTGGGGGCCCCACATCTGTGCAATGAGCCATCCACTGGCCCCAAGACATCTCTCACACCACCTGGGCCCTGTGTCCTGCAGCCTGCACCCACGCTCACAGGGACAGCTTTGTCACCCAGGTCTCAGACACCCCCAGGACGGAGCCTCCTCCCTGCTGATTTCTTGCCCTTGCTTCCCTCCTCCAGCAGCAGCTCCTGCAGCAGTGTGTGCAGGCAGGCACAGATCACACCCAGGGAACTGCCAAAGGGCAGCTCACGAGCAGTTTCTCGACCCCAAACAGCTACAAACCAAGCAGCTGGCTGCTGAAAACCAGTGACATGACCCCAGTGTCCGCTCTGTCCACACAAGTGTCCATCCTTGGTTGTCAAAATGCAGAACATGGCAAGTCCCTGCACTCATGGCTACGAACCCCATCAGTGTGACATTACACACCCTGCATGTCACTGCAGCTATTGCACACCAGAGCAGCAGCAAAGGTCCAAATGCACAGCAGCAGACTGATTTGGGCTCCCCTCAGACAGCACCATTCCCTCTGTGGCTGCCAGACTTTCCCCATTTCCCTCTGGGCCTCCAGAGCCTCCCCACCCACCAGGCTGCCTGACCAGCTGTACTGCTGGACTGCCTGCATCACCTGCAGCTCCAGATGAAAATACACCTGGCCACTCTTCCTGCATCTTCTCTTTCTTGTCTAATCACACAGAGGGGACCAGGCTGTCCATGTTGCAGTTCAACACCTTCCCCAGGTGTACCTGACCTCCAAAGCCAAAGCAGTGGGCTCAGGGAACCACTGTCATACCAAGAGCCTCAGCACAGCCCAACAGCATCCTTGGCTCCACAACACAACCATTCAAAAGGAGATCAGTCCAGACTTGCCTGGGAAAAGGAGATTCAGGACAATTCTGTTACTCCCCAGAAGCTTTTTTGATGGAGGTTTTCTGGCACAGGCAGCTCTGCTGCAGGAGGTGGAAATGAGGGAGATGGGGTGAGCAGAGCCCCTGCCATGCAGACGAGCAGACAGGGACATAAAGAAGGCACTCTGTAGCTGATGTCTCTTGGTCAGTTGGTCATCCTGGACACCTTCAGGACCTACAGACCAGACCCCAGCTGTGGGACAGCAGTGCCATGCACCGAGGAGGCAGCATCAGCACACTCCATCCCAGAGCTCAGACACTGACCCCTGAAGGCAGCTTGGAGGGGGTTCAGCCACAGATCAACAGCTCCCAGCACCAACACACTGCACAGAGGCTGGGAGGAGAGAGGGGCTGGCCAGCCAAATCCAACTCCTCACCCCAGCTACTGACTCCACGGGATGATGATGCACAGCAGGTTCAGCTACTGTGTGCTCCAGAAGCGCCAGGGCCAGACACATCTGGTCTCTCCACACAGCAACTAATAATTAACCAACTCATCGTCCAAGCCATGGTGGAACTCCCTTGGACACTGCAACCCTGGACACTAAACCCAGCCTTCAACCAGGTCAGAGGCTGCACAAACACAGCAGGGGCCACACAAACCAAGGCCACTTGTGGCCACCACTGCGGCCACGCAAACGGACCTACCTGACCCCACAGACAGATCAAAGGGTGGCACAGGCAGCGTCCCTGGGCACAGCCACCCTTCCTGGGCACAGCCACCCCTCCCAGGCCAGGCTGAGAAAGCCTCCCGCAATGCTGGTAGGTGGGGGATTTCTCCAGGTCAAGGACCAGCACAGCACAGCCAGCGGTCAGTCAGCACTGAGCCAGCACAGGAACCCACTGCAGGACACCACCTGGGCAAGGATTATCTCAGCAGAGCTTTAAACACTCTGCAGCAACAAAAGGAGACAATGCTGTGTCTCTCTGGGAAAGTGCACACTTAGGAACTGTCACCCTTGCTTCATCATCATGCCACAGGTGGCAGCAGCTGGCGTCGCTGTGCTCTGAGGTCAGCACAGACTCTGGAAGATCCAGGCATTTCTTCCAGGCACCTGCTGCTCTCCAGCCCCCATCCAAACACTCAAAGACCCGGACCAAACCCTGCTGTGATGGTGGGACGGTGTCTGCTGGAAGGGAAAACCCAGCAGAGAGTGACATGGAAAGACAGGTAACTCAACTTCCCATTGCAGCACTCCATGGGGATCACCAGCAAAAACCTGTTCCCAATGTGCCTGACCTCAGCTCCAGCTGTGCAACCTCACGAGTGCTGGCAGGTGAACACTGAAGGCACAGGGTTCCCTCTCCCTAAGGCTGCCCGTGACTGCAGTCAGACACCTCTGCACCCACCACACACCCTCTGACCTGCCCAAAGAGCTGAGCCCTGCAAAGTATTGTCCCAGCAGCTCCCTGACACCTTCCAGAACTCTCAAGCTTTTCCCATGTGCAGACACCAGACTGGCTTCAGCATCTGAGGTATCTTTAACCCCACCATGACACCTCTGCCTCGCACCAACACTCCCAGCTCAACCAAGGCAAGTACCAACACGAGGTGATATTTATCATTACCTACCCAGCTCACTATGCAAACTTCACCCAATCCATGAGAAAACAGCCCGTCTTCTCTCAGATGCCTTCCCTCTCATGCCCTGCACATCAGTACTCCACACACGAGAGGAAAGGGAGGTACCTTAAAGAACCTCAAAAAGCAGGGCATCTCTCTGGGTGAGGGGACACAGCTGTGATCACAGAATCATGGAATATCCTGAGCTGGAAGAGATCCACAAGGATCATTAAGTCCCACACCTGTCCCTGCACAGACACCCCAACAATCCTACCCTGTGCCTGAGAGTGCTGTCCAAATGCTCCCTGAGCTCTGGCAGCCTTGGGGCAATGACCATACCCCAGGGAGCCTGTTCAGTGCCCAGCCACCCTTTGGGGGAAGAACTCTTTCCTGAAATCCAACCTAAACCTCCCTGACACAGCTCCATGCTCTTCCCTCAGATGAGGAATGCTTCCTGAGCCATCAGAGCTGCTGTACCCATCACACAAGTACTTCATGCACAGGGACCACTCCAGTTCCAACAGTCCAGTTTTCCCAAGACCATACCTATTAGAGAGCCTCTCTGGAATGGCACCAGCCAACACCTGGATACATAGAAACGCATTAACCACTGACCATGATCACCTACCTGGGTCAGTCCAAGCTGGCTGGACTCTGTTGACTTTGGTCTCTAGCCCAAGGGCTGTTGCCCTCCCTTGCCCATTTCACAAGGATCAGCTCTTTACATCTTTTTTGGGCAACAAACCCTGAAATCCCCCATCACCCCTCTGTGCTCTCAATCCCCGCCGAACCCCTCCAGGGCTGGGAGCAGCACTTGGAGCATCCCCCTGGCTTTTGTGGGTATGTCTGGATGCAGATCGTGATGCTGGGTGGGTATCACAGCGTGCTGTAAACAAACCACTCCAGGTTCTGGAAACAGAGAGAGTGCTGCCTTGGCTCTCTGCCGGGACTCCTACATCCAGCGTTTCCAAGTGCTGATAACCACAGCTGCAGCTGCACCCCCCAGGAGGGCAAGTTGGGGCTGCACCAGCAGCTTTCCCAGGGCAAGGTGGGCAGCGCCCACACAGAGCATCAAAGTTTGTGGTTGTCAAGCGGGTGTTTGGAACACCGTCGGCCTGCAAGACTGGAACAGGAATGGGGCAGAGACCGCCTGAGCAGCCCCACTGCAGCAGCACTAAGGCTGTGCCCCTCCAGCCCTGGCTCAGAGAGCCACAGCTCCCACCGGAGGAAGCCACGGACCAACATTCTGAGCAGAGAGACAACGGGGAGATGGGGCACAAGAGAGGACAAGCGGCAGCTACTTTGCTGTGCAGACTTCACCACTACCTTTTCACACCTCACCATCCCCAGGAGGGCACAGCGTTGGTGAGTACAGAGACTGTGCAGGTACCAGGCAGGTAACAAACGGTGTTCTCAGTGTGACTAAACCCAGTGTGAGCTCCACAGCACCAGGGGCTCCTGCCAGGAGCCACCGTGTCGGCGGCAGCTGGGAGAGGTCAATCCCTGAGCCTCTGCCTCCAGCACAAGCCACGATGGCAAACACTAACCCCTGCAACAAGAAGTGGTCCTGCATGAGCTGGTCACTGCTGCAGGGACCTCAAGCTGCCCACACCGCTCCCCACAGAAGCTCAGCAGGATCTCCCAAAGATGGATGCGAAGGGAGCTCCTACCTGTCTGCTGGAGGAGCCAGGTGAGAGGCAAGGACGCCAACCAAGCGCTCAGCCTCGGCTGCTCCTCTGGGAATGCGGCCGGCAGGCCGGGCGCTGCTGGCGCGGCTCCACTGGAAGCGGCAAGCAGGAACAGGCCCCCGCTGCAGGGGCAGGGCCCGGCCCTCCCTGCCCGCATACACCCACATTCCCCAGCCATGAGCGCAGCCTCCCCTCTCCTGGGAACCTCCCGCTGGCCACCCAGCACACAGCCCGGGCTGCCAGCACCGGAACCCCCGGAGCGCAGCGGCACCCCAGCCCTCGGCCTCATGGTGCACGGGCAGCCCTGCATCCATCAGAGCCTCCAGAACCTTCCCCTGGATCACAGGGAGCCTGAGGGACAGAAGGGGGCTGAGGATGGAGCCCCCTGAGCTCCCTGGCAGCAGCAGATCTGCTCCTGTGGCAAACACTCCTGGGGAATGTCCAGGCACGATGCTGCCCTGGAGAGCCACTGCCCCAGCAGCATGTGTGTTCCCTGGAGAGCCTGCCAGCCCTAAGACATCCCTCTGGCACATAAGCCTAGCAGAGAACTGCCTCCACAACACCCAGATGCAGAGCAGAGCCATGGAACCCAGCAAGGCCCCCGGGAGCAGCAGCAGGGCTTGGCCCAGCCCCCAGCTCCATGCGTTCCATGCCTTAAAAAGCTGTGGATGCTGCCGTCGCCTCCCGGCCCTGCCAGGCCACAGGGTTTGCCTGCAGCTCCTTCCACGGGGCCTGGAAGTGGACAGGGCACAGAGGCACAACCAGCACAGCCCCAGCTGAGGCCCCACAAAGCCCTGAGGCCGGAGAACTCCCCACCAAGAGCAGAGAGTCAAACATCCGAGGGGCGCTTCATCTGCCAGTGCCCACTGAATGCCCACCCCATGGGGGTCCTGTCCCCCTGTCCCATCACTGCTAATGCCACACCTGACCTCTGCAGGCTGCCCCATACCCGGTGAGGGTCCCTGTGCTCCCAAACACGTGGGCTCTGCTCAAGGGACCGTGGCAGGGGTGGCCAGGGCTGAGCATCCCCCAGACGAGGCCCAGCACCAGAGAGCTGCTCACAAAAGGGGGGTGCAGGCACATTTCTGGGCTCCCCAACCCCCTCTGCTGCTCCAAGTCTCTGCTCTCCCAAACAGTCCCACCTGCCAGGGAGGCCACCAACAGCACCCCTCTCCCCATTCTGTCAATGTTGTGGGGTGAGGGCCCCCAGGGAAGGTTTGGCCCACCCCATCCCCGGTGGGACACTACCAGGGTAAGCAGCACATGTGACACATGTACTTGACTCCCAGGTGTGTGGCCAGCAAGAGAACCAGACCCTGGAGTACATCTTCCTAAGCAGCCACACCACTGCTCCAGCTGGCTGCTCCACACCATTGAGGACAGCACTGCCCAGGGCACTGGAGTATGGCACGACCCTGTCAATGCTCACTGCAGCCCAGTGCAAACCCTGCAGAGCACCGGGACAGAAGCAGGGGCCAAGTGCACAGCCCAGAACCTCAGCTGGAAGGCCACAGCCACCCATCCCTGCAGGCCCTGCCGGCACGGGGGGCTCTCGCAGCCCAGCGCTGCTCCTGCGCTGACTTACCCAGAGCCCGCAGAGGACCCCCACCCAGGAGGAGAGGCTCCACACTGCCATGGGGATCCTTGGAGCACACGCTGCCGGTGCTGCCACGCTCTCGCCTTCGGAAGCGGCTCGTGAGGAGTTTCCACAGTCCCCCCGTGTGCCCGGGGTCGGGGTGCAGCCGGCCCCCGACCCTGGCGAGCTCGGGGTACAGCAGGTCCCGCTTGCTGGGGCAGGTGTGCAGGGAGCTGGCATCGCCCTCGCTCTTGGTGCGGAGGCGCGCGGGGCGCAGGAGCCCCCCGGACTCCGACCGCCGCAGCTCGTGGCCCCGGCGCAGGCGGAAACTGAAGCTTTTCCGCAGGGAGCTGAAGTTCTTCCTGGGGCCGGAGCCGCTCCAGCCGCCGCCCCCGAAGAGGTTCCAGCGGCGGCTGCCCCACAGGGAGCCCCCCCGGAGGAAGCCGGGGCTCTCGGCGGGGTGCGGCGGCCGGGCGCCGGGCAGGAAGGTCACGCTGCCGGGGCGCGGGCGCTGCGCCTCCTCGGGGCCGTCGGGCTCCCGCTCGGGGCTCTGCCTGCGGGGCGAGCGCAGCCGGAGCAGGTCCAGGAGGCCGCCGCGGGCGCGGGCGGGGGGCGGCGGCGGCAGCAGCGCCCCGGGCAGCCCGTTCCCCGCCGCGCAGAAGCTCTTGGGCCGCCGGCGCTGCTGCTGCGCGGCGCCGAGCGCGGCCTGGACGGCGGGGACGCCCTGCAGGTCCAGCGACTCGCAGACGCTGACGGCGCGGCGGGGGCTCGGCCGCGGGGCGCCCCGGCCCGGCCCGGCCCAGCGCCAGCCCTCGGCCATGGTCAGCGGCGGGGCTGCCCCATGGCCCCACGCCCGCCGCTCTCCGCCGCCGGCGCGGGGCTCCCACGACGCGCCCGCACGTCCGGGCCGCGCTCGGCGCCGCCGGCGCGGGGCTGGGCCGGCCCGCCCCGGAACGGGCCGGGGCCGCCGTGGGGATGGGGCGGGGGCCGGGGCCGCCCCGCCCGCCGCGCCCTCCGCGGGCACCGACGGCACCGAGGCCGGGCGGCGGGCAGCGGCCGCGGCGCCGTCCCGGAGCGGCGGGGGCGGCGGCCCCGGGGCAAAGCGGCGCCGGTCCCTGGCACCGCTCGGCCGCGCTCGGTGCCCGCGGCGGAGCCAGCGCCAGCGAGCGGCGGCACTGCCCGGCCGCCCGCACCCCGCCGTGGCGCTTACCGGGAGCACAACCTGCCCGGATCCTGCCGGGGCGGCGCCGAGCGCCGGGACCAGAACCTGCCCTGACCCCGCCGGGGCCTTCACCGGGTCCAGAACCGGCCATGGACCCTGTGAGGAACCGACGGGAGCGCTGGGCCGGCAACGGGGTCTCGGTACGGCGCGGGGCCGGCCGTGTCCGCCAGGGGGCGCTGCGCCCCCGCTGGCCGCTGCTGCCCGCGACACCGACAGCGACAGCGACAGCGACAGCGACACCGGCACCGACACCGGCACCGACAGCGACACCGGCACCGACACCGGCACCGACAGCGACACCGGCACCGACAGCGACACCGCGATCCCGGCGGGACCGGCTCCGGCAGCGGCACCGAGATCGCACGGTGCACCCCTTCGGCGGCCCCGGCTCGAGCCGCTCCTTGCGGCATCCCCGCGCCCCCGCCGCCCTCCCCGGCCGCACGTCCCGAGCTCAGCCCGGCTCGGAGCTTCCCCTCTCCCGCCAGGACCCCCGCTCTGGGCGCCCAGACCCCCGGCCCTGCACCACATCCAGCTACCTTCTGCCTTCTCTCCTTTCCCAAACCTGTGATGGGGCAGCGAACCGCCCAGCGGCTGCGTGATGCCCGACAGCCGACCTGCGCTCACGGACGCGTGAAAATCGACAGTATTTATATAGTTTTATATATCCCCAGGGGCCCGGGCAGCCCGGAACACCCACACCCTGGAGCACAGACCCCCAGGAGCACCGACTTCCAGAGCCCACCCGAGCCCGAGGCAGAGGGCACCAGGTTAAGTGTGACCACCTCAGCCCGAGCTTGGCTCCTCTCTAGTTCCAGGGAAGTCATTTCCTCTGACCAAACCCACAATCACTAAGCACTGACCTCCTCGGCCATTGGAGTCCTGACTATGGTACCTCCTCCACCTCTTCCCCAGCACCCCCCATGGCTGCCTGGAGTCCCTGTCTGCAGCACCACCCCAGGGCACTCCTCCTCCTTCTCCTCTTCCTCCTCCTCCTTTTTCCTCCACACCTTTTCCCTCTCCCTGCTTTTGCTCCTTCACATTGCAAGTATGATCTGTGCTCCCTCTGGGGAGGAAAAAAAAAGATGCCTGACTCCCCTTAAACTATTTTTACCTTACTGAAAGCCCTGTCTGCTGAACTAGCCCAGGTCTTCTGCTTCTCCAGGCCTCTCCAGGGAACACCTCAATATCAAGCACCTCCCTTTCCCCCTCCTTACACAGGAGTCTGACTCCACTGCCTTGGCTCTTCCAAATTCCCATCACCTTGGACTGTGCCTTCTCTTTGAGCCCTCATCCTCCTCCACAAAAGGCCTCATCCTACCTCTCCAGTTTCCTGGATGCACCCAAGCCTTGGACACAGCCAAACCCCACCTAAAGCTCTTCCCCTCCCTACTGCACAGCCAGTGCCTCGGCCAAGCCCCTTCCTTCTCCCTCCTCCCCTAAGCCCACAGATCCCACCATCCGCCTCCCCTCCCATCCCTGTCAGTACCACAGACCCCATCAAGGCACGCAGCAGCAGAGGTCCCACCCAGAGCCTCTCCTGGGGCTTCACACCGTGCTCTTCCCTCAGGTGTTTGCAGCTGTCAGCACCAGCCCTACGCCGGCAGTTCCCTCCCCGGTGCCCGCTGCCAAACGCTCAGAGCTGCAGCCCAGAGCCGCCACTCCCCACGCCACGGCCACGGCCAGCGGGCAGGCGATGGACACATCCCACTCCCCTCCTCCCACGACAACGGGCACCTGTGCCTGGCACCGAGCAGAAGGCGCCTGCCAACCCGCCCGAGCTGCAGCTCTGCCATCTGTGCCAAGGTCACGGGAACACGGGAACTGCCAGACTGGATGTGACCCGCACGCACAGCATCTGCCAGCCCGTCTCCCGGAGCAGCCGCACTGCAGCCACAGTGAGGAATTCTGCAGGAAGCAATTACAAGGGAATGTCTTCCAAAGAACACCAGACAGGCCTGGCTGTGGGAAACAGGCTGTCAGAGCCGACCTCTCAGGGGTACCTCAGGCACAGGTCCCTGGCTCTGGGCAGGGAACCAGGTCAGGACACTCACAAGCTCCTTTCCACCATACCTGGCACAGCTCTGTGCTCCCAGGGATGGAAAGCTGTTCCTGTAGGGAGACGGGACCATCTATATCCATCTCTTTCCAAACCCTGGGTTTAACACATACTCCAACAGCACCAGATGGTTCCCCTTCCACATGAGTCTCAGCTTTTTAAAATATTCTGGCAGGTTCTGGCTGTGAGGTGTCGCTGAATCACAGACTGTCTGCTGGAGAGATGATGCACCTTGTGCTGCCCGCTGAGGCAGGACTGGACATGCTGGATTGGCCCAACAGGGTCTGTCTGGCCCATCCCTACGACCTCCTCAAGACCCCCTCAGCACTATGACTTCCTCAAGCCCTTTCCAGCCTGTGACCCCCTTCCTGCTCTTCCTCCTCCTGTGACTCCATCCA
The DNA here is from genome assembly GCF_009819655.1 of Sylvia atricapilla. Taxonomy (NCBI): domain Eukaryota; kingdom Metazoa; phylum Chordata; class Aves; order Passeriformes; family Sylviidae; genus Sylvia; species Sylvia atricapilla. The sequence goes on from NC_089140.1 coordinate 251,057, forward strand.
AATCCAGATTAAACCTACTGAAAAGCACAGAGAGTTCCCCTTAGCTGATTACACCCCTTCCCTGTCCTACCAGGGATCATATTTTTAAACTTATTTGTGTTTTCAAAGCATTCCCAATTCTCTGCAGTTCGTCTCCACCTTTCTTAAACAGTCAGAAGCTGAGCACAGCACTCAATTGGAACCTCCATCAGCCTAAGAAGAAATACAAGTACACCAGCTGTCCTACTGCATCCCAGTAAGATACTGGTCTATATCACAGTAACAGTGTAACACTGTTCTTACCTAATTAGGCTGTTTCGTGGCAAAGGTTTCCACATGCTGTGTGCATTGATATGTCTATTGACATGATCCCCTTGAAATTATTCTGAAAAATATCTAAAATAGGCTAAAATGGAGCCTTAGATTCATGTCCTGGGGTTGAGGACTGCAGGGCAGGGCACCTGCACACAGGTTGGGAATCTGTACCCCAGGATGGGTTCAAACCCTGCCAGTCTCAGCAACACATGGGGTCCAGCTGCCTCAGCCCTCCACTGCTGGAGGAACTGCTCTGAGAATGAGACCAGAACACACCAGGGTTTGAGAAGAGCCATCACTGAAACTCCCCACGTGCCTTTAATGTGTCTCTTCTCTGGCAGTTCACACCATGACCATACTGGGTGGGACTGGAGTTGTGTCTGTGTCTAATCCAGATGACAGGTGGCAGCTCACCTGCTCACAAGGTGGGCAATAGCTTGGCTAGAGTCCCCAGGGCTATGCAGGGCTGCAGAAACATCTCCAAGAGCTGGGAAGTAATTGGAAGAGCTGGAAGATTGCCATTGGGGTTTGGCAATCTGACCCAGAGCAGGTGCCTGGAGAGAGAAGCAAGTTGGTCCCTCACCAGTCACATGCATGGTACAAACATTATGGCCATGAACATCTGGCTGAAATTAATATAATCCATGAGAGGCTTAACAACAGCTGCATGGGAAGAGTCCAAGAGCCAGGGAACATTCCAGCGCTGGTTGGCCGTGATGTGACATTCAGGGTGGAGCCCCAAAAATGAAAAGGAGTCTAAACCAAGGTCAAATGCTCCACTGTGCTCCCCAGAGCCCAGGACACCAGTATCGCCGCTCTCCCAGACCCACAGGCACTGGTACCCCTGTGTTCCCCCAGACATAAACAGTACTGCTGCTCCAGAGATCCGCAGCCAGGGCGATTTTGTTGCCAGGGAGATGCCCAGCTGGGAGGACGGGCAGCCCCACACATCCAGCACGGATGAGGGGCTGGCACTGCCTCGGCAGCCAGGGGGGGACGAGGTTCCCAGCATGGATGGCCCCAGCACTCCCAGTGCCCGCACTGAGGGCAGGTACCAGACCAGGAGCACGGGAAGACACCAGCCAGCTCCAGGCCCGATGTGCCACCAGGGCTGTGAGTGCCCCAGGCCAGCAGCTCGGCACAGACCGTGGCACTGGGGCAGTGGACCAGGCTGAGCACCACTGCCAGGGACAAGGTCAGGACAGGGTGCAGGACAGGTGACAACACTGCACCTGTACGAGGCTGGGGGGCACCCGGGGGCCTGGCACATGCTGTCCAGCCGGAGCAGGGCAGCAGGAGGGCTCAGTGCAGGAGGGAAGGCAGCCAAGCCCCCCGCAGCCGCAGGAGGACCCTGAGCGCTGTGTCAGGACCATGCTGGAGCTACCGGGCTCTGCAAAGCAGCTCCAGCCGGCTCGGCCACGCACCAGGAATACTGATGAGGCTCTGCCACACCGGAGCGTCCGGGGGCGCGGGCTCGGCGGCCCGGCCGTGGGGTGCAGCCCCCGCAGCCCCACGTCACAGCCCACGCTGCGGCGCGTCAGCAGCTCCGTCACTCGGAGACGGCGGGGCCAGCCCCTGCGTGCCGGCCCCACGGATGGAGCCACACATCCTCGCCCCAAACAGCAGGAGGGAGGAGACAGAGGCGTCCCCTGACCCTGAGCAGAGACACGTTTGCGCTGAGTCCTGCCACAGGCTCAGCATGCACCACAGTGCCACTGCACACTGCACAGCTCCGCTCTGGTAACCTGTTCTGGTCACCCCAAACAACTGCACAGCTCCGCTCTGGTAACCTGTTCTGGTCACCCCAAACAACTCCTTCTGGTCACCCGAACCACCCTGGGCCCAAGAGACAATGTCCTCCTGCTCTCCACTGACACCCCACAGCCCCTGCACATCCCCAGGGGCTGGGGACAGACAGATGAGGCACTGCTCAGGTCTGAGCTCTGCTGGACCCTCATGCCCTGCCCCGCCCCATCCCTGTGCCCGTGCCCACCTCACAGCACATAGCCCTCCTGGGTTTGACACTTGACAGGCTGACTGACTTTCCAAGGCTTCTTGCCGAGAGAGGTGCCTCAAAGCAGGTTGTTCCCTACAGTTTCCATGGAGAGGAGGAACAGGCCAAACCAGCAGAGAGTTAACACCAGCTGGGAAGTCAGTAACAGTCACAGGAGAGCCCGACTCCAGCATCAGCTCCCTCCCTCCTCCCACGCTGCACACCCCCAGCTCAGGTCCTGCCACAAACCTCCAGCTGCTGATGAGGAAATTGCCACCTTCTCCCCCCAGCCCCGGGATGCAGAACTGAAGCCAACGCCTCCCTCCCACACACGTGAGGTCAGGCCCGTGTCACCCAAAAAGGGCATGGCCACGCTCCTGTCCAGCAAGGAGAGAAGCTGAGCACCAAATTGCTGCCAGCCTTTCCAAGAGAGCATCCTGCCACGGCCCCTGTGGAGGTGGCCGTGCTGCAGATCCTGCACACACATGCTGCAAGTCAGATGCATGACAGATGCAGGGATGACAGATGCAGGGATATGCTTCCTAAGCTGGTCCAGCCCCTGGTGCCTCAGGGACACCCCGGAAGACAACGCTTTGGGATGTTACCCACAGGGTGTAATACTAGATCAAGGCAGCAGCAATCATTTCTGCTCCTTCAGTCACCTCCGGGCACTTCTGCATGCAGAGACGTCCATACCATATCCTGACTAAATCAGCAGCTGGTCTGGTACCTGCACTGCAGGGCATGAGCAGCCCTGCCACGCTGCACCAGGCTGGCCCCAGGCACCAGGTACACAGATGTTCCCATGGAACAGGGCTGTCTCCAGGCACCAGGATGTTCCCAATTCCCAAGCTCTGCACTGGTGATGCAGGTATGAGCAGCATCAGCATGATTAGGCCAGACATTGTGAAATCTCCTTGGGATTTTAAAATCCAAAGACAAAAGGCCAGGTTAAAAATTGGTTAGAAGACTAAAGAAGACCTCCTCAGGCCCCAAAGCCTCACTTTAAAATCTCTGCCATAACAATCACAGTGAAAATCCTCCAGTTTGTTCCAAAAGCAGCAAATGAAAGAAGAAATGGCAAGAAAAATAGCAACGGGGTGAAACTAGAAGTGAACAGTGCAGCAATAGGACTCAGAGGACAAGAAAATCCACATGGGGGTCAGGAGGAGAACATGGCAGGAGATGGAGGAGGATGGAAAATCCCTCCAGCCTTGACAGAAAGGCAGAGGCCTCACAGCACCTGCAAAGGATGGTCACAGAGGTGTCCTTTAGCTGCACCAGGGAGCCCCTTCAGCAACAACTGCACTGTGCTGACGTTCCTATGTCCAGTGGATACAGGACATTTCTGTGCCCAAAAGCAAAGCTCCCACCCACCCCAGCAGCAGATGGAGCCTCCAAGCCAGGCCTGAGCTGACTGGACACAGAACCTGCCCTCATGTCCTTCTGGCTCTGCACATGTGGCATCGCAGACACCAACAACACAAGAATTTCGGGAAGAGCCAACCCTAGCAAAGGTTGGGCTGGAGAGTCACCAAGCTCCACAGAAAAGGGAGCAACCCAGAATCCAAAAGGGATGGTCCCAACAGTGCTTTCAAAGCTCTCCAAGACCACTCCTCCCTCCTTGGGAAACATGAAAAACAATTAAAGCCATGAAAAGATCCTGGCCTTCCGCCCTGTTCCCAAAGGCACCTGCTCAGGAACAACAGAGCAGGCAAAGGAAATTATTTTCAAAACACAAGCTAAAAAGCTACTGAGGCTGACAACAACACAGGATGCTCACGTGGGCCTGAGCACCCCAACAAACGCCGTGTTACTGCTGCTCCCACCTCGTCATCCTCTGAGGCGAGCACAGTGACTAACAGCATCTGCACACACAGGCAGAGATTGTTTTGCCGCAAACAACAAGAGCCAGTTGTGAGAACAGTGTGAGCAATACCTCTGTATCCCACCTGGAGCAGGGGGACTGCAGTGCTCCACCCTCCAACAACCTTCTCCAGCTCCCTCACGGTGGACAGACCCCAGACCCCACATGGAATTTCGATGCTCACAAGCAATGGACTCAGAGAAGGAAATGTCATCCTTGGGATGGTAAAGAAGTAAACATCACCTGGCACATGGAACTCACCCTCACAACAAACACTGTAGGTAGCACTATCCATTTCCATGAATCCACGCATACCTCAGGTGCTGCCCCCAGGTTCTGGAGAGAGCTGGAGGCAGCCCCACCCTGAGGGATGTTGAGCTAAAGACTCTGCCCCAGGCTGGCCAAGGGTTTGATGTCTCCTGCTCTCACTTTGGCACAAGGGTCCCAGCTCTGAGCCCTGGAGCAGCCCCTGTTGGAAGCAGCCTCCCCACACCAGCCATCTCCATCAGTGCTCACCTCCACAGACCCCAGCGGCCCACAGAGCCTACCTCTGTCTAATTCAGGTTTTGGGTGTTTCAGGTTCCTCCCTGAGGCCTCTGCACAGAGGCCAACCACCAACCACAGGGAGCAGAAAAGCCCAGAAACCGAAAGCCACAAGCCGCAGCCGGAGGGAGGGATGGAAGGTGCAGGTCTTGCACCTGGTTCTCCGTTCCCACCCTGCTCCAAGGCTTCCCTGCTGCAGCCACAGACACTCAGGGTGAGACACAGGCTCATCCTCCCAAATGGCCCTGGGTGCCCCTTCCCACTCCAGGGCCCCAGGAGGGACCAGTCCCTGCGTCACCCTCAGCAACCCTCACCTCGTGTCTCCCTGCCAACACCCCAGCAGGGTCTGAGGGGTATCAGCTGCCTGAGTCACAGCGGGCTCCTGCCTGATGTGACCACAGAGAGCAACAAGGGAGACCACAAATCCCCTGGCACCAAAACCAACTTCCCATGTGGTCGGGGCAGAAGAGGATGGCTTTGAATGCCTCACACCACCTTGGATTTGGCAGGGAGAACCATTCTTGATGATTTTTCCAGGGCCTAGTACAGACACTTAACACTCACAGGAGAGGATCAATCCCCAGGAATGCCCCCAAACCTGCCCCAGCCCAGTTTGTGTTCACAGCTACACACTGAGGGCCCCAGTTCTTACTCCACACATTTCATGTTGACCATTAACTCTTCCAGTTTCTTCCTGAGGTCACTCTGGACTAACCCAAATACCACGAAGAAGCCTTAAGGTATTATTTAATCACTAACACCTTTCACTAATCCCACTGCTCGGGAGCTGTTCTCAATGTCATGGAAAGTAGATCCCATCAAACTACATCACTGAGCACCCACTTCCCTCCTTTAATTCTCCAATAGTTCGGATTATGTCAGGCACTCCGCTGCTCTCTCAAGGATCAGTATCAACCTAACTGTATCCTAAATACCTGAGTCATCCCTGAATCCTGCTGAAGGCTGGCACAGCATCAGCCCACTCCAACCTTGCTCATCTTCTCCCAGCCAGCTCACAGGGAGCTCTGCAGCCACCTCTGGGTGCCCAAAAGTCAGAATCTGAAAACACCTGGCTTTGGCAGCTGCTGTTCAGGACCAAACAACCATTCCAAAAAAAGGATTCCACCTCTCCAAGCAGGGATGGAGATGCTTACACTGCACAGCTCCCCACACCCCATGTTTCAGACAGTACAGACAAACACCACAGCTAAAAACACCCCTGTTCCAAATAAACCTCCCAATTCTCCATAGGCACTGACCAGCTGGATGCCAGTGGCCACTCATTCCCACCTCTTTTGCTCACTTCCACTCTTGGTCTGTGCTCCATAACACCTACTCTTCCCCTGTTTAGGATCAATTCTGTGCCAGTCCTGCTGTTCGGATGTGCCACCCGCCCCATGTGCCAGGCTGGCTGCTGGCACAGCCTCCCTCATTAACGGGGCTTTATGTGATCTGGGCACAAACATGACATTCTTTGGAATTACTGCATTTGAAATTTGCGTTCTCTCTCCCAAGTCCTGCAGCACGTCATTTTATTGGTTTCTTGGTTTTAGTGACACCAACCTCCAAAACCAAATGGCAGCATTGCCCAGGAAACAAACATGACCCAAACACCTTGCCCAGGAACAGCATCACTCCTCCGAATTTGTGGGAGCTGTGAGGGACAGGGAACATCCTTCCCTATCCGCAGGCAATCCAGCACCGAGGAAAAGGCTGGGATAGCTCCCAAGAGATGACCTTGGTGGTGATGAAACACTGCTGGGAATGCCCAGGGCTGGCACCAGACCAGTACCACTGGTAACACCATGACACCAGTCCCAGTAACTCCAGCATTCACTGCGTGCTGCTGCTCACCTCAAAATCCACGGCACAACTGGGGCACCTGTGCATTCCCTGCAGCAAGGCCCAGGCAAGGCTGTGGGGTTCACACCTCCACCAGGCTCTTTAGACGCAGCTGGTTCTGTGCTGTGCAGGGAAGAAGGTGGGAATGAACAGCACTGAGACATCAAAGCCAGAGGAAGGGCTACCAGGGAGCAAGTGCAGCCACTATGGTCAGAGGACTACCAGGGAGTATGGCGTGTACCCCAGGACCATTGCGTGCACCCCAGGACCACAGTGTGCACCCCAGGACCATGGCGTGTACCCCAGGACCATGGTGTGCACCCCAGGACCTCAGTGTGCACCCCAGGACCACGGTGTGCACCCCTGAACCACAGTGTGCACCCCAGGACCACAGTGTGCACCCCAGGACCATGGTGTGCACCCCAGGACCACAGTGTGCACCCCAGGACCACAGTGTGCACCCCAGGACCATGGTGTGCACCCCAGGACCACAGTGTGCACCCCAGGACCATGGTGTCCACCCCAGGACCACGCTGTGCACCCCAGGACCATGGTGTGTACCCAAGGACTACAGTGTACACCCCAGGACCACGCTGTGCACCCCAGGACCATGGCGTGTACCCCAGGACCATGGTGTGCACCCCAGGACCACAGTGTGCACCCCAGGACCACGGTGTGCACCCCAGGACCACGGTGTGCACCCCATGACCACAGTGTGCACCCCAGGACCACGCTGTGCACCCCAGGACCATGGTGTGTTCCCCAGGACCACGGCATCCCTCCCTGGGAGAACTCTGCTGTGAGAAGAGGTGGCTGCAAAGCTCTGCCGTGCTGTGCTGCTGGAAGGTGAGCACACAGCAAACCTGCCCTGGCCACAGACACCCAGGGAACGGGCAGCTGCCTGGGGAGAGCCTGGGAGAAGGGACAGATCTGCTCAGACCAAGGCTGGGGCACCAGGGGAGCTCTCCCTGCCTGCCAGCCGGGTCACACAGCTCTCACAGGCACTGCAGCCACCGTCTGCAGCACTGGAACTTCAGGGGAGAAAGGTACAGAAAAAGTATGGGGTGTGGGACAGGCACAGGGAGAACAGTACAAAGCAAGGAAACCCCAGCAGCTCAAAGCATTACTCAAGGTGGCAGAAACAAAGAGAAAGAGTGGCAAAAGGACCTTAAAATCCCAGGTGTCCAGTTGCCAGAACAGCAGGTGACCAATGAAAAGTGGAATCATCAGAAACACACAAAATAATCTGCAAAAATAAGCTGCAAGTTCTCACCACTTGGATGAAATCCTGGAGTTATTCTCAAGAACTCTATGAAAACATTTCCCAGAGAAGTTGTGACTACCCCATTCCTGGAAGTGTTCAAGGCCAGGCTTGGAGTAACCTGGTCTAGTGGAAGTGGGGTGAACTGGATGGGTTTTAAGATCCCCATAAACCCAAACCATTCCATGACTCTGTGAACACTAGTTCACTACTCGCAGCAATCAAAGAGCAAAGACAGTGCCAACCATTACCAGGTGAAGAATGGAGAGCAAGAGAGGGAATATCCCAACACTCTCATCCTGACCCACAGTCCTCACCAGATACTAAGAGGAGCAGAGATGACTGACAAGATAGAACAGCTACTGTACAAGGAGCCTGCAAAGGAAGATGGCAGAAAGGGAATGAAGTTTTCCATGCCGGGAGAAGAAAGAAGGAGGCCACCAGGGAACAATTTGTTCACTGTTTCTTCCGAAGCAGGAACTTGGGGACATCACATCCAATTAAGCAGGTCCAAAACAGGAGATTTTTTCACATAAAGCATCACTGTGAAATGTCTCATCAGGGCTGCGGCGGCGCTCAGCGAACACGCACTCAGAGGACGATCAGCCAAACCCAAGGACAAAAGCTCCACGCGAGGCTACAGAAACACAAGAGCCAGCTCTGGGCTCGGGAATGGCTTCCCGGGAGCAGTAAGGGCCCGGCCCAGGCCATGCAGAGCAGGGCAGCAGCACGGGCTGGGCAGGGGGCAGAGGAGCCCCCAGAGCCCGGTGGCAGCAGCACCGTCCCCTCTCCCCAGCCCCTGCGCACCCCGAGCCGCGGCAGCGCCGGGTTGGGGCTGTCACACCATCCCCTGGAGGAGGAGAGGCCCGGGGCTGCCAAACCCACATTCCCACTGACATTTTCCGTGCTCGCTCACTGCATCGCCACGGTATTTATAGAAGTTTCAGCAAAAGCAATTCAGACACTTCCCAAAAGCAGGCTGGGGAAAAACACTGCAGCTTGGCCAGGGCTGTACATTTTTCCAGCTTGGAGTGAGGGATTGAAGAGCTGATCAACCTCCCAGCTCCAGGCTGGAGCCCAGCACTCCAGACTTTGATCTGCCAAGCCATGGTGAGCTCTGCTTGGGGCACAGCAAATGTTTCCTGCATCTCCAGTCCCAGCGTTTCTCAGATGAAATCTTGGGGTTATTCTCTACAACTCTATGAAAACATTTCCCAGAGAAGCTATGGCAACCCCAGCCCTGGAAGAATTCAAGGCCAGGTTGGATGAGGCTTGGTGGAAGTCTAATAGAAGGGTCCCTGCTCACAGAGGGGGTGGGACTAGATGAGCTTTAAGGTTCTGGGTTCTGTGACCATGGTGACTGTGGGCTTTCCCTCCCAGGCATCACCTGAGACAGGGAAGCTGGAGAAATGCCAAGGCCACTCAGCCAGGTAAGAGAGCCTGGGGACATAGGAGAGGAGGGCTGCACAGCCCAGTTCCTCAGCCTCCCAAGAACGGATCTGCTCTGCAGAGCCCAGTTTCCCTGGGCAGCTCTGCAGGGAGAGGCCCTGCTGAGCCCCACCAGCCCCATGTCCCCTCGGCACCCCACGCTGTGCAGGAGGGTGCCAAAATTAAAGTGGGTCCCATCACAACCCTTCCTCCTCCTCCTTCTCTCAAGCTGAACTCCAGCCATCTGTGGTTCCCAGTTCCAGATCTGATCCAGCACCCTCGGCTCTCCCACAGCATGGAGAGAAATCAGCACTTCTAGTGCCCAAGTCACCCAACCTACTTATCACTCCTACTTCAGCCTGAGACCAATGACGATGACGAGGAGCCTGGGGGAGCAGACTCAGGTGATGTCACCTCCATCCCTGACACCGTATTAGCCAACTCCCCCACTTCTGGATCCCACAGTTTCCATAGAGGACAACCCACCCAGTCGACACTGAACGAGCAGTAAACTGCTCGATGCAGCTGAGGAGGTTCTGGCAGGATCCTTGGGCCAAGGCAGGGCTTCCAGACACCCTTCTGAAGGCGCCCAGACTGCCATGTAAGGACAGGTGTGTGTCTCCTCTCACACAGAGACACAATCGTGGGAGCAAACAAGGACCTGCAGCTCTGAAGGACCAGAGAGCTGCCACCTCAGCCTCACATCTTAATCACAAGATCATTCTATTTCCATGGAAACGGCAGAATTAGAGTCTTTGACAGAACGACAATTACCAACACTGGGAATTTAACTGTTAAACCTGTCACACTCCCGTCCCCAGTGCCAGCGGAGGAGATGGTGCTTGCCCACACCACTGCCATGCATCTGGCCCCAGCACCACGCTCAGGTGTTTGCCCCTGCTTCCTTCAGCAGCCAGTTGGGTTTCCAGAGAGCCTGTGTCGGCGTCAGGGGATGAACACCCGCGACTCACTGGGGCTCAGTCCAGTGCCGACTTGTCCGTCAGCAGCTGATCCTGGAGCACACACAGTGATCCTGCTGACCAAGGCTTCCCCAGTGCCTCAGCAGCAGGAAAAGGCTTTATGTGCTCATGAGTCACTCAGGGAATTACGGGCTGGCTCCAGGCACTACAGGGAGCCCTGGCCGAGTGCCTCCCAGGGTAGGCCCTTTCCCTGACACCACGGAGCACCACAGTGCTTCTGGTCAGCCAAGGACAGTGTGGAGCCAAGGTGCTAATCACCATCAGTGGCACAGGGTATCCTGTTCCATCCCACTCTCATCACTGCACTGTGCAGCCACGAGCCTTTCCTGAAAGCAAAGCTGGGAAGGACCTGGCAGCACCATGGAACTCCCCAGACTCATACCTTGGGTTTGCAGAACACCACAATGTAAACTGCAACCCTGGGAGCATTAGCAAAGCTGCTGAGGTGGATATGGGGAGATCCCTGTGCCCAGGAAGGCCTCAGCTAACACAGACACATCTGCCAGAAGAGGAGAGAAGAGCTGCCCCTCTGCCTTCTGCGCAGACAGGGGTCCCCTTTGAGAGGTCACTGCCCAAAATCGCCGCCACGTGCTCCATGCCTTGGCCCCACTGTGGTCAGCAGGACCATGAGCTGATGGGCCCAGGCCTCCCCTGGCTGTTACACCCAATCCAAGGACTGAAATTGCTTAGCCCAGCTGTGATCATGTACCACCACAGAGATCAACAGTCAGATAGTGGGCAACGTGCTGATGGAGAGGAGTTTTCCACGGCACGTGCACTCCACTGACCTGCCCATGCCTGGGACACAGGGGATACCTGCCCATGTGCCACACTCCTGCCATGATTACAGACACACTCCTAAAGCCCTTCCTGCAGGTCTGGACACTGATGTCCAACCTCAAGGAAAGCAATTTCCCACCCCCGGAAAATTCCAGCCCAGCTCCGAGAGCCCAGACCTGGGGCAGCTGGAAGGATGTCACCTTCTACACGGGAGTCTGAGACACAGCAAGTGCCCACTCCAGCAGGAGCTCACAGGGAGCCATCCCCACCCTCACACTGGCAAGGCTCCAGGGCTGAAACTACTTCTTACAGCTAATCTCCTAAGAAAGCAGGGTGTGCTCCAGGCCAGACTCTCCTCCAGCCTCTGGAGAGAACTTCCCGGGGCACAGCTGCACACACCTGCCCGCCCAGACTGCCTGTACAGACAGGTACCAGCAGGGAAGAGCCACTGTGACCTCTGATCCATCCTGAGCCCATGAGCACCCCAAACCTTGCAGTCACCCACTTGAGTTCCTCCTGTCACACAGGCAGCCCTGCTGCTGTTCCACGTCACACACGGCACTGGGGAGCTGCTGTGGAGGGGACACTGCAGGACACCGACCTGGGCTCCTCCCTGCTCGTGCTGGGACCTCCCTGGCACAGCTCCACCTGGCCCCCTCAGCCTGTCCTCCCCAGTCCTGCCTGCAGCCTGCCCATGCAGGGCTGGGGCCCGGCAGCAGTGACTCAGGTGCAGGGCCAGCAGAGTCTGCGGCTGAGTCACAGCGTGGCCGGTGACTCAGCCAGGACACGGCTGCGGCCAGCACATGCAGCTGCAGCTCTGCTCACAGCCGGCGGCTCCCCGAGGGCCCTGGCAGAGCACAGACCTGGCAGTGGCACGGGCAGGGCTCTCCCAGCCCTACAGCGGCGATTCAGGGACACTGAGCAGGCGCTGTGCCTGTCCCCACACACGCTGGTGGCCGTGCCACAAGCACAGCTTGTCAGGGATCACACAACCATTAGGGTTGGAAGAACCCTCAGAGACCATCAAGACCAAGTGTTTGTTCTTCCAGCACTGTCAAGGCCATCACCATGTTCCCAAGTGCCACATGGCCAGGCACAGGGACATGTCATTTGGTGCAGGGGGACTGAGGGGACTCAACCTGCCCTGTCCCTCTGACCACTGCACTCTCCTCACCTGGAGAAATCTGCTTAGCACCTACTTCAGTAATAAAGCAACCCAAATTCTCAGTAACTGCACTTATTTTACTGTGCCACCTAAATCTGGCAGCGCTGCTGCACTCTGGGACCAGCAGAACTAGCTCAAGGAGAGGAAGGGACGCTGCACTAGGGCCACTGCTCTGAGGAGCCCACCAGCCACAGCCATGGGCACACAGGAGCCAGGGACAACGCAGGAGCAGCAGCAGGACCCAACACCTGGAGAGGAAAGCAGGGCAACCTGGGTTTTCCCAGAGCAGCTGTGGCTGAACCATCCCTGGAAGTGTCCAAGACCAAGTTGGACATGGCTTGGAGGAACCTGGACTAGTGGAAAGTGCCCCTGACCATGGCAAGGGGGTAGAATGGAAGGAGTTGTAAGGTCACTTCAAACCCAAACTATTCCATGATTCTAAGCCCCAGTTTGGGGGTTTTGCTGTGGTTTGCATTTTTACACTTCCACAATAATTGATCAGACAGTTCAAATGCGAAGACTTCACAAAAACACCAGGACAACAATTTGGCTAAAACTCCTGAACCCTCCTGGAGGCAAGTGACATCCAAGCTGCCCCAAAACGGGTAAGAAGTAGGAAGAAAGAGGAGGAAACAGATGTCAATAAGATCTTTAAGGCAGGAAGCATCAAAAATGGTGTAGGAAGCTGAAGCCTTCAGGAAAACGAGTCTCTAACAATGCTGAGAGCAGCAGGAAGCGGCTGTGTGGAGCACAGACCCACACAGGGAGGCACAGCTCACCCCCAGAGCAGGTCCAGGGCAGGGCAGGGGTCTGATGGCACCAGAGGGGCTGACACAAACACTCAGGAAGAGCAAACACAGACAAATGTCGAATGGCAAAACCATCAGCAGAAACAATTTTTTAAATGTCATTAAAAAAACTGTAACTTTCATTTAAAGGCACAAACAACCTGAATACAATGGTGTGAGGAAGAGTGAGCTCACACTCCTGCTCATGCTAATTTTTAATAAATATTTTAATAACACAGATATTCATGAATGGCTGGAACAGAGCAAAGTGACCTGATAGCCCCAGCAGCCCTTGCTGACACCAGTGCCTATGGGAAGGGGACCCCCAACTTCCCCTGCTGTCCCAGTAACACCCTGGGAAAGGGGATGGAGTCAATGGAACTGGACGTTTTCAAACAGTAATTGATGTTACAGCTGATAGCACTCCTCCAGGTGGTTCAGGTATTGCTGACACAGGGTTTGACTGGACAACCCTGAAGGTCCCTGCAGCCCAAAGTCATCTGTGGTTCCATGACCCAAACAACTCTGCCCATGTTTCCGTGATCATGCAGCCCACTCCCATACAACATTCTCTCTATAAACCACCACTTTGCAAAGTCATTCACAATAAACACAGTTGGACCAGGCTCAGAAGAGCCAGAGATCCACATCAACAGGTAAGAGGGTTCCAGTGACACCTGGAGCCTTACCTGTGATGTTGGGAAGCTTCAGACAACTGAGAAAACACTTTTACTATGCCAGCTCTAAGAGAGGTGAAATGGCAAATGCCAGGAACACCAGCACAGTCAGATTCCCCAGCCCAAAACCACAGGCCACGTCGTTCTGGGGCCATTTCCATACAGGAGAAATGACTGGGTGACCAGGAACCATCAGTGTGGATTCACATCATCCACCATCAGAAAGCAGCAGATGGATCTGCTGGACAGCAGAGCTCTAATGCACACAGACCACAGGTGACCTTTAAGGCTCCTCCCAACCCAAATCACTCTGGATTGAGAATTCATAAAAAAGAGCAGCCAGCAGAAAAAGGAACTGGATTTACAGTTCATGGAACTGTGGCTGGGTCAAGTGGGAGCACACTGCCTCTAATCTGATGGTTTTCATTTTAAGAACACTAGGTAAGGAAGAGCCATAAAAATTCTTTGAAGACCCCACAAAATGAACTCATGTAGAGACTTTTAATGATCATTATGCGATTTACTTCCCAAAAAGAACATCAAGAGAAAATTGATGAAGAAGTAACAGTAAACTTCTCAGGAAATAACGTTCAGGTAACAAAGTTTTATTTAGTCCAATCTAAAGAAACAAGTGAGAAAATGAACTTTAAAAGAGATGAATGTAAATTGGGAATTAAATGGGAGCAGCTGGGGGAATTAATGACTGGAACAACCAACTGAAGAAGCAGTGGTTGGGCTCCCTTCAGTTGCTGCCCCGGGAGGGTGTGAAGATCTCTAGGAATGGGGGATCCAAGACCTTTCCAGTTGGACAAAGTACTTCCCAACCCACCCGGATGGCAAAGCTGTTAAACTGATCAGGGGGATGAAGGTACCATTTATAAGTTCATTATACATGGCCAGCAATGCAATAGACACTCCAGTATCAAAGTTTGTGGTTTTGTGATGGAAAATCAAACGCCACAAAGCCCACAGAGCCTGCAAACCAGCTGATAAGCCAAACACACATTTGGGCATTTTCTCCTCCAAGGTGAGTATCTTGGTCTCCTCCCTCAGCTCTCACCACCAGAGCTCCCCAAACACCTTCTGCAATCCCCTCCCCAAAAATCCACTCCCAGCCCTGCAAAGGGGCTGGGCACCTCCTCCCACGCCCATTTCTCACTTGTACCAGACCACGTGTCATTTTGTCCTCAATTTTCCCTTAGACTCTCTCCAACTCGATTTCCAGGTCTTGCTGTCTGCCAGAGCAGCCTTCAGCTGACCCTCTGCGGGAAGCTGATGGGAGGAGGCAGAGCACAAATGGTCCACAAATTGTCCACAAATTCTTAGGGTCTGTGGAAGGAAGGACAGCAAACTGCAGAGACTCCACCAAGGCAGGTGCTGCCCAGAAAGGTCGTGGACTCCCCATCTCTGGAAGTGTTCAAGGCCAGGTTTAATGGGACCTGGAGCAACCTGGTCCAGTGGACGGTGTCCTTGCCCAGGGCAGGGGGTGGAACTGGATGAGCTTCAAGGTCCCTTTCAAAGCAAACCATTCTGGAATTCTATGATTACCAAACTCCATAGGCAAGATCGTATTGGAAGCAAATCCACAAGGAAAAAAGAAAAAGAGAAAACAGAAAAGATTACAAAAGGCTGTTGGGCCCCTGAAGCAGCAGCGATGGCACACACAGAAATCATCCCAGTGCAGAGGAAACCAGTGTGGCAGGAGACCAACCAGGCTCACCCAAGCTCCACACCGGGATTGGCATGGGAAGGCAGGCACAGAGAAACTGGAAATGAGGTCAGATTAATAAGGATAAATATAAAGGAGTGGCAGCAGCACCCCAGTCTGAGCCCAGAGCAGCTACACAAGGAGCGAGAGCTGGCCAGCAACAAACAGCAGAAACTAGAGGCAAATCCTAGGCACATCAGGGACCAACCAAAGGACACAGGCAAGCTGGAGACACAGGAGACAGAGAAAACACTGAGGAATGATGCTGAAGACAGGGGAGGTTTAAGCCTCTTTGTGTAAATTCCCACGACAAAGGGCAAAGAGGAGGCCAGCACAAACAGAGGCCAAAGAACTCACCAAAACTTCCAGTAAAAAATGCAATTCCAGATGTTTTTCATGGGCAGATGGTGACAGACCAAAGGGTGATAGTTTTAAACTAAAAGAGCACATTTAGATTAGATATTGGGATTAAATTCTTCCCTGTGAGGGTGGTGAGGCCCTGGCACAGATTGCCCAGAGAAGCTGTGGCTGCTCCATCCCTGGAAGTGTCCAGGGCCAGGCTGGATGGGGCTTGGAGCAGCCTGGCCTGTACTGGCACAGCTGATTGACCAGGACCAGGTGCAGGACCTTGCACATGGCCTTGGTGCACTTAATGAGGATCCCATGGGCCACTCCTCTGTCAGTGTCCCTCTGGATGCCATCCCTGCCCTCCAGCATTTAACCTGCACCCCTCGGCTTGGTGTCACCTGCAAACACACTGAGGGTGCACTCAGTGCCACTGTCTGTGTCATTAATAAAGATATTAACCAGCACTGGTCCCAGTACGGCCCTGGGGTGGACAACGCTCATTACTGGTTTCCATTTGGCCACTGACCAAAAGCCTTTGGATGTGGCCATCTATATTGTAATTCCCCACCCATCAAACAGTCCATCCACCAAACCCACCTCTCTCTGAATTCCCTCCAGCCTCCTGGAAAGGTGTCTGATGTCACTGACACATTTCATTTCCCAAGAGGACAGGCATCCCCACCTCAGGATCTCCCACTGCCCTTTTCTGGCTCACCAGGGGACTGTTCCTGCCTCACCTGCAGATTCTGGGCTCTTCTGGACCCTGTAGCTCCTCTCTCAGGAACCAAACTGGTCACAGCACCTTGTCCTCGTTGATCCCAGTAATTCTTTTATTCTCTTTGTTTTCCTCCTAGTTCTCTACAGCTTCTTTCACCAGCCTCAGACAGACCATCCTCACTCTCCACCTCCAGTGTTGCTGTTTTTCGGGAGTCTCACATGGCTCTGCCCATAGCACCTTCCCTTCTCCTTCCACGCTTCCTCCAGCCAGCCTTTAATTTAACACCATCCCTCAGCTCTGTGTGATGATTCATAGTTCTGCTTTTCTATTCCTGGACTGTCTCCTGTCCAAAATGAAGTCTCAGCTTCTTTTCCCCTCCAGCATTTCAAGTGTGCACCCACAATCCCAAGGTCCACATGATTAAAGAGAGCTGCTGCTAATCCCAGCTTTGTCCCCCAAGCCTGTGCTGCACAGGGAGTAGGGACGTCACTCAGACCCTGTCTGGGACTTGAGGACATGACTCAGACAGTAAGAGTTCACAGATTCTCCTTCCCCTCTCCTCACCCCTCATCCTGGCATCCCTAACCTCTGCACAGCTACACAAACTCCAGTCCCTGAAACCTCCTTGTCCCCAGGCAGCCAAAGGCCTCCAGCATCCACTCTGCATTGACCACGACTGCTCCTTTTCCCAAAAGTGCCTGTAACCCATAAAATCCCACCCCATCCCTATTCAGCCACAACGCTGCTGCTGCTGGAATCATTTCACTAACCTCTCTCTTCAGCAGCAGAAGGCTCCCTCTGAATCCCTCCTCTTCTGTCACGTCAACTGCGAGCTGCGTGTCTTCCCCCTCCCAAACACCTCGTTCCAGAACAACTATCCCTATCCTTCCTCTGCTGTCTCCCTCCCAAACCTGGGCACAAGCTCCATTTCCCAGATGCCGAATTACAGCAAACACCTCCCTGCTTCCTCCTGTTTGTGCTTCATGTTGGAAAAGCTCTATGTAAGCCACCTGAAATCGCTTGATTCTCCTCTTCCAAAGCGCTCCTGGAAGCTGCCCCAAGCTCTGTGCCCACCAGGAGCACCCAAATTACCCCTGAGGTGGCTGACCTGGGAGGTCCATGTCCTGACACAGCCCCTGCCACGTGCTCATCAGCACCTGCCCCTCACTTTTACATCAACTCCCAGCCCTCCGCAGCAAAGCTGGCCCTGTCCTGTGCTCCCATAGGCAGGACTGGACCAGGTGAGGCTCCAAGGGTGACTGCAGTGAAAAACCAGGACCAGCAGCAGCTTCTCCCACTAAACAGCTCCCGAGCAGAGGTGCCACAGTGCCACCAGTCCTTGCAGCACACCTCCCACCAGGAACAGTGCTGGCCGTGGCCACCCACCAGTGTGGCATCCTGCATGGATGTGTGCTCCTCCAGCCCTGCTCAATCCTCGCACGCTGGGGACAGGCAGCGCTGGCCAGAGGCTGATCACACAAACACCAAATGGACTGGGTGGAAAACCACCTTAAAGCCCATCCAATCCCACCCCCTGCCATGGGCAGGGACACCCTCCACTGTCCCAGCTTGCTCCAAGCCCTGTCCAGCCTGGCCTTGAACACTTCCACAGCTGTTTTAAGCAACCTCTGCCAGGGCCTCACCACTCTCACAGGGAAAAATTTCTGTCCAGTATCCCGTCTTAACTAACCCTGCCCTCTGTGCATGGGAAGCTGAATTCCCCCTTGTCTTGTCACTCGAGTCCCTTGTTCAAAGTCCCTCTGTGAAGGCCAGACCCCTTTTCCCCACCCCAGGAGTCACTGCTGGGTAAATACTCAAAGCTGCCCAGAACCAAGAGCACGAGCCAGCGAGCACAGAGCTCACTGTGAGAGCCAGGGCCACCAGCCCACACTGGCCACCACGGAAACCTGGAGCCAGCTGGAGTCAGCAGCTCCCACCCCAGGAACTCAGGATCAGCAGCACATGGGATTCCAGATGCAGCAGCTGGGAGCGTGGCACAGAGCCCCGAGGCTGGAGGGGATTTCATCATGTAGATCACATGGCCAGAACCAGATCTCACACATGACCCCGGGCAGGAATTCCCCAGTGACTCACAGCCAGGACTTACAGAGTGAAGATGCTGTCCCACTGTACCCAGACACCCTGGAGAGATGCAAACTTCCCTTTCCCCCTGCATGCCGCAAGCTGGAGTGCTCTGCTCCGTCTGGAAATCTATTTCCTTAGGATTTGTGGGAATTCAGAAGCAGCAGGGTTTGGTTGTAATCGGACAGCAGGTGTGAAAGTCACTGAGGCAGGAGAGGTGAGCAGGCATGCAACAGGTCTTAATCACACAAACCTCCTTCCAATAGGGAAGCGGCTAAAATTATCTTAATTTTTACCTTTCCCACCTCAGAAGATTTCTTGCACTCACTACACCACTTCAGGAAATCCACCTGAATAGGCACCCCCGGGATCTGTGCTCCCAGTGCTGCCCAGAGCTGCAGGAGGCAGCAGGAGTGAGATAACAGGAGACTCTTCCATGAAGGGCACTGCCAGCAGGAACACAACAGACATGGATCCCCAATCCCTGCAGCTGCTGCACAGTGAGATAACGACTTGCAGGAAGTCTTGGAGAACAATTAAAAAAAATAATCCAATGCCAAAGCAGGAAAGTGGGGTCACAAGGAGAACAGGCCTCCTCCTGACAGGGAGGGATGTGATAAGAGCATCATGGCACTGCCGAGATGCCCATCAAGTTGCCAAGCTCTGATCAAAGGCTGGGGCAGCTCTTGCATCCCTCAATTCCCAGCAGCCAGGCTTCTGTGCCAGCCCTTCAGCCCACAGCTGCTCCTCCAGATCATGTGGCTGCTGCTTATTCCCCCCACATCCACGCCAGCTCCAAGGGATTTTAGCCTCAGGGCTGCACCCCATGGCCCCAGGCACCAGAGCACCCAGTATTCCCCAGCACAGGACCATCCCACGTTGGCTGGGAACACAGTCTGGGACCCGATCAGAGATCATTTAGATCATTTTTGGCCACCCAAATTAAGCAGAAGTCCCATCACTAGCTCAGAACAACCAGCCTGGATGCACCCACGCCCCACATTCCCCCCTCAGCGAGACTCCAGAGCAGGTGAGAGCAGCTCCCAGCACTAGAAGGTGTCTGCGCAGAAATGGTCTGCCAGGAGCTGAGAGTGAATGGCAGGGGCATGACCCAGAGTCACCTGTGCAAAGCTGGCCCCTGTGGCACTCTCCCACTACGCTGCCACCCCAGGAGAGCCCAGCAGCTCCAGCCCAGCAGAACACACCCCACAGCCAAGGCAGAGGCAGCTCTGAGGACAGGGCCACTGCTGTCCCCGCTCTGACAGAGGGCAGCAGGACACGGCTGCTTGGAGCAACAGTCAGTGCAGAGCACCCCTAAACGGGAAAAGGCTCTGTGCAACCAAGCCGTGAAGCTCCTGAGAAATGTGGAGTTTATGTTGGGACAAGAGTTACGTTGGGCCTTCCCACAATAGTTGTGTTGGGAAGGCAGAGAGCCACCAAGGACTGACATGACACCGACCCACAGTGAGCACAGGGAGACCAGCCAGCATCTGGCCAAACACCCAGAGCATGTCCCTGGAACAGGCCCCAGGCTCCCAGCTCCCCCCCAGGTACTGCTGGTGCTGCTGTCATGGTCAGGAGACCTGGCCCACGGAGGAGCTTTGCCATCAGCTGTTGCACAGCTCAGATCAGCACAATCCCTTTCTGCTTCCCCCAGAGCTGACCACGCGTGCCCTCGTCCCACCACCCGCATTCACGTGGTCACACCACAAGCAGCTGAGAACCGACTGAACCAAACCCAGCACATGCCTGGCTCCTGCCAGAGGAGCTCCTGATCACAGGGAGGAGTAGGTGGAGCTGCCAAGTGGGAAGAGCTGCACTGTCCCTGCCGGCAGCAGCCATGCTTGTACTGGATCAAGGGAGCTGAAATGCAGCCAGAGACTCCCAATTCTCTCCTGACCCCACTTCCAACTCCTGTTCTTCCCTGTGTACCTTCACATCCCCAGATTTTCCTCTTTAGCCACAGTACTGAGTTCTTGCCCCCAGAGCACCGGGAACTTTCACCTCCCCCCAGCACAGCACCTGCAATTCCATCCTGCTCAGCTCCCAGCCATCAGGACATCCTCCAGCCTTCCTGCTACAGTTTCTCCATCTCTCCCAACTCCCCTCGATCAGGGCATCAAGCAATGACCTTTTCTGATTCTTCCCCATGACCGGATTGTCCATCTGCAAGCTTGGCAAGGTGACAGCTGCACCTGGCAAAGATGCCTCCAGATGACTTGGGCCACAACATAAAACTCAGTAAAAACAAGGGACGTGTTTCTTCAAGTGTGCTAAAGGCTCCTTCAGCTGTGCTTTAGCTCTTGCCCGTCACTCCTGGGGTCCAATGTCTCCTGCCACATCAGAATTGGCTCCAGGACTCTTTCCAGGCAGATCCTTTTGCCTGTGCTGCTCATGCCAGGCCCAGGCACTGTGAGACACTGAGTAGTGCCAGCTCTGCAGACGACCTCAGCCGGGCCAGGACACACATAGTGATGGAGGACCCAGGGCTCTCCCTTGCCAGCATAAAAAGCAGCCCAGGAAGCACTTCCCAGTGCCCTTAGGAGCCTCTCGTGGGAGCTGGCCCTGAGACCACAGCACCCCTCACCCAAACAACACAGAGTGCATGATCAGAACAGGAGCTGCTCTGAGAGCTGGAGCCTCTCTGCGCTGCGAGCCAGGCTGGGATGTTCACCTGGAGAAAAGGAGGCTCCAGGGAGAACTTAGAGCTCCTTCCAGCACCTAAAGAGGCTCCAGGAGAGCTGGAGAGGGACTGGGGAAAGGGGACTGGAGTGACAGGACAAGGGGAATGGCTTCCCACAGACAAGAAGGCAGGGTTGGATGGGATATCGGGAAGACATTTTTCCTTGTGAGGGTGGTGAAGCCCTGGCACAAGCTGCCCACAGAAGCAGTGACTGCCCCATCCCTGGAAGTGTTCAAGGCCAGATTGGATGGAGCTTGTGGCAACCTGGTCTAGTGGAAGTTGTGCCTGCCCATGGCAGTGGGTGGAACAAGATGGTCTGCAACCCAAACCATTCTCTGGTTCTGTGATTTGCCCAACCTCTTATTTCGTGCTCTTTTAACCATGTTGACACTTAACTTCCAGCACATCTGGTGACCACAGCGTCAGAGGAACACTGCCCTGAATGCAGGGGTAATACAGCAGGAGCCACACAGCTGCCCAGAACGGCCAGCTCCAGCCCTGGAGCAGGATGTGCCGATGGCTCTGGAGTTTGCAGCTCCCCCTACGGCACCCCAGCACCAGGGCCTGTGGTTTCCCAGCCCTCGGGAACTCACAGGCACACATAAACAGGGCAGTTTTTCTGCAGAGGTCATGGAATTAGGAGCAAAAAGCTGGCTAAGCAGAACGCTCTCCTTCCCAAAGGGTGTAATTTACTCGAGGCTGATTCAGCAGAGCGAAGACATGGTGAGCCCTGGGTGCAGCCTGGCAGCGTGGGGCTCCCCAAACCCGGCGTGAGTGGAGGGCTCCAGTGAGGAGGGTCCTCACCTTCCTCCAGAACATCCTGCATCACTGGCAGCTCCTGCCTCCGCGTGCTTTGTGAATCAGCACATCAGGAGCCAGTTTCAAAAGACATTGGGAAAGGACAGAGCATGGAGGACTTGTGCTGGAACTGAACAGAACGATGAAGTTCAGCCCATTTAACTCATGACAGACAGCAAAGTGGCCTCAGTAACTGGTACAAGTGGCTTTAAACACGAAAATGCCCAGCATCAAAGCAGTCCTTTCAAAGAAAGAGAGAAATGGAGAAAATATCCAGGATGTTGGAGATGCCAGCTGGAAAAGTCACAGCAATTATTGACAGCAAGACAGATTATGATGGAGTAAACTCCTGAGGCAGAGGCCCAGGTCTGTACCTCCAACAGGCCATAGCCAGAGGCCTTATTTTTAAAGGCTAAAATCCTGGGATGGGCTATTTACTCCAAGTGACCCAATGGTGTGTGCTGGCCTCACAGCCAACAGCCAGGCCCTGGAGTGATACAGAGCCAGCAGTGGGGTAGCCCCTGCCCAGCAGAGCAGATGTGGAGCTCACGGACATCCAGGGTGCTCCCAGCCACCACAGACATTCTGCAGGGCTTCTCTCATCCCAAGCCTCTGTCAGAGCAGCAGCAGCTGGAAATTGTAGAGGAGAGCTTTCCCAAACTAACCCTGCTTCTTAACCTGCAGAGAGGAATCCACATGGGTGTGTGGCAAGTGGGAGAGGTGAGGAGGGACAATGAAGGGACAAAACATGTGCTCCAGGTAAAGCTGACTACAGAGAGATTCCTGGTCCTGCTCTCTGGACACCAAGTCCTCCCCATGGCTCAAACCCTCTCCAAGCTTTCCCAGAGAGCTGAGCTTTAGGTGGGCTGCAAGGCATGTGCCCAACCACAAACATCCTAAGAAAATTCCCATCATCTGCCAAAAGCTCTGTTGAGAGAATCTCACCTTCTTCTTATCTCCCTTCTACCTCTCCCTCCTGCCTTCATCCCTTTACACACCCAGAAAATCTCTGTGTAGCCATCTCCTCAGTCCCACATCATGATCTTTTGTTATTCCATCTTGTTGGTGCTGTCTCTGTCCACGGATCCATGCTGGTTCCTGCATCCCCACGCTGCTCACAGCCTGTCCTGGATGTCCCTCAGGTAACCCCCTGCACCAGAGACATCTCCCATCCTCCTCAAACCCACACTCTGATCATTGCTCAAAGTTCATTCCTAGGAAAGAAATTAAGCACTGTGCAATTACTGCTCTAATTACCAACTCTATTTATACGGTTCTGTCTGTAGCCTGTCCCAGAGTCACGACGTTGGAGGCCACATTTACTGTGAGCAGGGCTGCACCAGCCTCAGGTTGGTATCGTTTTGCTTTATGCAGATATGAAATCTTTTATAGAACTCAGCAGCTTGCAGCAGTCTCCACAATTTGGCAAGGAAAGCAGCCTGGGATGAGGGAATCGCTTTCTGCAAGCCCCCTGAAAATCTGTCCAAATTTGGTGGTAAGAAACCACCAAAAAACTCCAGGTCTTGCCTGTGATGCAGCTGATGCTGGCGACCAGCCCAGCCTGCCATGTCTCCCAGCCCCAGCACCCCTCAGCCCCTCGGCCCCCATGGCCTCCAAATAAAGCTCCAGCTCAAGGAGGAGACCAAAACAGAGCAGATTTCCCTTTCCCCCCACTGATGCCAACCCATGAGCAGGCACATCTGGCTCTCACCCACCCCATCACAGGCTCTGAACTTCTCAGGAAAGGCTTGCTCCCAAGCCTGGGGGGCTGGCAGGGCTCTGCCTGCAGCAGCCCCCCAACACCCACTCCACCCCCCGGTTCTGTACAGCTCTGTCAACGCCCCTGACTCCTCTGCTGGCACAGCTGCAACGGTGACACCCGTGCAGTGACACCCGTGCAGTGACACCCATGCAGTGACACCCATGCAGTGACACCCGTGCAGTGACACCCGTGCAGTGACACCCGTGCAGTGACAGCCCCACAGCGACGCTGGCAGCCCTGGCCCCCAGCAGAGGGTGGGCAGCTTGGGACCCCTGCCCCTGTGCAGCATAGCACTGCCTTTGGTTTTTCCCCTTCAGAAATGAAGGAATTGCCTACAGGAAAGGAATCTGGCAACAGCACGTGAGCAAGTCTTGCGTGACCCAGTGCTCAAGTTTTAGGAAATTGAATTTGGGGTTTCACTGGTAACTTCCATCATGGACTTTCAAACCATGAGCCATCGCTCCAGTCACCAACTCTGATCTTCAGATCAGGAACATCAACAAACAAAATCCTCTTCCAGACATTTCTGTATCAAGCCTCAAACCTGCAGTTTAGAAAGAAATTCCCTTGCAGACCAAGGCACTCCATGGAATGATAACATCTCCAGCAAGGCTCTTCCAGCCCATAATTAACCCCTGGTAATTCACTCGCACACACCTGGTAACGGGTCACAGGTAACTGTGTCATCACAGCCCATGTTTCACCAGGATCAGGATTCATCCCAATGCCTGGCAGGTATTAAGGAAATGCAGCCCAGACAAGGAAATCTGTGGGATCCTGCTACAAATCCACAGGGAAGGCTCAGAGGAGACAAGATGGGGCTGTGGCTTGAGCAGGGAAAGCCCCCGGGGACACGCAGCCTCTGGCACCATCCCACAGCCCTGTGGACACCAGGTGAGCTGTGTCATGGCCAGCCAGGAGCAGGGCAACCCCTCAGCCCTCACTCTGGGTGCTTCGGGAAGCCCCCCGAGCACCTCAGCAGCACGTAAGAGGCCGGTGTGTGTGTTCACACCTTCCTGAGCAACAGGAGGAACCACGCACCAGAGGAGTTGCTAAGAGACGCGCGCCTCCCACCACCGTGCCCAGCACCCACTGCCGTGGCTGGGGGTGCAGGATGGGACACAGCACCCCGGGTGGCTCAGCATCCCTGCAGAGGGACAAGGGGCAGGGACACAGTGCCCTTGGGACACGGCTCTGCCCACAGAGGTGACCCTGGGAGCACCTCAGGCACAGCCCCGCCGTGCCTCAGCTGGCAGCTCCTGTGTCCCACGGCGCAGGAGCCACACACAAGATCAGATCGTGTCACCAGTGACCTCGGGGCTCCCTGCACAGCTGTCATCAGAGGCACAAACAAGGGAGAGCTGCAGGGGCCCCATGAGAACGGGCACAGCACAGTCCTCCCCCAGCAGCCCACTGTGACTCCCCCGGTCAGACTGCATCCAGCTGAGCCACTGCCAGGGCCTGTGCCAGCCTCGCACTCCCACCCATCTCCATCCAGCCTGAGTCCCTTTCCTCTTCTTCAATTCCATCAACCCAACAGCTTTCTGTAGCTGAAGACCTCCACAGAGGTGGAAAAACCCCTCCAGCATCAGCCCAGGGTTTTACACCCTCACTGTCTTAACCCCACTGAATGTCCTTTGTCCTTGCACCACGAGGCCAATAAAACAAATTCTGGGATTTACATTCCTTCAACCCATGCAACCGTTCAGATCTTCTTACAGCCCATCTTCCTTTCCTCCTTTCCACAGAAACCCAAAAGAACCAAAGTGGGATGCAGGCCCCTGGAGAAGCAGCCAGGCTGCTGCTCCATGCAGTATCCCCATGGTGACCAGCACCCTACAGCAGGGCCATCACTCCCCAAAACCACCTCGTGTGCCCCTGCAGTGACATTCCCGGCATGAGGCAGCAGGAACAGGGCTAAGCACACTGCCACCAAGCAGGGACAACAAAACCTAAGGCAGGGAAACGGCAGTGCTGGCAGGCACCGAGCTGGACCGGGGCTCCTCACACACACCAAAGGCCCCACTGCCTTCCCTGCTGTGGGCCAGCTGCAGGAACTTGGAGGTTTGGGCTCACCAAGGGCAGAGGATCCCTTAGGCTGGGGGGCTGCAACACAGCGGGCCTCAGCACAGCACGATCCACCCTCCCCTCAGCTCCACCGCTGCCGCTCGCCCATCCTGGCCTCAGCCCCATCCCCTGGCCTCAGCCCCATCCTTCATCTCAGCCCCTCGGCTCCATCCCAGTCCCCCCATTCCATCCCAGCCCCTGGGCTCCATCTCAGCCCCTGGGCTCCATCCCAGCCCCTCGGCTCCATCCCAGTCCCCCCATTCCATCCCAGCCCCTGGGCTCCATCCCAGTCCCCCCATTCCATCTCAGCCCCTGGGCTCCATCCCAGTCCCCCCATTCCATCCCAGCCCCTGGGCTCCATCTCAGCCCCTGGGCTCCATCCCAGCCCCTCGGCTCCATCCCAGTCCCCCCATTCCATCCCAGCCCCTCGGCTCCATCCCAGTCCCCCCATTCCATCTCAGCCCCTCGGCTCCATCCCAGCCCCTCGGCTCCATCCCAGTCCCCCAATTCCATCCCAGCCCCTGGGCTCCATCCCAGCCCCTCGGCTCCATCCCAGTCCCTCGGCTCCATCCCAGTCCCCCAATTCCATCCCAGCCCCTGGGCTCCATCTCAGTCTCCCCATTCCATCTCAGCCCCTCGGCTCCATCTCAGCCCCTGGGCTCCATCCCAGCCCCTCGGCTCCATTGCATTTCCTCAGCTCCTCCGCAGTTGCTCGGCTCCATCCCTTCCCTCGCTGCCGATTCCCGGGCTGCAGTTTTCTGCATTTCTAATGTTAACGGGTTCCGGCGGATCCCGTTCCCCGCCGCCGCCGAGCACAAGCCCCCCCGGCCCGCCGCCGGCCCAGCGCCCGCCCCCGCCCGCCGCTGCCGGCAGAGGCCGCGGGCGGAGTCCCCGGTCCTGCGCAGGCCCGGCCGCGACCACCATCGCCGCGGGGCCGGGGCCGGGGCCGGGCCGGGGGCGGCTGCCGAGCGCGTCCCCTTCGCTGCCTCCCTGCCGGCCCCCGCAGCCCCGCCGTGCCCGGCCCCGCCGCCCTAAGCCCCGGCCCCGTGCGCAGGCCGCGCCCGGCCCCCGCGCCCCCGGCCCCGGCGCCGCAGGGCCCGGCCGGTCCCGCTGCCGTGGGCAGGGCCGCGCCGGGCCCCGCGGGCGGCAGCGGGCGCAGGTGCAGCGGCGGCGGGGACAAAGGCGGCGGCGCGGCCGGCCCGGCTCGGCGCCCCGTCGCCGGTGACCCCGTTCGGTGCCCGGCTGCCGGCGCTCACCCTCGATGGAGATGACGTGCTCGCGGATCTGGCTCTGCAGCGCCAGGTCCTCCACGCGCTCGATGAGGTCGTAGATCGCGTAGATATTGGGGTGCACGGACTCGAAGCGGCCGATTTCGGCGCGGATCGCGGCCGAGTTGGAGAGCCCGAACTGCGGCGGGGGCGGCCCGCCGGGCTGCGGCCCCGAGGGCCCGGCCACGGGCACCGGCACCGGCCCGCCCGGCGCCGCCAGGCTCTGCTGCTGCCCGGGGCT
This sequence comes from Sylvia atricapilla, assembly GCF_009819655.1. Lineage (NCBI taxonomy): Eukaryota > Metazoa > Chordata > Aves > Passeriformes > Sylviidae > Sylvia > Sylvia atricapilla. The sequence continues at coordinate 278,350 of NC_089140.1, forward strand.
CTGCCCGGCGCCGCCCGGGAAATTCATCGCGGCGGCGGCAGGGCCGGTCAGCGGCGCGGGGCTCCGGGCAGCCGCTGCATGGCCACAGCCGCGTCCGTCCGCGGGTCCCCCGGGCTCCGCCGCCGCCCCCGACCGCCTCCCGCCTGCTCCGCCCCGCCCCGGCCGCGTCAGCGGGACCGGCCCCGCGGCGGGCGGGGAGCGGGGAGCGGGCTGGGCAGAGCGGGGAGCGGGCAGCGGGGAGCGGGGAGCGGGCTGGGCAGAGCGGGGAGCGGGCTGGGCAGAGCGGGCAGCGGGAAGCGGGCTGGGCAGAGCGGGGAGCGGGCTGGGCAGAGCGGGGAGCGGGGAGCGGGCTGGGCAGAGCGGGCAGCGGGCTGAGCAGATTGGGGAGCGGGCTGGGCAGAGCGGGGAGCAGAGCCGGCGCTGCGGAGGGAGAGCGCGGGGCCGGGACCGAGAGCGGGGCCGGGACCGGGAGCGGCGGGAGCTGGCGGCGGGCGGCAGCGGAGGACTGTCGCTGCCCGGTGCTGCTCCGCTCCGCCGCGGCCCCTGCCCGGCCCTGGCATCCCCCTGCTCCGAGCCTGGGCTCCCGTCCCTCGGCATCCCCCGCGGCCGTTCCGGGACACCGCGGTGGCTGTGCCGCTGCTGCCCCAGGGCCGCCGTGCCTGCCCCCAGCCCGGCCTGGAAACGGCCTGTGCCGGCCTGGAGAGCCCTGCCCAGCCCTGCCCCCGGCTGCGTTCCGGAGGTAATTTCGTCCTCGATCACCCCAAGGTTATTAATGAAGCTGTGGAACACAACCGGTCCCAAGAAGTTCCTGGGCGCCCGCCAGCTGCAGCCCCTCTGTGGTGGGCTCTCCTCTCTGGTCACCCCCTGCCCAACCTCTGTCACCCTGCTCATACGGGCACGGGCTGCTCCAGGCCGCTCTGCTGAGGGCTGCAGTGATGGTGGAACCACCCAGGGCACCACCACGGTGACAGCCCAGCCGTTCCAGGGGGTGCCTGTTGGGCAGGGGCTGATAACACCCCTCCCGTGTGCCCATCCCTAAAACAGCTTGCAGGGGGTGACCTGGGCACAGGAAGGCTCTGGCTGGACACAGGGCTGGCAGCACCATGGGAGCCAGTGGAGCTTGCTGGGGCATCACTTCAAAATGGCTGAGAAACATAAAAAACCAGGATCATGGGCCCTGGCACTTTTAATGAGAGAGTGGAATTTGGGAGAGGAGAAGGAACAGAAAGGTGAGCAGCTGAGAGAACCAAGACTGCAGTGGATTTCTCCCTGAGTCCCACTGGGTCCAGAGCCATGGTGGGCAGCAGTGCCAGGGGGCTCAGGGAGCAGCTGGGGGCTGGTTCCCACCCTCTGCCTTTCTCTGGGTGACTGTGGGAAGGGTTGGAGGAGGAGGAATACAAGGAGGAAGAGCACAGCAAGGAGGAAAAGGAGGAGGAGAGATCTCTGGGAAGTTCTAAATGCCTCCCGGCTCTGGAATCCTGTGTGACTCGGCAGTGAGTGCTGGGTGTGTGGGTGGGAGAAGCACCTCCCTGCCCTCTCCCCCTCCCTTTTGTGCCCTTCCGGGATTCCTTGAGTGCATCTCAACCGCCTCTGCCACGAGAAGGGGTTTATTAGGAAACAACTTTTATGAGGGTTTTTGGAAAGCATTTAGAAAATCTGTGTTTGTTACAGCACTGGGCTCCCCTCACCTGCACACCCACCTGTGTGCTCCCCAAGGCTTCCAGAGGGCTCTGAAAGATCTGTGAGTCGCAGCTCTGCTCAGCAGGAGCTTCCCTAACGTGTCCCAGGGGATTACCTCCACGTGTGCTGTGCAGGGCCATCCCACCACTCCAGCACAATTGTGCCTGGCTGTGCAATGGCCTTTCTCCAGCCTGCTTTTGGTTTGGGTCTCTTGGTCCTTGCTCATGGCCTTTTTCTCCATCTTCTGCCATCATCATCCCAGAATGGTTTGGGTGGGAAGGGATCTTAAAGTCCATCCAGTTCCACCCCCTGCTGCAGACACGGGCACCTCCTACCAGACCAGGTTGCCCTACGCCCCGTTCAACGCAGCCTTGAATACTTCCAAGAATAGGGCAGCCACAGCTTCTCTGGGCAACCTGCGCCAGGGCCTCCCCACCCTCACAGGGTAGAATTTCTCCCCAGTATCCCACTAAACCCTGCCCTCTGTCAGTTATCACATAAACATTTATCAATTTTCTCTATTTCACCCGCTTTGAATATCCAGACACCCCATGTGCAGCCCCCTCCACCATTTCCCCCTCTCAGTCAGGGATTCCAGGATTTATACCTGGTGAGGGGTGGGACATCACCCCTCATCCCTGCCTCGCCCTACCCAGTGTGCATAGAGGTGGCTCTCCCCTGACAGGTGGGCTCTGGCCATCCCCATATCTCCTGACCCCTCCTCCTTGTCTTTCTCCTCCTTTGCCTCCTGCTCCTCCTTTCTTATCTTCCTCTTCCTCCTCCTCCTCTGGCAGAGATGTGCAGTGCCCAGGTGTCCCTGCAGCCCTGGCTGCTCGTCCCCGATGTGGTAATCACACACTGCCCTGAGCTGACAGCTCAGGTCTCCTCGGTGCCATCCTCCAGCACCGGGGATCCCACGGGTCCCTGCCACCTCCCACCGCCCAGCAGGACACAGGGCACAAGGATGGGAAGAGACAGAGGTGGACACTGGGGTGGAGCATCACCCAGCCCAAGCCTGTGAAGATGGGCCCCTGTCCCTGCCAGCCCCTGTGGAGCAGGACCCTGCAGTCAGCACTGGGCCAGGACTGGAAAACCGGAGCCTGGAGTGTTGCAGAGGTGCAGAGGGAGATGAGCAAACAGATGGAGCTGGGGCTTAGCAAAGGGATGGGAAAACCCAGGAGAGAAGTTTGATAGTCTGAAAAGGCAGGAGTTGGTGGGGACGAGCAGAGGCTTTCAGGAGCAAACATTCCCTCAGGGATGGCCAACCACCTGCCCTCTGCAGACACAGGCCACTTGAAGATGTAAACTGCTTTTCAGGATGGATTTCACCCTCAGATCATGAACTTTCTCTTCTCCATCTGCAGCACTTCATCTGACGCTGCAGTTTGTGAGTGCCTCAAACCAGTGCTGCTGCCAAGAGGAGCTGCCACCTCCTCCACTATCTCCTCCTCCTTCTCCCTTCCTCCTCCTCCTTTTCCTGCTGCTGCTCCCACCCCAGACCAGCCACCCTGGTACCTCTGGTGCCAGTCGGGTGGAACAGGATGGGTGTGAAGGTCCCTTCCCACCCAAACCATTCCATGACAGCAGACAGTGCCAGAGCCCATGTGGGGCAGCAGGAGGGTCCCCACAGCAGGTTCCCAATGTCCACCCAAGACGCAGGGCTGGGGAGCAGCACCCCCAGAACAGAGCTGAGGGGAGCCAAGGCCCAGAGTTGAGCTTTGGTCAGTGTCTGAGCAAAATGGGCAGAGAGGGGGGTCCTGGGGGCTCTCCAGGGCTTTATGGCTTCTCAGTGCACGGGGACTGAGGTGTTTGATCACTCTTGCAGCAAAAACTGGGGCTTGCTTTTTGTGGGGACATCTCTGCTGGGAGAGCTGAGGGCACAGCTGCGAGCACTGCTGGGGACACTGTTCCTCTTTCCTGGACTAAGGGGAGCAGGAATCTGCCTCCCAGGCATCTCTGGGAGGTTTGGGCTGCCTGTCCTCCTGTGCACCCAACATAGTTGTGGCTCCTGTTCCCAAACACATCAGCACTTTGCTGCGTGGCAGCACTGGTCTGGGGGGAGGGAGGTGTTTAATGTCACCCTCCAGTGACAGGGACTGTTCCCTCTGAGCTGGGGATCAGTCAGCCGCTTTCCCCAGAACAGCTGCAGCTCTTTAATCTCACTCTGGAGCAAGGAGGTACGGGCTCCACCCTTAATCCCATCCAGCTCCGCGCCATGCGGCTGTCAAATGGCAAATCCAAAATCCACTGCTCAGTGCCGGGAGCATCCCGCTGTGTCCCTGCCACGAGGCTCTGGGTGTGGAGCAGAGAGGAGCAGTGTCCCACCCCGAGGTCAGGTCCCCTCACTGTGCCAAGGACACAGCACGGCTGCTGGCCCCGTGGGGTGATCACAGTTCACAGGACCACGGTTGTCTGTGTCCCTTGTTGTGAGCCACCACAATGCCACTGGCCATCTCAGACCACCCTGTGGATTTTGGTGACAGCTGGAACATTCCACTCCAAGTGTCCGCCTGCACACAGTGGGGTCCTGGGATCCTCTTCTAGGCTGGGCTGGGTGGGTGCCATCAACGCTGCCTCCGCATGAACCAGGGACACCACAGGGTGGAAATCCATGGGGTGGTGTCCTAGTTGTCCCCAGTGCCCCACTGGGGCAGAATCCCTCTGCAACCCCTCTCGGGTCACAATCCCAGAGGAGCTGGACTGTCCAAATATGTGGGCTTTGGGAAAAGAAGCTGAAAACGGAACAAGGTGGATTAAACTCTCTGGGCACTGTGGAGGTCCTGAAGAGAGCTCAGGGTCAACAATCCCGGCAAGGCCTGGGGGACAGGAGGTGGCTCAGCCCAGTCATGGGGAGACACCACAGGGAGAAACACTGAGGAAAGGTGAAATGGGGAGTAAAGGGGAAACAGAAGGAGGCGACCATGAACCCTGGCAGAAATACAATGAGGCAGCCCTTCTCATGAAAATGTTTTCCTCAGTATCCAACCTAAACTTCCTCTGGCGCAGCTTGAGGCTGTTTCCACTTGTCCTGTCCCTTGTTCCCTGAGAGCAGAGCTCCACCTCCACTTATCTTGTCAGGGAGTTGTGCAGACCCAGGTTCCCCCGAGCCTCCTTTTCTCCAGGCTGAGCCCCTTTTTCAGCTGCTCCTGGTGCTTCACACCCTTCCCAGCTTCGTTCCTTGCTCTGGACACGCTCCAGCCCCTCAGAGTCTCTCTTGTCATGGGGGGCCCAGTCCTGAGGTCAGGTCTCAGCAGTGCCAGCCCAGGGGACAGGCAATGCCCCCCTGTGCCAGGGGAGGCTGGAGCCGCCCGTCACAGCCCCAGCCCCAGCAGGGCAGAGCTGCAGGAAGGGGCCAGGACACCTTTGGGTGTCACTGTCTGGGGGCCCTCACCCTGCTGACCCCTGGGACCACCTCACTGGTGTTTGTGGAGCCCAGGCAGGGCAGGGGGTGCCCACCTCCACAATTGGCCATCGCTTTAGGTCACCAGTCTCTCCGGAGAACATTGAGAAATCCAAGGGATTCAGAGCAGCCCTGGGCAGGGCAACACGAACGCTCCCTGGTTCCTCAGCAGCGGATTTAAGGAGCACAATCTGCTCAGCTTTCCTGGGAAACTGAAGGTGACTGGATGACACTGGGGAAGTACTTTCAGAGGAATATTAAACAGCTTCTTAATCGAGGACGAGAGGATGGAAAAGTCTCACTTTCTGGGAGCTGAAGCCAGACAAATCCACAGTGACAACCAGACACCGGATTTATCAGGGAGGGGATGAACTGCCGGATAAACCCTCAAATCTGAGCAGACACAGCCCCTCCAGCAGTGGATTCAGGCTCATTCCAACACTGGGAAGGGATAAATCCCAGTTGTCTGCCTGCACGGATCAGTCATGGTTATAATCTGCTGCTGCTGTCACGTCCATTGCTCTGACAACCCCAGGATCTGCTGGGCACCTCGGCAGCTCCGGGCTGGAGATGGGTTTTACCTTACTTGGAGCGGGGATCCCTCACCTGCAGCCCATCCTTCCCAGCCAGAGGCTGCTCCCACACAGAATCCCAGAACAGAAATCATGAACTGCCTCCTGGGAGGCCCCCAACCCCAGATATCCTCAGCAGGAAGAGGCTGCTCTGGCATGCTGCTGCCTTCTGGTATTATCCTGATTTCCTCCTGATTTTTTCCCAGGGAAAATAATATGGAGGATAGAATCCTCCTGATCTTATTCCAGGAAATCTCAGTGCCATGCCAGTGAGGGACCTGTGGAGAGGACACCCTGAGAACAGCAGACATTGTTGCCCAGAATTTCCCTTCAACCCACAATTGTCCTTTATGGGAGGGTCAGTTTGTTCCCATCTCTGTTGCTGTATTTCCATGGTTGGACCTCTTCACATAAAAGTAAGAATTTTTGACATAGAGCTAAGAACTTGTCACTTAAAATTAAAAACCCCTTCACCTAAAATCAACAATTTCTAGCCTAAAATTAGGACCTTTTCACCTAAAATTAATAAGTTTTAACCTAAAATTAAGTTGGGTTTGGTTTTTTTTTTTTTCCACCTAATATGAAAGATTTTAATCAGAGCCTGCAGGTGGCTTTGGGCACTCCTGGAGATTCACAGCTCCAGAACCGCTGAGGGTAGAAAACTCCCGGAGATGCCTGAGCCCACCCAGCCTCAGAATGGCCATGGCCACCACTGTCCTTGTCCCCAAGTGATGCATCCACAGGGATTTAAACCTGGGAGTATCTAGAGTATCTGGGAGTAACTGGAGTCATACTGGGCGTGACTGGTAGCAACTGGGACTACACTGGGGACAAATGGCATCATACTGGGGTTAACTGGGTTCATACTGGGAATTTCACTAGAAGGAACTCAAACCCTACTGGGCCAACTGGGGTAATACCGTGACTGTACTGGAATTGTCTGGGGACATATGGCAAGTTACCGGAGTCATGCCGGGAGGCTCTAGGAGGGGCTGGCATCACACACGCAGGGGCTGGAAGTGACCGGGATGACAGCGGGAGTACCTGCGGCGGGGTCGGGACTACAACTCCCGGCGTGCTCCGCGCGGCGGCCGCGCCCCCGCCGCGGCTCACCCAGCCGGGACTACACGTCCCATCGCCGCCCGAGCCGGCCGGAAGCGGCGCGATGGCGGCCCGAGCCCGGCCCGGTGCGGCCCCGGCCCCGGTTCCCCGCGGCCCCGCGGGCTGAGGCCGCGCCGCCCGGTCCGCTCTCCCGGTGCGCTCCCCGCTCCTGCCGCCGCCATGGCGCTCATCGAGGGCGTCGGCGATGAGGTGACGGTGCTGTTCGCGCTGCTGCTGGCGGCCGCCGTGCTGGGGCTCGCCTGGGCCTCCACGCGCGCCCCCGAACCCGCGGCGCCGCCGACTGAGGCGGCCCCGAGCGCGGCCCCCGCCGAGCGCAAGGCCCCGAGCCCGGCCCCGGCCCCGGCCCCGGCCGAGGGAGCGGCGGCCTCCGATGAGACGGCGGGGCTGCGGCACCGGAATCCTGCCGCGGCCGCCCCCGACAGCGCCGCCGAGCCCACGCTGGTGCTGCGCCTCAAGTTCCTGAACGACACGGAGCGCCTGGCGCGGGTGCGCCCCGGGGACACCGTCGGTGCTCTCAAAAGGTGAGGGGGGAGCGGACAGGGCCGACTCATCCCGGCTCGGGAGTCCTCGGACCCCCCCGGGCGTCCCTCCGCTCCCCGCAGCACCTGGGAGGGGACAGCGGCGTCCCGGGGCAGGTGGCCTGCGCCCAGGTACCTGTGCCGAGCCCTGGCGGGGCCGTGGGACAGCCCGGGCTGGCCAGTGACACCTGGCGTGCCTGATGGGCACACACACGCTCAGCTGTGTGGGCAGGGCAGGGCGGGAGGGTCGTGATGGGTGCGTTGGCAGGGGCTGAACAGAGAGGACTGTCCTGGCAGGTGACAGCTGGGGCACGCACAGATATGTGGGGTCAGGTGTGCAGGGCAAGGTGGGCACGTCATTGGATGTGGATTAAGAAACTGACTTGGCAGGCGACACTTGGGGTGGCGGATGGGGACACACAGGCTCAGCTATGCAGGTGAGATGAGAGATCAGGTTGGGCACGGTCACAGGAGTTGGGTCAGAGAGGCTTGTCCTGCCAGCAGCGTGACCCCTGTCGCTGTCTCTTCCAGGACCTACTTCCCCGGGCAGGAGCAGCAGGTGCGGCTGATCTACCAGGGCCAGCTGCTGCGTGACGATACCCAGAGCCTGGCAGGGTTGCACCTGGGCCACCTGAGCGTCCTGCACTGCCACCTGTCCCCGCCCAGCGTGGCCCCCACGGCCCCCGGCACCCCCGGTCCCCGCAGCCCTGCGCCCGCCGCGCTGGGTGTGGGCAGCCTGGCGCTGCCGCTCTTCGTGCTGCTGCTGGCCCTGCTCTGGTACCTGCAGCTGCAGCACCGTCACGTCTTCACCGCCACCGCCACCACCTGCCTGGCCGGCCTCACCCTGCTCGTCACCTTCGTGGCCTTCGCCATGTACCGCAGATAGCGCGGCCCGGACCAGCACCTGGGACACAGGGGACCTAGAGCCACACCTGGGACACTTAGAGCCTGCCCAACCCACCGGGACGTGGAGGGCTCTGCGTTCAGCCCGCTCCGCATATCGGGGGCACATGGGGCGTGCCCCCCACAGACCCAGGAGTCCCGAGCAGACGCCCACCCACACCGTGTCTGCACGCAGGGGCTGTCGCAGGAGTGGGGGCTCAGCTACCTCGGGGGGGTCCCGGTGCCCCCTGTCCCTGCATGGAGCATTCCCCCCGCCACTCCGTGTGCAGCTCCTCGGGTCCTGCCCGGGGAGGTGTCTGTGCCTGCAAGAGCTTCTCCCCCTGGGAACACGTCCTGGCACCTCCCGGGGTGCTGCTCCCGGGGGTCCCAGTGCCTGGGGAGGGACATGAGCCCTGGGGTGTCGAGGATCCTGGTGCCGGCGGGATGCGCTTTTGAGGTCTCTGTGCCGGGGGAGGATTTGTGCCCGCAGGCGGTCCCGGTGTCGGGGATGGCTGCACTCCCCACTGTCCCGGGGCTTCCGATGCTGTGTTGGGGGTCGAACCCCCCGCCGCCGTTCCGATTAAAGCGGAAAGACTGTGACCGGCCGTGGCGTCCCGGCTGTGCTGCGCCGTGGGTCCGGGAAGGGCCCCGGGTGACCGGGAGCCGGGGGCGGGGCTCCGGGGGCGGGGCCTGGCACCTTCCGCCACGCGCTCCGCAGGGCCGTAGCGCGCCTGCGCTGGCGGCACCGCCCCGTTCGAACGGAGCTCTCGCTCATTGGCGGAGGGCAGCGGCGATTTGCATGCAGCGCGCGCCGGCCACGCCCCGGAAGTGCCGGGCGTGGGGCGGGGCCGCAGGAAGATGGCGGCGGGGCTGCGGTCCCGGGCCGTGTCCGTGTCCCGGCGGCGCTGAGTGGCGGCGGTGGCGGCGGGATCGAGCGGCCGCCAGCGCCATGTACGGCCGGGCTGCGCCGGATGGGGGGCAGGAAATCCTGCCGAGGGGGCCGGGGCGGGCCTCGTGGAGGTCGGAGTATGCCCGGGAGAGGGGCGGGTGCTGTGGGGCGGGGGACGCCGGGCAGGCCGGAGGTCCCGGCACCACGGGGCCGGGCGGGACGTGGGCCCAGACAGGGCGGCGGGCCCGGTGCCGGGGAGTTGTGCGGGCGGGGGCGCCCGGGGGCGGGGATCCCGGTGGGTGTGGGGAATGCCTGGCGGGTCGGGGGGTGTCCGCGGCCGCCCGCGCCCCCCCGGCTCCCGCCGTCGCACAGTTCTCCCCCCGTCACGCCCCCACCGGTCTGTCCCGCAGGGTCCTCCGGAGCCGCGGAGCCCCCCGCGCCGCGCCGCCCCCGCCATGCTGTGCCCGCTGCTGTGCCCATGGCTCCGCGCTCTGACCCGGGCGGGCCCGCGGGGCCCGGCTGCCCGTGAGCGCCGCGGTGCCGCGATGTTCCCCGCCTGCTGCTGCGCCGGCAAGGCCAGGCCGCGCCTGCTGCTGCCCCTGGACCCCTACGGCCATGGGCTGCTGCCCACCGTGCACCCGGACGGCGGCCGGGGCCGGGCCCACGGCAAGAGGAAAAGCTGGAACTTCATCCACGAGAAGATGAGCTACGACACGTTCTTCACCATGAAGCGGCTGATCGAGCGCTCACGCAGCGTGGGCGAGGTGCTCCGCTGGGTCACGCAGAACCCGGGCAAGGTGTCGGCTAGTCATTACCCCATAGCGCTTCACAAGCTGGGGCAGCTCCTGCAGCAGCAGCCGGGGCCGCCCATGGGGGCTGGGGACAGCCGTGGGCCCGCGGGGCAGGTGCTGGAGCAGCCCGAGTTCCACGTCCTCTGCCAGGCCATCGTCAGCGGCTGCGCCAAGTTCGACAACTTCAGCATCGTCAACTGCCTGTACGCAGCGGCTGCGCTGGGTGAGCCACCCCAGGGACTCAGACGGGGTGGGGAGCGCAGCACTGGAATGGGCCACGGCCCACGTTTGTGGGAGTTTAGTAGAGGTGGATTTGTGGCTGATGGAGCTGTGACCACTGGGGGCTCTGCTCAGGGAGCAGGAGGGCTTGGGCTCAGCTCAGCAAGGATGCTCTGCTCCTCCAGGGCAGGAGTGTCCCTAGCTGACCTGGAGGTCCATGCTGGGCAGCCCTGCCTGGCAGGATGTGTATCAGCTACTCCTGGGCTGCGTCTAGTTCCAGCTTGAGTTCCAAGCTCTGAGAACCAGGAAGCAACCTGAGCACCAGTGGGGGAGAGCGTGGGTTTGGCTGAACTCTTGGGGGGCACAAAGCCCCATGTCACTGGGTGTTGCTGTGTGGGAGAGAGGGTTTGAGGTATTTGGGTTCCTGCACAGCGTCCTTGGGGTGCTGCTGAGCTAAGGAGGCTGCATCCTGCGGGGCTGTGTCCCAGGGAAGGCTGCATCCCAGAGGCTCGTCCTGTGGGCTGGGGTGACCCTGCAAGTTCTCCTGCTGCGAGGAAGGGGATGGGGTCTACACCCAAAGAGGAGTGGACAGCGGGGCAGTAAGGGGGATCTTCTCTGCCCCACTCAGGTGAGGCTCTACCTGCAGTGCTGCTTTCAGCTCTGAAGGCCAACAGCAGGAAGATGTGGAGCGAGCCCAGGGGGGGCCATGGACATGCTCCGAGAGCAGAGAGGGACTTTGAATAAGGGCCTGAGGGGGACAGGACAAGGGGGAATGGTTTCCCACTGCCGGAGGTCAGGGTTAGATTGGAAAGGAATTCTTCCTTGAGAGGGTTGGGAGGCCTGCAGAAGTTGCTCAGAGATGCTGTTGCTGCCCCTTCCTTTGAAGTGTCAAAAGCCAGGCTGGACAGGGCTCGGAGCAACCTGGTGTAGTGGAAGGTGTCTCTGGTCATGGCAGGAGGTTGTAACTGGATGATCTTTAAGGTCCCTTCCAACCCAAACAATTCCAGGATTCCACGATGTGGCGGGTGCCAGCCCTCCTGCCCGTGGCTCCCCCCATCCTGTCCCCGTTCCCGCAGCCTTCCCGGGCCAGGCCTCGGGAGCCGCCCGGGGTTGACGCAGTAACTCGAGCCCTGGGGGTGGGGGGGCCGGTTCTGCCCGGGCCGGCGGCGCCGGGTGTTTGTTGACACTGGGCTGGAGCTGCCCCTGCCCTCCTCAGGCTCCCCGTGCTGGGCCCCCAACGCTGCTGTGCCCCCCACTTTGTTCTGCCCCCTTGGCCCTCATTAACACAAACTCCAGCTTTCTTCTGAGGCCTTTTTACAGAACAAAGTGGCTGCTCAGGCCAATTCTGCACATTCTCCCTCCTGAGTTCTGATTAACAATAACCTGCAGTGACTTGCCCTGTGCTGCCCTGCGTCCTATGCTGGCCCAGATCCTGGGGTGGTGGGGAACTCCAGGCCCCCCAATGCTCTTTGCCTCCGCTGAGGAGATCCCTCCTGACAGCCAAGGCACTGAGCCTGTGCCCAGGCCTGGATAACACGTCCTGAGCTGCAGGGAAGTGTTTCCCTGGGAGCCAGGTCTCACAAGCTCAAGCTGAGCTGGGAAACAGGAGAAGGTCAAAAAAGCTAAAGGATTAGTCCCTTCTGGAACAAACAGCATTTAGTTTGGTCACGTGGGATGTCACAGTTGTTTTCTAACCTCAATTTTTTTTTAACTTTTCGAGATGATTTTTTGAGTGCCCAGAGCCTCTGGAAGAGCTCCAGGCCAGGTTGGATAGGACTGGTCCAGTGGAAGTGCTCCTGCCCATGGCAGAGGGCTGGAACTGGATGGGATTTAAGGTTCCTTCCAACCCAAAACAGTTGGAGATTTTGGGATTCGGTGAATGATTTGTCTTTGACATGTTTGAGACCTAGAAAATGAACCTTGCTACTGCAGGTGAACTGCAGGGCTCCCATTCCGGTGGGATGGGTGGGAATGACCATGCAGCTCCGCGCAGTGTTTTCCATGGTGTGGATGCTCTCATGTTGTGCCAGTGCTTTGCCTTCTTCTCCCTTCCCCTTCTCGGTTTGATCACTGACCCAGCACATCCATCCAGTCATGGCAGTGGCCTCCTGCCCAAGCTCTGGAGGTGGTTGTGCCGTGGGGCTGAGGTGTGTCCGTGGGGCTGAGCCATGCCCAGGATGTGAGCTGTGCCTGTGCCCATTTTCCCTCAGGGCTGCCCGGGGAGTCGCCGCTCGTGCGGGTGCTGGAGGACGAGTCCCGCAGCCGCCTGGGCCGCTTCAACCAGAAGGACGTGTCGATGGTGTTCAGCAGCGTGATGCGGCTGCACCCCTCCAGCCCCCACCCGCTGGTCGAGTCCTGCCTCAGCAGCCTGGAGCGGCACCTGGAGAAGGAGCGGCACCCCCAGACCCTGTTCCTGCTGCTCTCCTACTACCGTCTGCGGGCGCAGGCCCTGCAGGGCCACGCCGCCTCTGACCAGCAGCTCATCAACAACCGCAAGATCCTGCGCCTGGTGCGGCACACGCTGGGCCAGGTCAGCGCCATGAGGGAGCACGAGCTGGCGCTGCTGGACGAGATGCTGGCCCTGTGTGCCCAGGAGGCCAACAACAAGGCCCTGGAGGCCATCTTCAGCTCCCAGCTCTTCTACGAGAACCGGCAGGAGCGCTTCATCCGCAGCATGGCAGGTGAGGGGTGCCCGGGTGGGGTCCAGCGTTGGCACCCACGCTGGGGGTGCAAGGCTCTGGTCAGGGCGGGAGACAGCCTCACAGACACCTTCCCTGCCCCTGTTTGGGTGGTGACAGCCTCAGCTGGGGCCCTGCTGAACCCCAGGACTGGAGCAGAAGGAGCCCTGTGTCATGGCCACCCTTGTCACTGGCAGCCCAGCCCTTTGGCAGGCTGAGAGCCCCCCATTTCTCTAGGTTCTGGGATGGACCAGGAGCCCTCCATTCTTTCAGGGACTGTTTTCCCATAGTGCCTCTGGGTTGGGCACAGTGGAGTTTTGGTGGGGTTTTGCAGAGGGTCCCACTTTTGCACATTCCAGCTGTGCTCCATCTGTGCCTTCTGGCTGTGCATGACAGGAATCGGCCTCAGCCTCTCACCTGACCCACACCTGAGGGTTTTTAGGAGCTGCCTGGCTTTTGAGGTTTTTGGGACTGGCGCTACTCTCCAGTCCTGTCCTCCCAGCTGCCTGGACTGTGGTGGCTGCAGAGGACTTGGGCTTGGGACAGAGCCGGCCCCTGTGACGGCCTCCCCACTGTGTTGGCTTGGCAGAGTGGCTGCCCCGGAAGGCAGAGAACCTCACCCCCTACACCATGGCCCTCATCGCCAAGTACGTGGCGCGGCACCGGCTGCGTGAGCCGCGGCTGCTCGACACCATCGCCAACTTCCTGCTGAAGCGTGGGGAGCAGCTCGACAGCAAGGTGAGCACCGCCTCGTCTGGGGGGTCACCTCATCTCTGGGCACACCTGGCAAAGGAGCCGTGGCCCTTTTCCATCATGATGGGGCATTCCAGGGGACACGGGGCCGTGCCCCAGTCCTGGCAGGTTCCAGGTTCTGAGCACCTCTCTCTTCATGGCACTGGGCAGCTGGCCCCGACCTGTCCCTTGTCCCACCCCAGCCCCACACTCCTCTCTTGCCGCAGGTGATCCAGAAGTTGGTGTTTCCCTTCAGCCGGATGAACTACCGCCCCTCCAACCACGGCGAGCTCTTCCCCAAGCTGGAGGCCATCTTGGAGCAGAAGGCCGGCAGCTCACCGCTGGCCACCGTCAACATCCTCATGTCCATGTTCCAGCTCAGCCACTTCCCACAGACTGTCCTGCACCAGGTCTTCTCCCCAGGCTTCATCACCAATGTCATGAGTACGTCGGGGGGCCGTCGCGGGGCTGCTCCCCGCTGGCAGAGCCCCGGCTGGGGTCAGGGTTGGGTGAGGCCGGGCCAGGGGACGCCCATGGCGGTGGGCTCCATCTCGGCTGCCCCGCAGGCAGCCCCTACGCGCTGATCGTGCGCCGGTACCTGTCGCTGCTGGACGCGGCGGTGGAGCTGGAGTTCCGCGAGTACAGCGGCCCCCGCCTCGACCCGCGCTACCGCGTCCTCATGTTCGAGCACGCCCTGACCGCTGACGAGGCCAACAGGAAGTACAGGTGGGCAACGGGGAGCCCCTCTGCTGTCCCTCACACTGCGGGACGGGGGTCTGTCGCCTTCTCTGGTGGCATCCCACGTGGTGTCGGGGTGAAGGCCCTTATGGCAGGTCCGAAGCCTGTGGGGTAGCACTCTAGAATCACAGAATCGTTTAGAATTGTTTGGGTTGTGAAAGCCTCGGAGACCTCAGTGAAGAAGAGGCGATATTCATACAGGCAGAGCTGGTTTGGAAACGCTTCCGAGTCCAGCCAGAGTTACCAACAATCGGGCAGAAGCTGGGGGCAGAGGCTCCCTGTCCAAGGCATTCTCCCAGTCAGTGCATTCTCTCTGCCACTCCAGCCTCACTATGCCCCAAGCAAATCAGGGGATACCACCTGCTGGAAGCAGGACGTACTGGAGGTCAGGAGACTGGCACACAAAGTGAAGGCTTTCAGATTGACAGTGAGGAGAGCAAAAACTCAGATGATGAAATTTCATCCAGCACAGCTTCCCCAGCAGCACCTGGGCAGAGGAGGAGGAAGGGTGCTTGCATGAAGGGACTGCCCATCTGGATGAAGATGCTGGGTGGCCTAGCCCCTGAGTCCACCTGTCCCCCAGCACTGCTAAGGCTACCACTGACTGTGTCCTCAGGTGTCACATCCCCGTGGCTGTTGATTCCCCTCAGGAACGGGGACTCCCCCCTGCCCTGGGCAGTGGTAGCAGGGCTGGACAGCCCTTTGAGGGAGCCTTTGGTGTCCCAGAACTACGAGGTTTTCTGCAAAAGGAACTGGAGCCCATCCCCTCTTGACTCCCAACAGCAAAGCCCAAAACTCTAGCCCTGCGCATCCCACTCCTGGGGGTTCCCATCTCCACGGCGATGTACTCAGCACCAACAGTGTTGGGGGGACACGTCAGCCCCGCAGTGCCCCCCTGATTGTCCCCTCCTTGCAGCTACAAGGGGCTGGTGGCCGAGGCACTGCGACAGCTGGTGGGAGAGGAATGCTACCGGCAGGACGAGGTGCTGCCCCCTGGGTACTGCACAGGTAACCCCCCGGGCTGTGGGGAGAGGGCTGCCAGGTGGGATCTGGGGGCTGAGGGTGGGGGGTCATTTGGGGCAGAATGAGTTCTGGCTGCTTTGTCACTGCCTTCCCTGTGACACTGCCTTTGGGACAAAGCTCCTTGAGCCCTCCCACTGCAGAAAGGGGGGTTTCCCCTGTGCCTGTGTTGGCTCAGAGTCCCAGCTGGGGCACGGAGTTCCCGAGCCCGTGTCCCATCAGTTGCTGATGCCTGTTCTCTCTCCTGCAGACTTCCTGCTGTGGATCAACCGCTCAGGCACAGTGCTGCCCCTCTCACGCGTTCCGGCGGCTTCCAGGGCGCCCCCAGCCACGTCCCCTGTCACCATGTCCCTGCGGTCCAGCGTCCTCGCCCTCACCTCGGATTTGCAGGACTTTGCCCCGTTTGCTCCAGAGACGCCCAGCAGCCCCCCGGGCCCCCCGGAGAGCGGCCGGGCCGGGCGGTTCCTGCCGGCGCTGTGCCCGGCCCCGGGGGGGCCCTGCTTCCAGCCCCCCTCGGACTATTACTGCGGGCTGAGCAAGGAGCCGTCCCTGGGCAGCCCGGGCAGCTCCACGCTCAGCAGCCCCTCCGAGTGCCTCTCGGCGCCGCCGCCCGGCACCCCCGACTGCTCCCCCCGCACCTCCACCACCTCCCTCTTCCAGTTCCCCATCGGCAAGATCCTGGAGGAGGAGGAGGAGGCCTCTGGCTGCCCTGGCCAGGAGCACGGCTGTTTCCAGGGGGAGCAGAGCCAGGAGCAGCCTGAGGAGCGGAGCCCCCCAGCCAGCGAGGACACCGGCCCCCCGCCCTCACCGCGCCGGCCCAGCCCCAAGCAGAGGCCGGGCGAGGGGCCGCAGGGTGCCGAGGAGATCCAGAGGTATGGAGCAGGGACACGTCCCCAGGCTATGTCCCTGGTCCCTTCCAGCAGGACAGCCGCCCTGGCACTGCCCTGGGCTCCTGCTCCCTGAGGCACTCAGCCCTGTCCAGTGCCGTGGGGCACCCACAGATCCATGTCCCCTGGGGTGCTGGATTCGGCTGTCCCTGCCACCAGCAGGGTCTGGGGTCATTTGGGGTGCTGCTCTTCAGCTGCCGTGGTGCTGGGGAGCAGGGTCCGTGGGGTGGGGTGACACTGCGTTCCCCACTGTCCCCTGTACAGGGTGGTGCTGTCAGTCAATGACAAGTGGCACTACTGCCAGAACTCCGACATCCTGGTGGGCTCCCGGGCCATGAGGGACCGGCACCTGCGGCTGCTGGGATACTGTCTGGTGCAGGTAAGGGGGGCTGCCCCCACCGCCTCAGGGCCAGGGGACACAGTGGGTGATGGGCTATGGGCTGGCATCTGATGGGCTCAGAGCTGAGAGCTGGCATCCCCCTGTAAGGATGGGCCCGGACCTGGCATCCCCAGTGTAAACACTCCTGTCCCTTTGAGAGGAAGCAGGGATGACTCATCCGCATGTCTCCTTGCCCTCCCCCACCCCATGCAGGACTTTTTCCATGCAGCTGGTGGGTGACACCAGCCCTGATGGAAGGCAGAGACAAGGGACAGTCTGTCCTGTGAGCTGAGACCCGACCTGAGTGAGGGGAAGTAGAAGGGGAGAGTGTTCAGCCCAGGCTGCCAGACACAGCCACAGTGGCAGCATCGGGTGCAGGGTGAAATCAGCTTGGGGGGAACACGTGTGGGTCCACACATGGTGACCTGTGCTCTCGTGTGCCAAGGGGGCAGGAGGGACATTGGTTCACCTTCTGCACCAGA
The DNA here is from genome assembly GCF_009819655.1 of Sylvia atricapilla. Classification (NCBI taxonomy): domain Eukaryota; kingdom Metazoa; phylum Chordata; class Aves; order Passeriformes; family Sylviidae; genus Sylvia; species Sylvia atricapilla. Next base: position 295,339 of record NC_089140.1, read on the forward strand.
GCCCTGCCTGCCCTGGTTCCAGCCCCAGCTGTTCCCTGCCCAGTGCTGGGACTGGAAGAGCCCTCAGGTCTGCCTCAGGTTGGCCAACTCCAGGTGTTGGTTTAGGATGTGCAGCTCCCACGTGCTTGTTCGTGGGTGGTTTTAGCCTGAGGATGAGTCTTTCTGAGTAAAATGGCACTGGAAATGAGCCCTCAGTCCTGTTCACTCTTGCACTGCAGAGAGGACCAGGATTACAGCAGTGCTTCCACCGCACCATCCCACAGCAATTCCCGAACTGTCTGACCCCTGCTGCCTCCAGGCCATGCCAGCTGCAGCTCCTCTCCATTCTAGAGCTCAGCAGCCCAGAGCCCCATGTTTGTGCAGAGCCCCAGAGTCCTGTGACTGCTGAGGAATCACCTGGGAGCTGCCCAGCAGCATAGCTGGGCCAGCTCTCCCTTGAGCTGGTGTTTTGGCTGGGCTGGCCAGGGCTGTCTGTGTCCCTCCTGCAGAAGGCACAGCAGGGACCTGGCTGAAGGGACCTTAAAGCCCATCCAGTGCTAGTCCCTGCCATGGGCAGGAGCACCTTCACTATCCCAGGTTCCTCCACGCCCTGTCCAACCTGGCCTTGAACATTTCCAGGGAGCCAGGGGCAGCCACAGCTGCTCTGAGCACCCTGTGCCAGGGCCTCTCCACCTGCCCAGCCAGGAATTCCTTCCCAGTATCACATCCCGCACCTCTGGCAATGGGAAGCAGTGCTCTATTGTTTTGTCCCTCCAGGCTCTTGACCTAAGTCCCTCTCCAAGTGTCTTGAAGCCTCTTTAGGCACTGGAAGGGGCTCTAAAAGGTCTCCCCAGAGCCTCCTCTTTCCAGCTCTCACCTGTGGGCTGAGAGGCTCCAGCTCTTGGAACTTTGATTCCTCCCCTGTGCTGCCAGTGGCCGGAGTATGGGTCCCAAAGACCCTCAGTTCTGCTCTGAGAGTGCTGGTGGTGCCCTCAGGGCTGTTGGACCTGCAGAGTTTTCAGCCCCCCTAGTACCTTGCACTAATAAAGAGAGGTATATACTTGGAGGGTGCTGAGAAGGGCTCGAGGATGGGATTCCTTCCTTTATGTGCCTGCATCACCTGTCCAGGGCTGAGCTCAGGCTGGATGAGCCTGGAGCTGGGCATTGTCTACATTTCCCATGCCTTTGCCCACACTTCTGTCCATCCCCTCAGCAGGAACTGCGCTGCCCTCCTTCTCCAGGGAGGGGTCTTCTTCCTCTTCTTCCTCCCACCACCACAGAAGGCTGAACGGGGCTGGGGGTACTGGGGTTACAGGTGGGGCCAGACATGCTGTCAGCGCTCTGACATCATCCCTGTCCCCTCACAGCTGCCCTACACGGAGCTGGAGAAGGTGAGTGGCATCGAGGAGGCCAAGCACTACCTGCGGCAGAAGCTGAGGGAGCTGCGCTTCTGAGGGACGGATCCGGGGGGTGTGGGGGGCCAGGTGGGTGTTGCCAGCCCCTTCCCCCGTGCAGGGGGATACGGAGCTGCCCCCCATCCCGGGGGGTCAGGGGGATATGGAGATGCTCCCCATCTTGGGGGGCCAGGCTGTGGGGCCAGGCCATGGGCACGGGCTCCTGCTGTGGGGCTGGGGGAGTGTGAGATTATTTATTGCCGCTATGGGGGGTCGGGGTGTGACTTGAGGGGGGGCGGGGGGGAGTTACTGGGGAAGGTCCCTCACGGTCCCCCTGCCCCAGCTCTGCCACCTCAGCCCAGTCTTGCCGCAGGGGCTGGGCCTGCCCTGGGCTTCCCTGGGCACTGGGGTTCATCCCCGTGCCCGCAGCGCGGCGCTGGGCTGGGGCACAGGGGCCCGGGGGCTGCGCTGGAGCAGAGGCAGGGCCGGGAGCGGGTGTGCTCACAGGGCTGTTCCCAGGGCCTGGAGGAGGGTGTTAGGGAAGGGGGGAGCTTTCCAATAAAACTGGTGAAAATGTGCAAAGTCCGGTCTCTTTATTAGTCGAAGGCAGCGGAGGGGGCCCCAGCCCCCACCTCGGTAGCCCCCCCAGGGACTGCTCGGAGCAGTCCCCCTGGCAGGGGGGTCCCCCAGCACCTCTGCCCTGAGCCCTGTGCTCAGAATAAAGCCGTTTATTGCCTTTGAATTGCCTGTTCCATAAACCCCGGGGGCTCAGCTGCCGCCGGGGTGCCGGGCGGGAGCCGAGGGGCTGCGGGGGGCTCAGTCCCGGGGGTGGGCGGCAGGTGGCCGCGGGGCCGTACCGCGGGGGCGAGCCCGGGGCCGGCGTCTCTTTGGCAGGTGCCCTCCGAGGGCCTGGGGAGCCCCTGTCCCCGCGGTGCGGGCTCCAGCCGTGCCCGGCGCCCCCCGCCAGCCGTGAGCCGCTGGCGCCGTCACACCGGCATCGGCATCTCGTTGTATTCGTCCACACCTTCCCGCTCGTCCAGGATGGGCTCGGCCTCGGCTGCGTCCAGCTGCGGGACACGGCGGCTGAGGGGCAGCGAGGGACCCCCGGCCCTGCCGCCCCCAGGAGCCCGCCGCCCCCCGCCTCCCCCCGGGGACAGGCGACAAAGCCACTTACACACTTCATTTCCCGGTCGGTGAAGATGCGGCTGAGCAGGCACATGCGGAGCGGCACCGTGAGGATGAGGATGAAGGGGAAGGCGAGGGAGGCCACAGTGGACATGACGGCCCAGAGCACGGCCAGGCAGGCCAGCTGCAGCCCGGTGAACAGGTGCATGCGCAGCGTGCGCACCTGGGCACGGAGAGGTGTCAGTGCTGAGGTGCCCAGCCGGGCCCTGTGTCCCCCTCCCGCCGCGGGCACAGCTCGGCCCAGGGGTACCCACACCCCCAGAGACGGCCCCCGGCCCCGCCGGGGTCTGGCTGCCCCAGGGTCCCTACTCTGTCCTCCTCTGCCCCCCTAAACACGGCTCTGTCCTGCAGACACTGCAGTGCTCCCAAGGGTACCCCAGCCTGGCTGCTGTCCCGGGCAAGGGTCCCGCCCCTAAGGATCCTCCCCAGGCCCCTCCCCACCTTTTTGACATAGGTGACATCAGGGTGGTGCTTGGGGGGCATCAGCAGCAGCTGCAAGCGTTCGTAGAACTGGATGCCATTGAGGGAGGTGACACCCATGTAGAGGAAGATGCCGAAGAGCACGGCCAGTGGGATCTGCCGCAGCAGGTCCCCGATGACAATGGACAGCCCTGGGCCAGAGCAGTGTCAGCCTGGGGTGGGGGCTCAGCACAGCCCTCCAGCCCCACTTCCCCCTGCCCACTGAACCCCCCGCATGGGGAGGGTCCCACATCCCTGTGTCCCCTGGGGAATGATGGCCACACAAATTCAGCAGGGGCTCAGGGTGTCCCAGCTCCATTCCCCACACTGCCCCCTCCCCACCGCAGCCCCCATGGCCCCCCAGCCCCTCCCCACACTGCCTCCTCCCCACCACAGCCCCCATGGCCCCCCAGCCCCTCCCCACACTGCCCCCTCCCCACCGCAGCCCCCATGGCTCCCCAGCTCCATTCCCCACACTGCCCCCTTCCCACCGCAGCCCCCATGGCCCCCCAGCCCCTCCCCACGCTGCCCCCTCCCCACTGCCCTGCAGTCCCCCCGGGTCCCGAGGGCCAGACCTACCAACAAGCACGGCCACCAGCAGCCCGGTGACCCTCTGCTCCTTCACCTCCTGGATCTTGGGCTTGTCCCCAGGTGCCACAGCCTTGCTCATGACGGTGAGGGCGTTGGCATGGGTCACCGAGCGCACGGTGGCCGCGGCGAGCCAGGGCAACCCAAAGAGCGCGAAGAAGCCGCCCATGGCCACGATGAGCAGGAGGTCGAGGTGGAACCCGGAGCCCTTCTGCAGCATCCGCTCCTTCTTGCTGATGATCAGCCTGGGCACGAGGGCAGATGGTTGGCACAGCACAGGCTCCCCCTTGCCCCACCAATGCCCCTTGCCCGGCCCCACTGCGCTCACGTGGTGATCTGGGTCTCCATGAAGATGAGGATGAAGACCAGGATGGCGGGGAGGCCGCTGGCCACCATCATCCACACAGGGAAGGCACTCTGCATCCCCAGGGGGTTGATCACCCAACCCCGCTTGTCTGGGGCTGTCACTGAGAACCCACTGGGCACACTCAGCTTCTGCAGGGGGTGAGGGAGACAAATGCTGAGAGCTCCAGCCTCACATGACTCCATGGTCATGGCCCATGGAGTCATAGATAGAGGGGGACATGGACCCACAGAAGCCAGACTCAGAGGGAGAGGGAAGGTCAGATCCTGGGAGCCAGAGGTGGCCAAGCAAGTGCAGCCATGGTGGGGACAGATGGAGCTGCTGACCCACAGCCAGGACAGTGGGACAGGGCACAGGGATCCCTAAGAGGGTGTGGGGTTAGGTGCCCTGCCCAGGCCGTGGACGGGTGGCTGCTCACCTGTGTGTAGGTGTCCTGGATGCTGTAGTCCACCAGCACCATCACCAGGATGGCGATGGGCACCCCAAAGTCCCCGATGAGCCTCCGGATCTGGGGGAACACCAGCACCAGCCTGGTCACAGCCCTCCTGGCTCACCCCAGCCCCTCTGGGCTCGTCCCAGCCCCATGGCCCCTGGGCTCACCCCAGCCCCACGGCCACACGGCCGTCCCCACGCACCCGTCCGGGGAAGAAGCGGCTGTTCTTGAACTTGCGCAGGAAGAAGGCGATGAAGAAGGTGCCGGCCATGAGCACAAGGGAGAGCAGTGCCGTGTTGGGCTGCCCTGTGACCTTGGTGGCACTGCGGGCAGCCGGGCTGGTGGCCAGGGCTGTGGTGTTGGCCACGGCCACGCTGCCGTTGCCCCAGGCGTCAGCCGAGCTGTTGGCGCTCAGGCAGCCATGCAGTGGGTGCTCTTGGAAGATCTGGAGCAGGAGGATGGGATGTTCAGCCCCATCCTGCCCGGCCCTGCCACAGCCCCCTCGGCTCATCCCCCACAGCTCACCTTGGCCAGCTTGGAAAAGGTCTCATAGATGAAGATGAGGGAGATGAGAAAGGCAAAGATCTCCTGGGTGAAGCGGGAGACGAAACGCACCAGGAAGCTGCCCTCAAAGGCCACCATGACCAGCACGATGAGGATGAGCCAGAAGCCGATCCAGACGCGCCCCACCAGGTACTCCAGATCATTGGATGTGCAGAACTGCCCAGCCACGCAGACAGACGGATGGACAGACGGGTGTCAGGATGGTCGCAGGGCTGGACGGAGCCCTGGGCAGTGGGGCAGAGCCCTGGCAGGAGGGCTGTGGGGATGCCTGCCCTGGGCAGTGGGGCTGGGGTGGTGGTGTCTCCCCCAGCCCCCAGGGCAGACCCCAGCACCTCACCGTGAAGAAGGCTTCCTCAAAGACAAGCAGCGGCCCCGAGAAGCCGATGACAAGCAGGGGCTGAGCACCCAGCAGGCAGAAGAGGACGCCCTGCAGCGACGTGGAGATGATCAGCTCCGACACCCCGATCAGGTCCTGGGTCTTCTCCCCTGCGGCAGGACAGGCTCAGACACACCATCAGGACGGGCCCTTCGGCCTCGGCGTCACAGCCCTGCCCCATGGCACATTCTCGGGGCAGTGCCCGGCACCGCCTGCAGCCCCCCGACTGCCCCTGAGCCCCCCAGCCCCACTCACCCAGCAGCCCCCCGAAGGTGATGGCAGGCGACAGCGCAGCGAAGTAGATGAAGATGACGGCGGCAATGCACTGGGGGTCCAGCGCGTCGCGGAAGTCGCTCAGGTACTGGGGGTACCTGCGCCGCACGTCCCGGATCAGCCCCCCGAAGGGGCGCCCCGTGCGCCTCAGGGGGTCATCCTCCTCCTCGGCCTCGTCCTCCACCACCTTCAGCTTCAGCAATGCTGGGGACAGGCAGATGCACAGACAGACAGACAGTAAGACCCCAACAGCTGGGACACCCCAAACCCAGCCCTGGCCCCAGCCCTGCCCCTGGCACCTTTCTCCTCAGGGGACTTGGGCTCCAGCAGCAGCCTCCGCTCCTGCTCCATCCTCTTCTTCAGCATCTCGCGCTGGAAGTGGGCGACGCTGCGCAGCAGCTCCTCACCCTGCACCTCGGATGGCGGCAGCACCACGCTGCAGTCCAGGAACTCGTTGATGGCGTTCAAAAGGTCGTGACGGTCGTCGGCCAGGTACGCGGCCTCGTGGAATTGCTGTGGGGCAACGGCAGGTCAGTGCCCACGCCACAGCTCTGTCCTGAGCGCCCAGTGTCACACAGGTCCATGCCCATGGCCTCAGGACGGCCCTGGTCCTGGCATGGCCTTGAGCCCCCAACCCCAGCAGAGCCCTGGCCCCCACCCCAGTATGGCCATGAGACCCCAACACAGCAAGACCTAACTGGCATCCTGGCACGGCCCCAAGCTTCCCAGCCCAGACAGGACTCCAGTCTCAACAGGACTCCAAGCTCTCATCCTGACATTTCTCTGAGACCCAGCACTGGCATAATCTGAGCCCTCCATCCCATCCCATCTGAGTCCTGAGCTTCCAGCCCCATCACAGCCCCAAGCCCCTAATCTAGTGGTGTCTCAAGACCATAGTCCCAGCAGGACCCTGAACCCCCAGCTCTGGCACAACTCTCTGCCCAGCACAGCCTCAAGCCCCCTCCCCAGCAGAGGAACCCCCACCCTGGTACAGCCCCAAGCCCCCAGCCTGGCACAGCCTGAGCCCCCCACCCCGGCAGGACCCCAGCGCCCTGGGGCACGGACCTTGTCGGACATGAGGGTGGAGATGGAGCGCCCAATCTCGTGATAGTCCATGTGGGTGCTGCTGGGCCCCAGCAGCACAAAGAGGAATCGCACAGGCACGGGCACCTCCAGCACCGCGTCCAGCTCCACTGCCTCCTGCAGCCGCACAAAGGCCATGGTGGGCTGGTCCAGGAACTCCACACAGCCTGGGGAGGGGCACAAGGGGCACAGGGGTCACCGGGGTGCCTGGTACACGCTCCCCAAGCAAGCCCTGGCCTGCCCACCCCTCCATACCCACGAGCACCACGGTGGCCTCAGCGTTGTCCGGGATCTTCTCCAGCAGCTTCAGCTCGTGCTTTGACTTGGAGCGAGTGATGCCGGCGGGGGGCGTGGGAGTGACGACCTCCTTCTGTGGGGACAGAGGGGGACCGGGGTCAGGGCCCTTCCCCAGGGCACGGGCAGGGCTGGGGGCCCACGGCACACCCACCTCCCTCTCCACGTCGACACGCGTCTCGTGCTCGCCGGCGTGGCCAGCTATGAGGGGCTCGGTGACGGCCGGCTCGCTGCCCTCAGCCACGTGGTTGGTGCTGTGGTGGTGCACGAGCAGGGAGCCCAGGCTGCCCGCCGAGATGTTCCGTGGGAAGGAGAACTCCTTCTCGTCGCTCGGGTGGCTGCAGGACAGGGCCAGGGCTGTCCGTGGTGGCCCGACGGCACAGCCATTGCCAGGATCCCAGGGACAGCATCAGCCCCACAGCTCAGGGAGCAGAGTCCGGGGAAAAGGGGCTGTGTTTGTGCCCCCCAGGCCCACCTGTGCTTGAGCAGCAGTGCCCGCAGCACATTGGCACGGTCCTCGGCCCGGATCTGGTCCGTGATGACCATCTGCTCCACCACCTGGTGAGCCACCCCTGGCAGCGTCTTCTGGTCCAGGTCCAGGAGCACGGCCCCTGGATAACGGAGTGGGGGCTGAGGCCAGCAGGGACAGGACCCCACCTCACCACGGGCCCTACAGGGTGGTCTCCGCCTCCCTACCGTGGGCCAGGGTCTTGCGGAGCTCCAGGAGGCTGCGGAAGGAGAGGGAGGCCACATGAGGCTTGCCCCAGCGGTCTGTCTCCTCCTCCACATCCTCCTCAAACTTGATCCAGCGCGCCGTCTCCTTCCACTGCAGCTCCTGGTTCTTGTCCACCACCAGCTCGTTCAGCTCCACAAACACCTGCAGCACGGCTGGGTCAGTGCTGGGACCCCAGGGCCCCCCACCCCTGCCCGTCCCCTGCCCCGGGACCCTGCACCTCGTGGGGCTGCCGGTCCTGCTTGCGCTGCCGCGTGCTGGGCTCCTTGTGGCCCTTGCTGACGTGCACCATCTGTGCCTTGGCACTCTTCCGCACCAGGTGCCGCCGCACACCTGGCACATCCTCAAAGCGGTGACCTGAGGGGGGGACAGCAACGCTGGGGGTGGCCAGTCTGAGGGGCCCTCAGACCCCAGCACAGGGGACACTGAGCCCCGGCACGGGCAGCCGTGGAGAGCTGCAGGATGTATCCTGCCTGGGATAGCTCAGGGCAGAGGGATCATCCTAGTGCTGGGGGCCAGTGCTGCAGCTTGGGGGGTCGCTGGGTCACCACCAGCAATGCCAAGCGGTTGATTCCTGCTCCTGGCACTGGGCTCATCTGCTCCCTATGTGCCAAGGCCCACCCATGCCCACTGGCACATGGGCTCTGCCCTGGCTGCACTCCCCTGGGAGCTCCACAGCAACAGCATCACCTGCCACCCTGAGAGTCCTGGACTGTGAATCCCTGGAGCTGGTAAGTGCCCAGGAGAGCCACCACCACTGCTAAAGTTGTCACTGCTCCAGGTGCCCCAGGCTCAGCTCCTGGCATCACTCAACAGGGACTCAGCCCAGCCCCAGCACCAGGGATGGGTCCCCTGTGGTTGTGCCTAGCCCTGGGAGTAGGGTCAGTGCCTGCACCCAGCCCAGCTTGGCTGCAGCCACAAGGCAGCCTGGTACTGCCAGCCCCACTGTCCCAAACCCACCACCCTGAGCAATGCCAGGCCCCCAGGTCCACTGTCCCCAGCCTCACTCCGCCGGCACTGCCTGCCCCACTGTCCCAGCCCACCTGCCCGACACAGAGTGGCCACCAGCACAGCCCCAGGTGCACAGCCCCCACTCACTCTTCATGTAGTCCAGGTCAGCCGAGGCCAGCGTCTGCGCCTCCGACTCGTCTGTGGGCATCTTCTGGTACCGGTCCTGCTCCGCAGCCGTCATGCTGCCGATGCAGCGCCGCTCGTGCAGGTTGTAGCTCCGGTGCCCCGGCTGTGACTTCGGGGCAGGGCGACCCGGGGACCCAGCCTCAGCGGCCGCCCCTTCCCCCGGAGCCCTCTGCTCCGCATCAGGGCTGCAAGGCAGGAGCCCAGCTCAGTGCTGAGCCCCCCTCTGCATCCCAGTCCTGCCACGGGGTACCAGAAGGGGCTGTCCAGCCTCCAACCCTGCCATGGGGCGGCCAGAGGATGCTGCCCATTCCCCAGGAGCCCCAGCACGGCCCAACCCCAGCTCACCTGCTGGCCTGGGCTTCCTTCGGGGTCATGCCCGCTCGGGGCTCAGGGGGGGAGCCAGGCAGCGCCGCGGGGGCCGCTGGCTCCTCTGCCCGGCGCTCAGCCACCTCATCCTCCTGCAGGAAGAACTGGGGGACAGCGGGTGAGCCGGCTGCTGGGCAGCCACATCCCCCCGGCCGTGGGCAGCACTGGCCCCGGCTCCTCTGGTGCCCCAGCCGTGCCCAGACATGCTGAGCTGGGGGGCACAGCGCTGCCCCCACCCCAGCCCCGCCCTCACCTGCACCGCCTCGGATGGCCCGGGCTGCCGCAGCTCCTCCGCCGAGCGCTCCGTCTCCGTGTCGCACGCGTCATCCTCATCCTCTTCAGCCTCCTCGATGGTGGGGGTCTCTCCGGGGACAGAGGCACGCCGGGCCTTCTTTTTGCCCTTTTTCGAGATCCCCTTCTTGCGGCGGGCGTCAGGGGGCAGGTGCGTGGAGAGCGGGTGGTGGATGTGGTGGGACGACTGGCGGTGGTCTGGGGGGACTGGGAGTTGGTGCTGTGCTCCTTGCCCATTTCCTGCCAGTTCCCCACTCCCTGCTCGCCCCTTGTCCGCTCCCTGCCCGTTCCCTGCTCCGTGCCCGCCCTTGGCCCCGCTCACACTCGAAATCCTCCTCGCCGTAGCTGCGCCCGGCCTCCTCAGCGTTGCGGGGGTGAGCGTCGTTCAGGATCTCCTCGAAGCGCTCCACACCCAGGGCCTTGTTCAGGTCCTTCTCCTCCTCCTCATCCCCGAAGGCAGGTGAGCCGCGCCCAGCGCCTCCTGCTCGGGCTGTGGGCCGCAGCGGGGATGAGCGGGCACAGGGCGGCGCTGGCCCCGCCGCCCGCCACGCCACCGACCCCGCAGCGTGCCCCGGCCATGCAGCCCCGTGAGACGGGTGCCCCGGACAGGGGCTCTCTGACGCCCCAAAGACACCCAAGGGCTGCGCACCCCCGTGCCCTGGGCTGGGGCACCCCCTGCATCAACACCCGCACACCCCCAGCAGCCCCAGCCTCAGCGCTGTGCTGTGTTCCCCTCACCCGCTGTGCCACAGCAGCCCAGCTCCGGGCCCCGGGGCTGTGCCCCTGGGTATCCCGGCGCCCTGCTCTCCTACGAGCTGCGACCCGCAGCAGCAGCGCCGTGCCCCTGTACAGCCTCGGCACCCCGAGGGCCGTGCCCGGCTCCGTGCCCCCCGCCCACCCCCGGTGCTGTCCCTGCACCGGCAGAGCCCCCGGCTCCGTGCCCCCCGCCCAGGGCTGCTGCTGCACCCGCCCCTGGGTGCTGGGGGGCAAGGGGGGCGCGGGGGTCGGGGCTGCGGGGCGGGGGGCGGCAGGGGCCGCGGGGCTGGGGGCGTAGAGGGATGTGAAGGAGCGGAGGGTGCTGGAGGGGGGCTGTGGGGGGGATGCGGGACTGAGGGGGGTGCGAGGACACGGGATGCGGAGCTGGGGCGGATACGGGGATGCGGGGCAGGCGGTTGCGGAGGCTCGCTGGGGAGCGCGGGAGGGGCTGCGAGGCTGCGGGGGGCGCGTCCTCGGCCGGTCCTACCTGAGTCATGGCGGAGCCGCTCCCTCCGCAGCTCCCGCAGCGCTTTATCGGAGCGGCGGGACCGGCCGCGGATGGGGCCGGGGCGGGGGGGGGAGAAGAGCGAGGGGGGGGCCGGGGAGGGAACCGGGGGGGCGGCGGCTCCGTCCCGGCCTCGCCAAATATTGACGGAGCCGCCTCGCGCCCGTCTCAAGGTGACGGCGAAAGCAGAGGGCACCGGCGGCACCGCGGCACCGGCGGCGGCCCCGGAGCGAGCGGCCCCCCCGCCGTGGAATGCACCGACTGCCCCCGGGATGCACCGGGCCCCACAGCATGCACCGGTCCCACTCGGGATGCGTCGATCCCCCCGCCAGCCCCGGCCCCTCGGGACGCACCAACACCCCGGGGCGCACCGGCCCCTCCCGCCGAGCCCCGGCCCCCACGAACCCCCGGCTCCCCCGGCCGAGCTCAGGCTGCCCCCGGATCGCAGCGACCCCACGGCCGCGCTCCCAGCCCCCGGTAAACCCCCTCCCAGTGGGGCACCGCTCAGCCCCTGCGGGGGCTGCACAGCCACGGCCCCCACCCTGTGACCCCGGCACACGGCAGGTCCTGGACCCGGGGTCGGGGGACAAGGGGGGACAGGGACACCCCAAGCACCAGGATCTGCCCGAAGGGACACCCCCTGGGCAGTGGTGGGGGAGCTCCCATCACCCGAGTGGGCCACCCCACAAGCACTTGCTGGTCCAGCGCTGCGCTATGGCCACCCCACATGAACCTCAGGTATCAGGCATCAGGTGTGGGCACAGGTGTCCCACACCCATCCCTTCTGCGCAGTGACCACAGGACCCCCCAGGGGGTGTAACCCAGCAGGTCACAGGGGGTGACCCAGGTGATGACCCACGCCACCCCATCACACCCACCACCCTGGCACACAGAGGCTGCCACGTGCTGGCAGCAGTGGCATTAGGCCACGTCCTGCACCTGCATCCCCCACTCCTGCCACATCCCTTCCACCCTCCCCGTGACCCCTTTGATGCCCCAGACCCCCTAAGCCTTTTTGGCCATGGCCCACGGCCCCAAACCTGCCAGGCCTCATCCCGCACCCCAGCGGCACCCAACACTCCTTTGTCTGGCACCTGGCGTCACCGTGGCACAGGTGGGCACTGTGCCCTGGGGTGGCACGGCAGAGAGAGCCCCCGGCAGCCCCCCGGGCCGCAGCTTACCTGGGAGCCCCGAAGGAACTCCATTAGGATGGGGCCGGTCCCATCCCCGGTCACGTGCGTGCGACAGGCAGTGCCAACAGCACCGGGCGGCCGCGGCGTGACACGGGGGTCAATCATTAACTCGGCCCGGGACCCGTCGCCAGGGCAGTGCTGGCACCGCGGGCACCGCCGCGGCCGTGCCACCAGCGGCACCGGCACCGCGCCGCCCCAAGGGCACCCGCCGCCCTGGCACAGCCGGCCCGGCCTGCCCCGGGGAGCTGCCGTGGGGCAGGTGCCACCCAGCACTGCCGGCGCCCCACAACCCTGCCCCACACCTGAGCGAGGCGGGGCTGGGTGCTACGGGCGCTGCCGGCACCCCACAGCCCGGCAATCGGAATCCACAGCCCGGCAATCGGGCATCCCACAGCCCGGCAGTCGGGCATCCCACAGCCCGGCAGTCGGGCATCCCACAGCCCGGCAATCGGGAATCCCACAGCCCGGCAGTCGGGCATCCCACAGCCCGGCAGTCGGGAATCCCACAGCCCGGCAGTCGGGAATCCCAGAGCCCGGCAGTCGGGCATCCCACAGCCCGGCAATCGGGAATCCCACAGCCCGGCAATCGGGAATCCCACAGCCCGGCAGTCGGGAATCCCACAGCCCGGCAATCGGGAATCCCACAGCCCGGCAGTCGGGCATCCAACAGCCCGGCAGTCGGGAATCCCACAGCCCGGCAGTCGGGCATCCAACAGCCCGGCAGTCGGGAATCCCACAGCCCGGCAGTCGGGAATCCCACAGCCCGGCAATCGGGAATCCCACAGCCCGGCAGTCGGGAATCCCACAGCCCGACAGTCGGGAATCCCACAGCCCGGCAGTTCGGGAATCCCACAGCCCGGCAGTCGGGAATCCCCACAGCCCGGCAGTCGGGAATCTACAGCCGGCAGTCGGGCATCCCACAGCCCGGCAGTCGGGAATCCCACAGGCGCACCACGGCAGCAGGGGCTGTGCGGTGACACCCGTGACACCCCTGCAGGCACCATCGGGGGTGCGGCCTCTCATCCCCCAGCCCACACGGCCCGGCCCCGCGCTGCCACTTACGCTCTGGAAGGCTGAGGAGACGAGTGGTGAAGCTCGGAAGACACCTGGGAGTGGGTCATGGTGCCGGCACGGCACCCGGCACGGCCGGCTTAGCCCTTTTCCTTCTCGCGGGGGCTCAGGGGAGGCTGTCGGGGCAGCATAACCTGGGGGCACAGAGCGGGATCAGGGGGTCCCCCAGAGCCGCGCCGCAGGCAGGGGCCAGGGGCTGCCCCTCCTCGGGCTGGGCTGGCTCCAGGCGGGTTTGTCTTGGCCACCGGTTGGAATGGGAGAGCCGTGGCCAAGACAAACGCCGGGAGGGGAGCGGAGTCGGGGCAGCGGGACCCCGGGCAAGCACCCAACGCTGTGGGGTGCAGGCAGGGTGCCAGACTCGGGGGGGGCACAGCAGCACCCGACCCTCCCGAACCCCCCCGCACTCCCCCCGGTTTCCCCAGCCCAACCCAGCTTCCACCCACATTTGCCCCTTGGCAGCTCCCCGGGCCCTGCGCTGACCCCTCTGGCACCGGTGTGCCGGGTTTATTGCCACGGGAGGTGGCCCCACGTGACGGGGGGGACGGAGAGGGTGGTGACGGATGACTGCGTCTCACATGGGTGGCATCACTGTCCTCGTCACCGTCACCGCTGGGGTGCCAGCACGGTGGCCGTGGTGAGGCCAGAGGAGTCGGTGGATGCCAAGGCTGCATCGAGCCGCACCACGGCCCCGGACCCCACCTTTTCCCAAAATTCGGTGCTACCCTGCTCTGGCTTCTCCCTAATCCCCGTTCCCGTCCGGGGCCGGAGCCAGCACATCCACATTCCAGCAGGCAGATTATCCGCCCTGCCACGCCGCTCTCCTGGGGCGCCCGCCAAGCCGCCGCCAGCACTCAACCCCCCCCCAAATTCAGGGTGGGACCCTCCCACGGGGGGGGTCGTGGTGCCGGGCCACCACCTCGGCGTGTCCCGGGGCGCCGGCACAGGACGGTGTCGCTGCTCTAGGCACTAAGCAGCTTTTTGGGCTTAATCTCGTGGGCAGCTTGGGATTAGTTTGGGAACACACTGGGATTGTTCTCGGGAACGTCGTGCTCTCACCAAAACACCCCAAAAGGGGGTCCTGGCCCCCTGGCACCCCAGGTGCCACAGCAGGGACCTGCCAGGATGGTGACACTTGGGGACATGTGGTGCTCGGGAGCCAGGGGCATGACCCCGCTGGAAAGGATGACGGACAGCTGGGGGGGGCACAGGGGGACACTTCTGCTTTCCACTGCAGTCGCTGAGTCACAGACAAGCAGTGGCTGAGAAGGGCTCAGGGCTCGCGCCAGCCCCGTGGAAAGGGGCCAGGACAAGCCTTGATCGGTGCCCTGTGGCTAACCCCACTCCCAGGACGCTCTGGCACCCTGGCTTGGGGGGACAGGCCCAGAGCAGACAGCCCGGGGCAGTCCCACCGTCACTACATGGCCGCAGTGCCACCACCTTGCCCTCCTCCTGAGCGGCGGGGTCAGGACACTCACCCGTGGCCACGGCGGTGACAGGACCGTGACGGTGTCAGTGCTGGCACTGCCACCAGCCGCGCCCCGCGCCGGCCCCACAGCACAATGGCCCCTTGTGCGAGGCTGGGCCGCCCCGATAAGCGGGGCAGGACCGCGATCCCGCTGGCTGCCAGCGCTGGCCACGCCGGGAATGACCTGTCGCTGCCACGGGCGCTCAGCACCGCTGCACGGCCACTCCCGCGCCGCCGGAGTCACATTCCTGGGACCGGCCCTGGCCTGCCTGAGCTGCTGAGGTGATTAGAGGGCTCGGCCCCGGCCCCACACTGCCTGGGGGCTGCCCCCGAGGGCCCACCAGCTCCTGGAGCCGTCCTGTGCCAGGACCCACCTCTGGCACCAGCGGCACTGCCATCACTGGGGCAGCGGGCTGAGCACAGGGGGAAGTGGGACAGTGACGCTGGCACCCACACTGCAGGCAGCACATCCACATCAGGATACACGTGCCCACACCAGGACAATTTACTCCTGGACTGGACTGTCCACACCGGGACAACTTGCCCACACCAGGACAACCACATCTGGACTGGGACAATCACATCTGGGCAGCCTGTCCACACCAGGACACCGTGTCCACACTGAGACACACACATCCTGAGGATCCAGTTCACACGTCCACACCAGGACAGCCACACGCATAGCACAGACCCAAAACCCATGAGAAGAGACAAGACTGGGAGCAGGGGACCCCCAGGGCAGCAAACATCCTCCTGCCCACTCTCCCATGCCAGTGCCCCCAGTAGCAGTAGGACCATGACTCCTGCCACTACATCTCCTGCCACCACTGTGTCACCTGGCACATCCCTGGGCTCAATGCACACACATGTGCCACCCATGCTTGTGCCCACATTGGCGTTAAGGCTGATGGTGACTCCTGCAGCACGTTTCCCAGCCTTGGTGGTGGCACCAGCTGCCCCCTTGGTGACAAGGAGCACCCCATGTCTGTTGTGACCTCCCTGCTGGCAGCACCCCCAGCACGGCGTGTGCCAAGCAGGAGGAACAGCCGGGGTGAGGCCAGCACAGCTCAGGCCATGCCCATTGCCCAGGCAGACACGTCCATGGAAGAGGGAAGTCAGGAGACCCCCAGTCCCCAGCACCCCAAAATGAGGAGGCCCAGTGGGTGCCCCAGCACTCTGCCCAACCCCAAAGACGGGAGGGCCCCAGCTCCCTGCAGCCTCTTGGTCCCCACCCCGTCTCACCTGGCCGCTCCAGGAACCCCCCGGGTGTTACTGGCACCCTGTGTGCCCCTGGGTCCCACCCAGCAGGAGCACTCGGGATCCTGCACCCCCCATCACCGTGGGACACCAGGGGATGGAGCTGGGCCAGACACCACTGGCCCCCGCCCGGCAGAGCTTCCCTCACTGAAACTTCGGAAACCAACACCAAAAATATTCACCTTCCCCCGCCCACACACCCCTGCCCACAACCTCAAAACCACCGGATCTGGAGATAAATCTCTGCACCCACATGGTGCCACTACCACTGTCATTGCCACTGTCACTGATGTGCCAGGGTGCCCTCCACCCCCTCACTGCCACCTCAGAGAGCCCAGGAGCCCCCATGCAGCACCAGACCCGCAAGAGCCTCCTGCCATTGCCATCGGTGGCCCCCGCCACTGTCCCCATCCCAGCCCCAGGAGGGGACAGGCACAGCTGCCCCCACAGTCCTGTGGGGACACGCACCAGCACTGACAGCTTGGTCCCTGCAGGATGGGACATCGTTGAGAGCGGTGGTCTGGCCACAGGGACAACCACTCTGTCGCCTGCGGCAGGGCTGGACAACGCCCACCCACCCACCCACCCACGGCTGTCGGAGCCCACCGAGGAGGTGTCACTCCCGCTGTGCCACCCCCGGTCCCAGCACAGGCTCCACTCACCCCATCACCGGCCGATCCGGTAAGGCTCCAGCGGCTCCCGCCGCTCCCACCGCCCCCGGACGGGGTCCTGCCCGGCGGGAAGGGGCTGGGAGCCCGGCAGCGCAGGGGCGAGGCCCGCCCGGAGCGTGTCCGGAGCCGGAGCCGCGCCGTGCCCGGAGCCCCGAGCGCTGCCAGGAGTTTTATACCGGCTCAGGAGGAAAACAACCCGCGGGAGCAGCGGCGGGAGCGCGAGGCTTTGTTCCGTGCGGCAAGCCCCAGATCCAACAGTGAAGCTCTGCCAAGTCCTTCGCCTTGGCTCCCGTGGCGACCCCACTCCCGTCTCAGGCGTCTTTGGGACACAGAGGACATGACCCCCTCCGTAAGCGCGGGGTCCCACCTCGGGTGAGGCGTGTGCCCACCCCTTGGCCTCACGCCCCTGGAATGCCCCAGTGCGGCGTCCTCGGGCAGCCAGCCCGGGCCCTGCGGCCACCGCGTCCCGTCTAATGACAGGCTGTCACTGTGGGGGCTGAAACGGGGACGGCGCGGGGACACGGCTCCCACGGTCCCCTCCCTTCCGCCGGCTGGGACGGCACCCTCAGGCACGGTGGCACCTGGGTCACCCTCAGCCCTGCCCAGGGCACGGGAGGTGCCAGGAGGGTCCCCCAAGCCATCCTTTGGACCTTGGCCGCCCAGGACAGGGGCCAGAGCAGGTACAGAGCGGCCCGAGCCCCCGGGAGCGGGCGGAAGGCTGCCGGCGGGGAGGCGCAGGCGCCGGTGCCAGCGGATCGTTAGAACGATCAAATCTCGGGATTTTTGGCAACCGCTTGAAGTGGTGCAGCGACCCCGAAGGGCTCGACAGCAGGTTCCCAACTGGAGCTCCCTCCGTGGGGGGACGGGGCAGGCACGGAGCCCTCCCCGCAGCGCTGGGAGTTGCCAACAGAATTCCACTACGGAGC
Organism: Sylvia atricapilla; assembly: GCF_009819655.1. Classification (NCBI taxonomy): domain Eukaryota; kingdom Metazoa; phylum Chordata; class Aves; order Passeriformes; family Sylviidae; genus Sylvia; species Sylvia atricapilla. The sequence continues at coordinate 312,702 of NC_089140.1, forward strand.
AATCCCAAATCCTGACACCGTATCGAAGAACGACAACAACAAAAAAACGGGTCTCTGCAACTGGGGAGAGGGGCAGCCCCAGGCAAAGCAGCCCCCCAAACGTGCTCTCACCCCAAACCTGCTGCCCCCGCACTGGGGACGCACTCCGGGGCCATGGGAGCACACGCTCCGTGGGAGAGCCGCGGGCTGGAGCCGTGCCCGGCGTTGCTCAACCCCGGATGGTTTCGCAAGGGGCAGTGCCCCGGCACCCGGCGGCTCTCAGCGGGCACCGTGCGACTGCCCGGGCCCCATCCGGACCCTCCGCTCCGGCAGGAGCAGGACGGTGGAGGGCGGCTGCACCATCCCAGTCCCCTCCCTGGTCCCGTGGACCCCTGGGACCCCCTCCGCTCGCGGGGAGCGGGTGGGTGCAGGGCTGCTCCAGATGCGTGACAGGGACACACCTGGTCCCTTCCCAGCGCCGCGTCACTCACCTGCCGAGGGCTGCCGGGCTCAGGCGCCGCGGGGGAAGCGCATGGAGCGGCCTCGCTGCAAGACAGAGGGATGACGATGGATGAAGGGTCCCCCCCTGCCCCCGGGATCGATCGTCACCCCGAGAGCAGGCTCTGGGACCCACCGTGCACGGAGCCCCAGCGCGGCGGGGAGGGGCCGAGGTTCAAGGTCCCGGGCAGCATCGCTGCTGGCCGGGGGGATGGTGGTGCCGGGGTGTCCGGGAGGGGTCAGGGGGGCCCACGGGGGTCCAGGGGTGGTCCTGCGGATGCCCGCGACTGGGTATTTATTGCTCCACCTGCAGCCGCAGGAGCCAAGGCACCCGGAGCATGTGCTGGGAGCCGCGGAGTCCCCGGACACGGCACAGCCCCGCTGAACCCCCGCGCCGCGGCAGGGCCCCGGGGAGGCAGCGGGGGAAAGCAGAGCACCCGGGGCTGCCAGGGCGCGGCAGGACACGACCGGGACCGGAGCTGCGCGGGCGGGGCGGGAGAGAAGGGAGCGGAACGGAGCGGGCTCGGTTAGAGCAGGCGTGGGCGGGGACAGCGCGGGGTAGCGGGACAGCACCGACGGGGACGGCGGCACCGGGAGGGTAGGGGAGCCGGGATGGGACCGGGACCGGACCAGCCGTGCTGCGCCCCGACAAGACCCACCGCCTCCGCTCACGATCCCGCCGCCGGTGCCGCTGCTTACCGGACAGTCCGGCCGCCCGGGCGGGTCTGCGCGTCTCCGCGGGGCGGAACGGCGGGAGCGCGCCGGGGCGGGCGGCACCGGGCGGGTCCGCACCCCTTCCGGCACCGAGCAGCGGGTGCGGACACCCTCCCCCGTAAGGGATCCCCGCAGAGCGCCCGCGCAGTGGCGCTGTCCCGGGGAGGGCGGGCGAGGGGACCCGGAGGGTCCGGCGGGGACTCGGGCGGGCGGAGCCGGGGCTCGAACCGGAACCACGGGGCGGGGTGTGGCGGGTGGGCGGGGCATGGCAGGAGGCGTGGCGGGGCGGGGCCGCGCGGGGGCTGCCGGGAGGTGGGCGGGCCGCGCGGGGGCTGCCGGGAGGTGTGGCGGGGCGCGGGGGGCTGCCGGGAGGGTGGCGGGCGGGCGGGGGCCGGTGGCGGGGCCGGGACCGGGGCCGGGGCGGGCCGGGACCGATCGCGGCGCGATGCAGAAATACGAGAAGCTGGAGAAGATCGGTGAAGGTGCGGCAGAGCCGGAGCCGTACGCAGAGACCCGGTGCTGTGGGGCCCGGCGATGATGTCTGTACAGGTACCGGGGGCTCGGCCGTGACCCCCTTCCACTCCCCGCAGGCACCTACGGACCGTGTTCAAGGCCAAGAACCGGGAGACGCACGAGATCGTGGCGCTGAAGCGGGTGCGGCTGGACGACGATGATGAGGTGAGGGGGCAGCCGGGGCTGGGACCCCCCGGGACCCCCCCGGACCCGTGCGGAGCCCCCGCTCCCACATCCCGGCGTGTTCCGCAGGGAGTGCCCAGCTCGGCGCGCGGGAGATCTGCCTGCTCAAGGAGCTCAAGCACAAGAACATTGTCGGTACCGGGAGGTGACGGTGAGGGTGGCGGGGGCTGGGGGTCGTGGCACGGGGACGGCTCTGCCGGCTGCGCCGGGGGCTCAGGAACCCCTCCTCGCAGGCTCCACGACGTTCTGCACAGCGACAGAAGCTGACCCTGGTCTTTGAGTTTTGCGACCAGGTGAGCAGCGGAGGCACGGGGCCCCGGAGGGTCGCGGGGTCCCCGGGGGTCTCTGAGGGCACCGCTCCCGGCGACCCCTGACGCGGCCCCTCCTCACTTCCCCCAGGACCTGAAGAAATACTTCGACAGCTGCAACGGGGATCTGGACCCCCGAATTGTCAAGGTGGGTGTGGGAGTCCCGGGGAGCCCCCGGGGTCCCGACTGTGCCCTGCTGGGGTGCAGCGGTGCTGGGGGCTGATGGACCCCGCCTGTGCTCTCCCACAGTCGTTCATGTACCAGCTGCTGAAGGGCCTCGCCTTCTGCCACAGCCGCAATGTCCTGCACCGGGACCTGAAACCCCAGAACCTGCTCATCAACAGGGTGGGGCACGGGGGGCGCGGAGGGGTCACAGTGGGAAGGGGTGATGGAGCAGGGGCCCGTCTGTCTGGGCAGTCACACCTGGGAGCGGGGGCTGTGCCCGGGGGTCACACTGGAAATAGGGGGCGGCCTGTCTGTCTGTCTGTCTGTCTGTCTGTCTGTCTATCTGTCTGTCTTGGGGAGTCACACCTGGTGTCTGTCCAGCCACAGTTGCAGTTCCATCTTTCCCATGTTCCCTGTGCTGGGAAAGGCAACAGGGCCGTTGTCTCTGGGGTGTGGGGGACACAGGTGAGGTCCCCCACGCTGACCCCATCTGTCCCCCAGAACGGGAGCTCAAGCTGGCGGATTTTGGGCTGGCTCGGGCATTTGGCATCCCTGTGCGCTGCTACTCAGCTGAGGTGAGCGGGGGCTTGTGGAGGTCATGGGGCTCGTGGGGCTCGGGGTCCTGGCCCCATCTGGCTGGGCTGGGTTCCCCCTGTCCCTGTCCAAGTGCCCCTGTCCCTCCCCAGGTGGTCACTCTGTGGTACCGGCCCCCTGACGTTCTCTTCGGTGCCAAGCTCTACTCCACCTCCATCGACATGTGGTCAGCTGGGTGCATCTTTGCGGGTACACTGGGGGCCAGAGGAGTGGAGGGGCACCTGGGGCTCCACAAGGGCTAGGGGCCTGTGGGAACCACCCTTGTCCCCCCAGAACTGGCCAACGCAGGACGGCCCCTCTTCCCGGGCAACGACGTGGATGACCAGCTGAAGAGGATCTTCCGATATCCTTGGGAATGGAGCCCCAGAACGGACTGTGGGAATGGGGAGCTCAGGGAATAGGGAACCCAAAGGAATGGGGACCACTGGGAGTGGGGAAACGCTTGAATAGAGAGCCCCCAGGAGTGGGGCCTTCCCCTGGGAATGGGGAATTCCCTGGGAATGGGGAACCCTGTGGGCATGGTGATCCCTCTGGAATGGGCCAGAATGGGGGACTAGGGAGATCCTGGAGTGGAGAGCCCTCAGGAATGGGGACCTCCCCTGGGAATGGAGAGCCCTCAGGAATGGGGACCTCCCCCGGGAATGGGGACCTCCCCCGGGAATGGGGACCTCCCCCGGGAATGGGGAGCCCTGCAGAATTGGGACCCCCTGGGGAATGGGGAGCTCTGAGAATGAGGATCCCTTGGAATGGGACCCCCCCTTGGCTGGGCAGGGGGCAGGTGCTTGGGTGTCCCAGTGGTGGCCATTGACTGTCCCCACGCTGCTGGGGACCCCGACGGAGGAGCAGTGGCCAGCCATGGCCAGCTTCCGGGACTACAAGGTGAGAGCAGGGAGACCCGGGGGGTCAGAGGGAATGAGGGGGTCTGGGGGAGCTGGGGGTCACCTGTGTGTCCCCAGCCCTACCCCATGTACCCAGCTACCACCTCCCTGGTCAACGTGGTTGCCCAAGCTGAACGCGACTGGCCGGGACCTGCTGCAGGTGAGACCCCGCCTCTGTCCCCCTGCCTGTGCCCCCCTTCCCCTGGGTGCCCACCTCTGGTGTGTCTCCCAGTCTGCAGTCCCCTGCTCATGTCCCATCGCGTGTCCCTCACCTGCGGCACCCTGCCCAGCCCATGGGGGCTCTGGCTCCTGGGGGTGGGTGCCCTCGCCCCTCGCGGCCCCCTGCCCACCTGGGGGGCTGTTTGGATGGGGAGGGTCCGTGCTCCCCCCTCAGCCCCCCGTGCCCCCCAGAACCTGCTCAAGTGCAATCCGGTGCAGCGGATCTCAGCGGAGGAGGCCCTGCAGCACCCCTACTTCACCGACTTCTGCCCCCCCTAGGGCCCCCGATCCCCCAGAGCCCCCTGAGGGGGCAGCCCCCAGCCCCCCGCAGCGGCTGCCAGCCCCAGAGCCCCCTGAACTGCAGCCCCCTCCCAGTATTTATTAGGTTCTTTCCTGGCTGCGGGGGCTGGCACAACCCCCCGGGCCCCCAGCCCGGGGGTGGATGAGAGGGCTTGGGCTCCCCCTGGGGACACAGGGCTCACCCGGGGCCAGGGAACTTCCCAAGGACATGGGAACGCCAGGACACGGGGCCACAGGGCTGGTGGAGGGGCAGGACCCTCCGGGACCAGGCACAGGGACCCCAGGGGGGAGCACACCCCCCGCTCTCCTCTCCTTACTTCCCCGACCCTTCTCTGCTGGGGGGTCCTGGGTGTGCCCTCTGCTAGGGTGCTGCTGTACGTGGGTGATGTGCGTTTGGTATCCCATAAAGAGCTTCCCCCCCCAGCGCTGCCTCCTGCTTCCTGGGGTGTCGGGGACCCCCGCTGCCCTGTGACAGACCCCCCACCCTCCCCTGAGCCCTAACCCCGCGCTGTCACCCCCCAGTGTTGGCTTCTCCTTGCTGGGGCGCCCCGTCCCCCCAAGCAGCCCGGAGCCAGCGCCTGGGGCACCTCTTTATTTGGGGGCTGTGGGGAGGGGGCATGTCCAGCGCGGGGGGGCACAGGCAGCGCATGCAGGGATGTGGGAGCAGGGCCGGGGGGCCCCTCACCCCAGCCCCCCGACACCCCCTCAGGGGGTGGGGGAGGCCTGGAGGCCGCCCCGCGGCCCGGGGGTGTCCCCCCAGCCCCCGGCCGGCGGGGGGGCGGGCTGGCTCTGCGGGGCGGCCCGGGGAGGACCCTAGAGCCGGGTGACGAGGTAGCAGGTTCGGGTGATGCCGAGACGGGGCGTGGGGCCGGGCAGGGGGGGCCAGGCGCTCTGCAGGGGGGTCGGGGGGTCAGCTCCCTCTGCCGCCACCTGCGCCCTGCCTGCTGGGGGGCTCTGCCCCTTGCACCCCCCCCTTGTGACCCCCAGGGGTCCTCCATTTGGGAGGGGACACCACCGCCTGGAGCCGGGCTGGCCCCTCCCGTGTCCCCCACCCGGCCCCCTCTCTCCGGCCCCACTGCGTCCAGAGGGGAGGTTTGGGGGACCCCGGCCCAGCTGAGGGGTGTCAGGGCAGGGGTACCCCGGAACAGGGTGCTGTGGGGGATGATGAGAATGGGGATGTCTGCAGGGAATGGGTGGGGGGTCTACAGGGCATGAGAGGTCCGCGGAGAATGCAGGGGGAATCGCAGGGAATGCGGGAGATCTGCGGGGAATGGCCCCGCACCCCCGTGCCGGCCCCGGGGAGCCCCCAGGAGCCCCATCTCCCCCCGGGGAGTGACAGCCCCACACCCCCCGTGCCAGCCCCGGGTGGCTCTGCTTGCCCCCCGACGTGTACCTGGGTGGGCGCGGGGCCGTGGGGCTGCCCGGGACCGCCGGGTGCTCCTGGACGGGCGCACGGAGGGGACGAGAGAGCGGTGAGCGGGGGCGTGATGAGGCGCGACCCCTGGGCTGGGGGCTGGGGAGGGGGGGGGCGCGGGGGGGGGTTACCAGGGTGCCGCCGTCGCTCCGGGGGCTCCGCTTCTTCTCCTGTACAGGCTGAGCAGTTTGTCCCGGAATACCTGGAGGGGCAGGTCAGAGTCCCCAGCCCCGAGACCCCTGGGTGGCCCCCGGGCAGGGGGAGGCCGGGGTGGGCTCACCTCGTACAGGTAATCAAAGATCTCCAGGATGGTGAGGAGGCTGGCACCGATGAAGAGCCCCATCTGCCCCCCGATGTCACCTGTGCGGAGGTGACGTCAGTGAGGGCAGACCCTGGTCCCCGGCACCCCCGGGCCCCGTCCCTCACCCAGCAGCCCCGCCACCTCGTACGCCTTCTTCTGTTCGATCATCTCGTAGTTCAGGGCCTCGAAGAAGATGTCCAGGACCAGCACATTGTCTCTGGGGGCACACGGGACACAGGGGACGAGGGGGCAGTGTCAGGTGCAGGGGGCCGTGCCAGGCCGTGCTGTGTCAGGCCAGGGGGTACTGTGGGACAGGGCAAGAGGGGTGCCCGGTGCTGGGGACACAAGGGTGTCTGTGCCACACCTGGGCTGTGCTGTGCCATGCCATGCTGAGCCATGCCGTGCCGTGCCATGTGTTTTCCCATTTTCTGGGGCAGGTTTGGCAGGGGAGGCCATGCCGTGCCATGCTGTGCCATGTCATGGGGTTTCCCATTTCTGGGGCAGGTTTGGGCAGGGAACGCCATGCCGTGCCATGCTGTGCCATGTCATGCTGTCACACTGCGCCTGCCATGTCACACCATCGTTTTGGGCTGTGTCAGTTGGTGTGTGATGGGGATGCCGGGTGTGGCTGTGCCATGCTGTGTCACAACTGTCACACTGTCCCAGTTCATGTCTGCTGGGGGATGCTATGTGGGCGTGCCATGTCACACTGTCACTCTGGGCTGTGCCAGTTCATAGATGCTGGGGAGGTTGTGTCACACTGCGCTGGTTCATGTCATGGGCCGTGCTGTGCCGTGTCACACTGTCACACTGTGCCCTCTGATGCCAGTTCTCATGCCGGGGCTGTGGGGCTGTGCTGTGCTGTGTCACACTGCGCTGGCGAGGTGGTAGGTGACACCGCAGTGGCAGCAGTGGTGGCAGCGTCACTCACGCAATGTACTGCTCCGTCTTGTTGAACTTCTTGGCCAGGTACTTGGCCGAGGCCTTGCTGGGGATCTTCACCATGGAGAGCTCTTGCCGTAGCGCACCATGGCGCAGGGCGTGCGACACGCGCAGTACTCGCTGTCCTTCGTCACCAGGAAGTCTGGGGGGGCGTGGGTGGGACGGGGACCCGCGGGACCCCTGCCCACGGGGGGAGGCGGGATGCTCCGGACACAGAGCCGGGTGGTGGTGGGCGCCCCCCGGGACGAGTGCGCCACGAGCGCTGTTGGTGGCACAGGGAGGGGACCCGGCCCTGCGCAATCCGGGGACAGCGGGGACCCCCACCCCAGCGAGGGCACAGGGACACCGGAGCCACACTCAGCAAGCGGTGGGGGCACAGGGACACCGGAGCTACACTCGCAGAAATGGGGGCGTGGGGAGGCCGAGGGGCCCCCGGGAGAGGCCAGGGGCGTCCCGGGCCATTGAGGGGCACAGGGTACGTACCCAGCGCGGGGTCGGCGCACTCCTTGTACTGCTCCGGGGTGCAGACGTTGGCGTTGCCTGCGGGGGAGGCGGCGGTCGCAGGGGCGCGGATGGTGCCGCGGCCCCGCAGCCCCCCGGGTGAGCCCCCGGGCGCCCCCCGCTCACCCGGCATGTGCACCATGCGGCAGTTGCAGTTCTCGGCCAGGTAGCGCGTCTCGCAGTCCAGGCGGCACGCATTCAGGCTGTTAGTTGGTGAAGAAGTCGGACTCGATGGGGGTGGCCTTGCAGTCCCCCCACGGTGGGGGGCAGGTACACCAGCTGCCGGCACCCCGCTAAGGAAAACACGGCGTCCTGGGGCCCCGTGTCCACCCCATGTCCCCGGTGTCACACCCGGCCGCGCCCCCACGTCCCAGCCCGCGGCCGTGCCGCGTCTCGGGCAGAGCTCCCCCCCAGCGCTGGGGGTCCTGCCACCCCAGAGCCCCGTCCCACCCTGTCCCCTCCTTTCGGGCCGTGGGGACGGGTGTCGCAGCAATTGTCACCTGCACTGGGTGCCGCAGCGAAGTCTGGCAGGGGGCACTGTCTGCGAGCATGCGGGAACGGGACACGCCGGGTGGGGGGCTCAGCCGGACCCCTGCCGTCCCCCCGGTGCAGGGATCATGCCGTGAGGACCCAGCCCCCCCCGTGGGTGCCAGGGCCACATTCCCCTGCCGCCGTGCTCCTGCCGCCCATGCACCGGCACACGTGGTGACACCCACCCGAGGCACCTAAATTTAGGTGTCTGGCTGGGGGGCCGGGTGCCGCCACCCCCCCGGCGGCTGTTCCGCAGGAGCAGGGGGGTCTCTGCCGGAGCCGCTGCCTGCGCAGGGGCTGCCTGGACCCGGCGTGGGGCTGCCCCACACCGTGTGCCCACGGCACGGCTGGGCACGGGGTGTCCCCACGGAGATGGCTGTGGTACCCATGGCTTGGAGTGGCCTCACAGGGACATCCCTCGCCCCCCCTTTGAGGGTCCATTCTGATCCCTTTGGGTCACCATCCTGAGCGCTTTGAGGGTCCATCCCAGTCCCTCCAGGGGCCCATCCCAGTCCCTCAGGGGTCTGTGCCCAGCCCCGGGCGCCGTGCCCGGATACCCGCTGCTGCTGGCAGGAGACGAAGGTCTGGAAGCCAGGGGCAACACCGAAGCCCAACTGGTCAATGAAGGGCGGCTCGTCCTGGCTGTGGATCTGCACCTTCACCCCCACCTCAAACGAGGTCTCGTCTGCAGAGCAGGGGAAGGGGGTCAGGTGCAGGGCAGGAGATGTCACCTATGTCCCCTCAGATGGGCGTGAGCTCACCTGGTGCCCTGAAAAGGACAAGTACTCGCCGGGGACCAGAATGCTCTCACCCATGTCCCCCCAGACAGGCGGGGGCTCACCTGTGTCCCCCCAGACGGGCAGATACTCCTCCTGCTGCACGTTGAGCATGAGCTCAAGGCCGTTGCCGGAGCCGCCCTGCAGCGTGGTCAGCACCTCCCGCCCCGGCCCCCCCGGGTTGAACGTGTAGCACTTCCCCAGGCGTGTGAAGATCTGCAGCGACACAGGGCACACGTGGGACATGGGGACAGGGCCCTCACTGCCGCTGCAGGGACCCCATGTGGACATCAGGATGAGGCATTCGGTGCCGCTGTGGGGACCCCGTGGGGACACAGGGACACACAGGGGACACGGCAGTGGGGATTCCGGTGCCCCCCATGAGCCAGGACAGGATCCCAGTACGCTCAAGCAGGATCCCACTGCCCTACAGGACCCGGGATGGGGTCCAAGTGTCCTGGGATAGGATGCCGGTGCCCCCAGAGGAGGCGAGGAGGTTGGTGGTGCCCGCGCCTGTGCTGCCGCGGCTCTGCAGGGATATTGGGTTTCGTCGCGGTTCCAGGGAACATGTGGGGACACTTGAGATGGGAGGGCACAAGCCAGAATGGTGACGGGGAGCAGGACTCCTTTGTCTCAGTGGCAGAGGCACTGTCCCCCTAGGACCGAGAGCGAGTCCTGGGCCAGCCACCCAAGGGACCCCGGGGATCTGCCCCCAGCCAGGAACCCTGGGGTGACCTTGAGTTCCCAGGGATCAGAACCCACAGCCAGGGAGCCTGGGCTGACCCTGAGCCCCGGAGCGGCCCCATGGCCCCCCAGCTCCTGCCATACAGTCCCATGGCGGCACGGCCCTCTCTGCTATGGGTGCCCCCACCCGGGGTTATGTCCCACGGGGGGGAGCGGAGGGGGCGTTGCTGTGGCAACCAGCTGCTCCCAAAGTGGGGACCCGTTGCCATGGCAATGCGGTGCCCAAGGAGGAAAGGGGGGGGGGTGTCATGGCAACGGCTGCCCGGCATGGGGATGCTGGGGGGGGCATGGGTGGGGACAGTGATGGGACACAGCCCCAGCACTGCCAGTCCTCCCGCGCTCCACATCAGGGTCACACAGGGACCCCCAGCCCTGCACCCTGGGGACCCCCAGCCCTGCTCCCCAAAGATCCCCTGTCCCCACACCCCCATCCTGCCCCAACTGGCCCTGGGGGAGGCCAGAGGAGACACAGCTCACCCCGATGGCCCTTGGGCCTCACCACTTATCCAGGGATCTCGGGGACGCTGGGGCCCAGGCTGGGACGAGGTGCAGGGACACAGGGCCACAGCTCAGCACCGTGGCCCAGGGCAGAGGATCCCGAGCCAGGACTAAGACTGGCCAAGCCTGAGGACTTTGGGGGCTGGAGCTAGGACCCTGCTGCTTCACCAGGCACATGCCACCCCCAAGTTCTGCCCTGGGGACCCTCAGCCCTTCTGCCACGTGTCCCAGCCCTCAAACCCAGCGACTCTCACCAGTGCCTGGCCATGCTATGGGGACACTGGCAGAACAGCTCTGGCCACCAGGGCACAGGGGGCACAGGGAGCATTGGGGCACAGGCCCGTCAAAGGGCAGCTCGTCCCTAAGCTGCGTGGTGAATTAATTAGTGCTCTAAGAGCATTAAGGTGACAGTAATTGCTGGGGACAGTGATGCGGACTGGGCAGAGCTGGCATGGCAGACGTGAGCTGCCCAGCGCCCACGCTGCTGCCTGGTGCTGCTGTGACAGGAGGGAAGTGTCTGTGCTGCCCATTCCGCCATCACTGCCTGTGCCAATGTCCCTGCCTGTCCTGCCCAGGCCACCGCCCCTGTCCACCCTGCCTGTGCTACTGTCCCTGCCCATCCCTGTGTCCCTGCCTGTGCCACCGTCCCTGCCCATCCCTGTGTCCCTGCCTGTGCCACTGTCCCTGCCCATCCTGTCTGTGCCACCATCCCTGCCCATCCCTGTGTCCCTGCCTGTGCCACTGTCCCTGCCCATCCTGTCTGTGCCACCGTCCCTGCCCATCCCTGTGTCCCTGCCTGTGCCACTGTCCCTGCCCATCCCGTCTGTGCCACTGTCCCTGCCCATCCCTGTGTCCCTGCCTGTGCCACCGTCCCTGCCCATCCCTGAGTCCTTGCCTTGCCACTGTCCCTGCCTGTTCTGAGGCTGCAGTGGGGTGGTGGAGGTCACAGCAGGGGACCCCCACCCAAGCCAGGCATGGAAGAGCTGCCCATGGGATCCTCTGTGCCAACAGAGCGGCTGCTGCTGGCCGTGCCCAGTGACACCTGAGGCTGGTGAGGGCTGCACCTGGGAGCACCCTGCACAAGTGACACCCCATCCAGGAGAGCGCCCCACAGCTGTGAGCGTCCTGTACCTGTGAGCATCCTGTGCCCACCACCACCGCTGCCCAGTGCCCGCATGCCAGCAGAGACCCCGAGCCCACAGAGTCCCCAGCACAGCCCTGCTCTGTCCTGGGCTGGTCACAGCTGCCCGGCGTCCCCGCAGCACCCAGGGTGGGGGCATCCCTGTCTGGCAGCCGCTGTCCCCAGCGGGGTGGGCAGGTGCTGGGAGTGCTGCGGGTGGTGGGACGAGAGAGGGGATCACCTGCCGGTGTCTGACCTCAGCGGGACTCCCCTGTCCCTCTGCAGCCCCGGGGCATGCGTGGTCCCCTCCCCGGCCTCTCGGCACTCACACGGTGAAGTTGCGGGCAGTGCAGCCGGTGCCACGGAAGGAGCACTGCAGCAGCATGTCCCAGGTCGTGCCCCGTGCGGTTGTAGAACTCGGCCATGCTGAAGGGCTTCGCCTTGAAGTTCTTGAAGTTGGCCTTGTCGCGCAGCGCGGCCAGGACGTGGGGCTCAGCCACTGCGGGTTGCTGATCTCGTAGCGCTCGTTGAGCAGCGCCAGCAGCTCGCCCACGTGGTACATGTCGTTGCGGGTGATTTTGGAGAAGCGGAACTCGTTGAGGTTGCAGATGGTGATGGCCGGGAAGGTGAGGTTGCGGGCAGCCACCTCGTCCACTTGGTGACGTGCGGGTAGGTGAGGAAGTAGGCGACGCGCTCGGCGCACACGAGCAGCAGCAGCCCCAGCGAGCCCAGGAAAAGCCGCCCAGAGCACGCGGCGCAGGGACACGGCCCCGTAGGCGAAGACGTGGCTGATGCCGTGCAGCGAGGAGCTGTGGGCGAAGGCCCGCAGGCTCGAGAGCCCCTCGCCCTCCCCGCTGCCTTCCGAGCCCCTCCTCATCCTGTCGCGGCCGGGGCCCCGCGGTGCCCCGCACCCTCAGCCATCGCCGCGCCGGGCTCAGGGCGCAGCTGGCGGCGAGGGAAGGGGGGGAGGGGGGCAGGGGAGAGGAAGGCAGGCGATGGGAGGGCAGGACCCGCCGCTTCGCCCCCCCGGGTCCGTCACGGCCGCCGCTGCCGGTGCTGCCCGACCGATGCCGCGGAGCCGCGGGCAGCGCAGCGCAGCCCCCGTCCCGGCTCCAGCCCCAGCCTCAGCCCCGGTCGCGGCGTCGGTTTCCGATCTCCGGTCCGAGCCCTGGTCCCAGATCCGGTCCCGATTCCAGCCTCGGTCCCCCTCCGGATCCCGGTCCCGGATCTAGTTCCCAGCCCCGATCCCAGCTCCAATTCCAACCCCAGCCCCGGTCCCGCTCCCCGCTCCGCTCCCGCCGCGGCGCAGCCGCCGCCGGTCCCCGCCGTCCCCCGCCGCCGCCGCCCCCGCCCTCCCGCTCGGCTCCACCCGCCGCCCCCGCCGGCGGCCCGCAGCCTTGGGGTACGGGGGGCCGAGACCCCCGGGGAAGGGAAGGGGGCACCGCAGACAGCGCCCCTTCATCGGGCAGCGCAGGGGAACCCGCCCCTCGGGGTCACACGGAGGTCCCCCCATGCCGGGGTCACACAGGGGTCCCTCCACCCCGGGAAGAGATCCAGCGGAGGCTTCACCCCAGAAAGATGCCACAGGGTCCCCCACGCCGCGGGTGACACAAGAGGTCTCCCATTCAAAGGCTGACCCACGGGACCTCCCCTCCCCAGGGGAGTCACGCAGGGCTCATCCTACCCCAGGGGGTCCCACCGGGGTCCCCCCCGCCTGGGGGATTGACACAAGGCGCCCCTATTTTGAGGGGCAGCACAGGGGACAGTCCATCCCGTGGTGTTATGAAGGGATAACCCTCATTCCCGGGTCCCCCATCCTGGGGTCATGCAGAGGGTCCCAACCCCAGAAAGACGACACAGGGTCTCTCCACTCCTGGCGTGGTAGAGGAGCCGCCACCCTGCAGGGTGACACAAGCGACACCCCCTCCCTCCAGCGGGGGCTCACAAGGGGGTCTCCCCGTCCCAGAGGTCACCCAGGGGTTCCTCCACTCCGGGGGTGACACGAGCCCTCCTTCCCCGGAGTAATATCGGGGTCCCCATCACAGAAATCACTCGAGGGCTCCTCCCATCCCGGGGGGAATGCAGGGGTCCCCATCCCGAGGCCCACGTAGGGGTTCACCCCCTCCAGTCCCCCGGCGGGCGTTGCAGCGTTTCCTCACTCGGGAGTGACAGGGATCGCACACCCACGGGTGACACGAGGGACACCCTACCCCGAGGGTCATACAGGGAACCCTCATCCCAACAGGGTCACGCAGGGGTCCCCCATCTCGAGAGGGGGCTCACCCCAAGCAGGGGGTGACACAGACGACCCCGGCCCCGTGGGGCAGCGCGGCAGGGCAGGGGGCGGGGCCAGCCCTTTCAGACACGCCCACAAACGCACGTCGCTCACTCTCGGCCCCGCCCAGAGCCGCCCCTTCCCTGTGCCAAGGGCGCCCTCCAGCGGCGCGGAGGACCCTTCGCAACGTCCCAGCACAAAGCGGAGCCCCCGTCCGCCTTCCGCCCCTGCTTTATTGGGGAGCAGCGCGGGGACCCTCAGGAGCCCTCCTTAGTCTGCCGTCGGATGAGCTCGGCGTAGAGACCCCCCAGTCGCAGCAGCTGCTCGTGAGTCCCTGCCTGCGGAGACAGCGGGGACAGCCGGACCGTGTCACCTGCGGGCGGTGACATGCCGCCCGGCCCCGCCCGGCCCCGCGTCTCACCTCGGCCACGCGGCCCTGGTCCAGCACGGCGATGAGGGTGCGCGCCTTGGATGGTGCTGAGGCGGTGGGCGATGAGCAGCACGGTGCGGGCCCGTGGCGGCGCGGTCCAGCGCCTCCTGCACCGCCCGCTCCGCCTGCGCATCCAGCGCGCTCGTCGCCTCGTCAAGGATGAGCACGGCCGGGTCCTTGAGCAGCGCTCGGGCGATGGCGATGCGCTGCTTCTGCCCCCCGGACAGCGCCGTGCCGCGCTCGCCTGCGGGACACCGCGGGGACACCGCGGGGCGGGGGGACACCGTGGGGACGGCCGTGCTGCACCATCCCAAGGGCACCCCCCAGAATGCCCGTGCCGCATCAGCCCGGGGAGACCCCTCCAGCCCAGAGCCAAGAACGTCCCACATCCGAACCCTGTCACCTCCTATCCCCACCCCGGTGCGGCCCACAGCCTCCGCTGGCACAGCTGAACATCAGCAGTGACCAGCAGCCGGTGTCCCTGCAGGGACTGCCATCACCTCAGCCGGGGTCCCGCCCTGGCCGTACCCACGATGGTGTCGTAGCCCTCAGGGAAGCTGCGGATGAAGCCGTCGGCGTTGGCGAGCTGGGCAGCCTCGTACACCTCGGCATCAGAGGCTCCTGGCTTCCCGAAGCGGATGTTCTCCATGATGGTTGTGCCAAACAGCACAGGCTCCTGCAGCAAAACCCGGCCCTCAGCACTGGGCCTCCCCTTCCCCAGGGACAGCCAGGGGCTCCCAGCCAGCAGCACTCCTGTCCCCACCTGGCTGATGAAGCCGATGACCTGTCCCCGCAGCCAGGAGGGGTCCAGGCTGGCGATGTCGTGCCCGTCCAAGGTGATGGTTCCTGCCGTGGGCTCATAGAACCGCTCCAGCAGCGCTGCCACCGTTGACTTCCCTGGGGAGGGGACCCTGAGCCCCCTGGCTCCAGCAGCACTGGGGCTTCCCAGTCTCTGGCACACACTGGGTGCACTTGGCAGAGGGCTGGGGCGCAGGAGGATTCACCCAGGGGGTGGGGGGTACCGGTACCTCCTCCAGAGGGCCCCACGATGGCCACGGTCTGGCACGGGGGCAGGCGTGAGGCTGAAGTCCTGCAGGACACGGTAGCCAGGCCGTGTGGGATAACTGCAGGGAGAGGAGCAGGGGCTGCAGGGCTTCGGGGACTTGGTGCCAATCCCCATCCGTGGGGTGGCTCAGGGAGCCATGGAGGGCCAGGCAGGGGCCTAGAGGGACTCACCTGAAGGAAACGTGCTTGAAGCAGATGCGTCCGCGCAGGGAGTGGGCGGGGATGGAGATTCCCCTTGCAGTGGCACCAGGGGCTCCAGTCTCAGCAGCTCGAAGACACGGCGCCAGCGCTCAGGACCCCGCACCACCTGTGGGGGACAGCAGGAGCACCTCATGGTCCCCAGGCCCCCAGACCCCACCTCACTGGTGCTCAGACCCCACACCACCTGCAGGGAGGGTGGCAAAAGCGTCCCTGGACCCCAAACCTGAATCCCCAGCCTCAGGGGGTGCCAGGACCCCTCACCCCACCTACCTGGCCCATCAGGATGGAGATGTTGGCCAAGGACCTGGGATGCACGAGGACAGAGTGTTGAGCTCAGGGCTGTGCCCAGGCAGGCTGTGGGGCACATGGGGTGCTGGGAGTACTGGGGGTCCCATTGAGCCCTGCCCTGACCTTTGCACCGTCTGCGAGGGCCACCAGGAAGGACATGAGGTCACCAGGCGAGAGCTCATCTCCAGCCATCAGGGAGCCCACCGACGAAGATGGTTCCCAGGACCGATGCCTGTGGGGTGGGGGCAGAGCTGGGATTTGAAGGGGACACGCAGAAGGGGGCATTTGGAGGAGGTCCTGCCCAAGGGAGTGCCTCCCCACAGCCCCCCAGGTCCCACTCTGCGACCCCCACTCACCATTGAGCGCCAGGTTGGAGAGCCCCTGGAAGGCGGCGATGCCCCGTCCCAGCTGCTCACTCAGCTGTCCAGCACGGTCCACCTCGGCACGGAACAGCCTGGGGCAGGGTTGGGCTGGGGTCCCCCCTGCCACACGCCCACCACCCCCAAGGCCCCCTACCCCTTTCCCCTTACCCTGCCTGCTGCTCCTCCATGGCGAAGGCGCGCACGGTTCCGCACATGCCCAGCGCCTCGTCGGCCACCACCGTGGCCTTGGCCACCTGCAGGGATACGGGGACGCTGGGGACAACCCCACACTGTGGCCTCGGGGCCGGCAGGACATGGGGGTCTCAGGTGAGGGGTACCTGCTCCTGTGCCTGGCGAGAGAGGCTGCGGAGGAAGGCGCCGATGAAGGCGCCGGCGCCTCACCAGCACCGGCAGCGCCACGAGCAGGAGCCCCGTGAGCTTGGGCGAGAGCAGGTACAGCGACACGAAGCAGCCGGCGGTCTGGGTGCCGCTGCGCAGGCCCTGGGGCGGGGGCACAGTGGGTGGGGGGCTGGGGGACCGCCGGGCTTGCCCAGGAGATAGCTGGGCTCACCTGGGAGACGGCTGGGCTCACCTGGGAGATGGCCAGCTTGAAGGAAGACTTGAACTCCTGGATGTCGGCCGTCAGCCGTGTCACCAGCTGCCCCGTGCGCGTGGCGTCGAAGAAGGCCACCTCCTGCCTGCCGGGGGAGCGGTGGGTTGGGGTCCCCGTGCGCCCACCCCTCCCGTCCCTCCTCCCTGCTGCGGGTACCTGAGCAGGGCACTGAAGAGCGCCTTGCGCATGTTGCCGGCCACCTGCTCGCCGACGCGGGCCCAGCAGCGCGATGTACCCGAAGGTCAGCAGGCCCTGCGGGACACGGGGGTCAGCAGGGCCGGGGGGCACCCCCGGGACCCCACACCCGCCCTTTCGGGGGTCGGCACTCACCTGCAGGCAGTAGACGGCGAGGAGGCGCAGGGCCGGGCGCCGCACCTCCCGCAGGTACGTGGGGACGTGGCCGCGGGCACACCGGGCCACCACGTTCACCAGCTGCCCCAGCAGCACCGGGATGCGCACGTTGAGCAGGGCCGCGCCCAGCGCCAGCTGCGGGCAGGGACAGGGACAGGGACAGGGTCAGGGTCAGGGTCAGGGACAGGGACAGGGCTGTCACAGCACTGGGACAGCAGCACTGAGGGTGTCAGGCCATGGCACTCTGACAGCAGGTGGCCTGGCACAGCACTGGGACAGTGGGTGTCACACCATGGCACCAGACAGCGGGTGTCACACCATGGCACCAGACAGTGGGTGTCACACCATGGCACCAGACAGCGGGTGTCACACCATGGCACTGTGACAGTGGGTGTCACACCATGGTACCAGATAGTGGGTGTCACACCATGGCACTGGGACAGTGGGTGTCACATCATGGTGCTGGGACAGTGGGTGTCACATCACAGCACTGGGACAGTGGGTGTCACGCCATGGCACTGGGACAGTGGCAATCTCATGTCAGCACTGGGATGGTGGCTGTCACGCTGTGGCACTGGGATAGCACGTGTCACACAACAGCAGATACCAAGATGGTGGGTGTCACACAATGCCATCAGGACAGGGGCTGCCGGACCATGGCATGGGGACAGAGGTGTCATGCCCCTGCACAGGGACATGGCCATCCTGCTGTGGCACTGCTGACAGCCAGTGACAGGCACTGGGATGACAGGTGTCATACCATGTCAATGGGACACAGGCCATCATACTGTGGCACCGGGACAGTGGTGTACTCCACCTCATAGATGTGACACAGGGACAATGGGGACACGGACGACCATGGCCACCCACTCGCCCCGGCTCACCACAATAGCAGCGGAGAGTGCCAGGAGCTGCGGGCGCAGGAAGGTCCAGAACAGCGGCCAGTCAAAAGGGGGCTCCGGGGGAGACTCTGGAGGCTCGGGAGCAGGGGGGACGGCGGGGACAGTGGCCTCCTGGCAGTGCGCAGCCGTGCGCAGCAGCCCCAGCACCACGCAGCCCGTGCCGAGCCCGCCAGCAGCAGGCGGCGGGGCGCCGGGAGCGCTGGGGGCAGCCGGGGGGGCGCGGCCAGCCCCAGGCGCCCCCCATACCTGAAACTGGGGACAGGGGTGAGTGAAGGGTGTCCCAGCTGGGGGAGTCCCCATGGATCACCCCAGGGATCTCAGAATGCCATCTCCCCGCACCAAGAGTTGTGTTCCTGCCTCCAAGGGACCCAGGAGTCCAGGATCCCCACAACACCGCCCGAAACCCCAGAGTCCTGGCTCGTCCCACCAAGAATTGGGGTGCCCCCACCACCCACGGGGACCGTGAGTCTGGGAACCTCTGGAACACCCCGGGGCTGCAGAATCCGAGCTCCCCACACCGCACCACCCCCAGGGCCGGGGTCGTCCTCTCAGGGTACCCCGGGGCTCCTCGGTACCTGCCCATGTGCTGCCCCCGCTCTGACCCCCGTGCCGCTGCTCCGGGAAGCCCACGTACCCCCCCGACCTCCCGGGAGCCCCGGCCGCCCCGCTGTGCCCCCGCAGGGATCCAGCTGCCTGGGAGCCCCCGAGAGTCCCCGGAACCCCTGACCGCCCCGCAGCCCGACTCGCACCCCCGAGACCCCCGCGACCCCCGCCTCTGGGCTCCTCCCGCCGAGAGCTGGGCTTCCGGCGCTCCGAGGGTCCCGAGAGCCCGGGATCCTCCCGGGATGCCCCGCACTCCCCCGGTACCTGCGGCCCGGCACGGAGGGCGGCCGGAGCCGGGTCCAAGCGCCCCGCTGCCCGCAGCAAGAGCACCGGCAGCGGCATGGCGGCGCCGGGCGGGGGCGGCCCCGGGCACACGGGGCGGGCCGGGGGCGGGCCGGGGACGGGCAGGGGCGGGCCGGGGCGGGCCGGGGCGGGCCGGGGACGGGCAGGGCGGGCCGGGGCGGGCCGGGGCGGGCCGGGGACGGGCAGGGGCGGGCCGGGGCGGGCCGGGGACGGCAGGGGCGGGCCGGGGGCGGGCCGGGGGCGGCCCGGGCGGGCGGAGCCCCAACACCGCGGCCCGGGCCCTGCGCCGGCCCCGACCCGCACCGGGCCCTTCCCCGGGCTCCGCGCCCTGACCCCTCCGGTCCCCGGTCCCGGCACAGCCGCCCCTCCCGGGGCCGCCCCCGGAGCCTCCGGAGCTGCCCCGGAACCCCGCGGCGGAGGTCAGAGCGCCCTCGGGCACCCCGGAGCGCCGCCGCTGCCCGGGGCTGCCGTCGGTGCGGCCATGGCCGGCGGCGGCACCCGCGGCGAGCCCGCGGCCCTTGAGCGCCCGGCGGCGGCGGGGACAGCGGCACCGAGCGGCACCGAGCGGCACCGAGCGGCACCGAGCGGCACCGAGCGGCACCGGGCGGCCAGGTGAGCAGCGCCGGGGACCGGGCTGCCGGAGCCCCGCGGTCCCCGCTCAGTGGTCGCGCCGCTCCTGTCCGGGCTCCGTCGGCCCGGGCGCTGCCCCGGGAGCCCCAAGCCGGGCAGCGCGGGGCCCTGGGCTGGGGTGTCCCCTGCAGCCCCGGGGCTGTCCCCACGTGTGCTCCCGGGTCACTCGCGGGGTCCCTGACCAGCCCCGTCCGTGCTCTTACGGCGCAGCCGAGTGTCGCCGCCGGGGCTCGTGTCAGCGCGGGGCTGTCACCCTGCCGTGTCCCCACGGGCAGTTGTCCATGTCCCCAGGCGGAGTCCCTCGGGAGTCCCCGTGACACAGGTGACGCTGTGAAAACGCACGTGTGTCCCGACAGCGTCACCGGTGCCGTTGCCGGGGGCCGCTGTGTCCCCCGTGCCCGCTGTGTCCCCTGGGCTCTGTCCATGGCCCCGGGGGTGTCGCGGCTGCCCCGGCCCCGGCCCGGGGAATCCCCCCGGCCCCCCCACCGTTTACACTCTCGGGCTATATTTTCGGGCTCCGCTGGTATTTTTGGCTTCCTGATGCTGAGCGGGTTGGGGACGGCCGTGCCGATGTCACCCGCCGGGACACCCGATCCCGGGGGATGTGGCCTCTGTCCCCAAGGGGGTGTTGCGCAAATGGGGGTCGGGTCCCTCTTGCCGCACCAGCCCCGTGCCCGCGGCCCCCGCGCCGTGAGTCAGCCCCGGACAGGTGGGGCCAGACGGTGTCACCTGCGGCCACTGGCCTGGCCGGACAGCGGCTGTGGCCACCGCCGGGGACGCTGGTGACGCGCGGCGCTGCGGGGCTTGCGGTGAGGGGACCGTGGGGGGGGTGGGTGGGGGGTCCCGTTCTGCTCCAGGGG
The DNA here is from genome assembly GCF_009819655.1 of Sylvia atricapilla. NCBI lineage: Eukaryota > Metazoa > Chordata > Aves > Passeriformes > Sylviidae > Sylvia > Sylvia atricapilla. Next base: position 332,763 of record NC_089140.1, read on the forward strand.
TGGGGTCCCATCCTTCCCAGGAGTGATGGTCCCATCCAAGGGTTTGGGGTCCCTTCCGAGAGGTTGTGTGTCCCGTCCTCCCCTGTGGGAAGGTTGCCCTCTGCCCCAAGGTCCAGGGTCCTGCTCTGCCCCAGAGAGGTGGGGGGATCCGCTCCTTCCCGGGCTGGGGCTCCGCGGGGCAGTGAGAGCCAGCGGGGCTCAGGACTGGTCCTGAGCTGGTCCTGCTCTGGGCTGCTGCCCCCCCGGCTTCCGGGATGGTGTGGGGAGTGGGGTCGTGGGGTGTCTGTGGCTACAGGAGTCCGTGGGAGAGGGCGTCCGTGGGGAGGAAGGCTGTGGGGGGCCGTGGACACAGGGGTCCGTGGGGAGAGGCGTCCCCGCACTGGGACTGGGCAGCGCAGCATGGCCCGGGGGTCAGCTGGGGGCAGTGTTGGGGACCTCACACCGTGCCGGGGGTCCCTCCCGGGGAGCCCCGGGAAGCTCCGCAGGGTCACGGCGGGCTCTGGCACTGGCCTGGCCGTGGGACAGGACGGGCCGGTGGCACCTGTGGTGTCATTTGCCCGCGGCCGGGGCCAGCTCAGGCCACCCGAATTCGGGGCACGCGGGCGGCGCTGCGGCACCCCAGTGGCATTTCCGGGGCCCCACACCTGCCCCCCGACCCCCGCCTGCCCCATTCGCGGCCGCCCCGTCCCGGCGGCAGGCGCTCACGTTTCCCGGCAGGTGATGGCGGAGCAGGGAGACGGGGACCGGCAGTTACCAGGAGTACCGGCGGCTGGAGGACTGCGAGGAAGACTCGCCCCCCGGCGAGGAGGAGGAGGAGCAGCTGCTGCTGCACGTCACCGAAGGACCGACAGGTACGGGGATCCCGTTTGGGGGGGATCCAGGGTTCCCGTGGGCCCTCTGGGGACTCCTCGTGGGTGTTTCTGGGTCCTCGGTGGGGCGTGGGGGTCCCGGGGGGCGGTACCATTCTGACCTGACCCCCTCGTGTTTTTGCCCCCAGACTCGTGGCATCACATTAAGGACCTGGACAGTTTTTTCACCAAGATATCCTGGCACAGCCCTGGTGGCACCGTGGGGGGACATGGAGGAGCGTGGGGTGGACTCTGGGCATGGGGGTGGAACGAGGGGGGGGGTCCATCACCCATTCACAGTCTCCTTAACGCCCCCCACATCTACCAGTTCCACCAGAGGAATGGCTTTGCCTGCGTCTGCTCTCGGACGTCCTGGAGCTGGTGTAAGTGCCGCGGTGTTGTCACCCTGCGGTGCCCACACGGCTGCGACACAGGGGTCCCACTGACCCCCCCGTGCCCTCAGGCAGTTCCTGTTCGTCGTCACCTTCAGCACGTTCCTGCTGTGCTGCGTCGACTACGACGTCCTGTTCGCCACCCGCCCCTCAACCACAGCCACGTCCCCGAGCGCGCCAAGGTGACGCTGCCCGACGCCGTGCTGCCCGCCCGCAGTGCGCCCGCAGGTGGGCACGGGGACACTGGGGGACACGTGGGAGCTGTGCTGGGTGCTGTGGGTGACACGTATGTCCTCAAAGGGTCCATGGCAGTGGGTGCTTACTGCTCCTGCTGCTGCCATGCAGAGGTGCCAGTGCCCCTGGGTGGCCTTGTGGGGGTCAGGGTGCCAATGGTGTGGCCCGGGGTGACGTGTGTCCCCAGGAGGTCTCTGAGACAGCAGATGGCCATGCGGCAGTTGGTGGCACTGGTGACACCTATGTTTCTGCAGGCTTCATGGCAGTGGGCAGCTGGTGTCTTTGAAGGGTGGCACTGCTGACACTTGTGTCCCCAAAGGCGTCACGTCAGCAGGTGGCTTCTAGTTCTGCTGGCACCTGGTGTGGCTGTGGGGGGGTTTCCAGTGGCGCTAGTGACACCTGTGTCTTCTTGGCAGGGTCTGTGGTGGTGGTTGGCAGGTGGCCTCGGAGGGGTTGGTGGCACTGGTGACACTCGTGTCCCCGCAGGCTCCGTGGCAGCGGGTGGCTGCTGTTCCTGCTGGTGCTGGCGGGTGCGGTCTGGCTGTGCGGCCTGGTCACGCCCTCCGGCGCCTCGTGGGCTACTGGGATATCCGGAGCTTCTACTCCGCGCGCTCGGCATCCCCCGCGTGAGGGGCTGGGGGGCCATGGGGGATGGGGTCAGGGCCGGGCCGTGCTGAGTCACCCGGCACTGCTCGGCGCCGAGCCGTGCCCTGGGTGCCCAGCGCCGACGGCCGTGCCGCTGTCGCAGGAGGAGCTGTGCAACCACAGCTGGCAGTCGGTGCAGGCGCGGCTGCTGGCCGCTGCAGCGGCGCCAGCCCCTGTGCGTGCCGCCGGGAGCTGACGGAGCTCGACATCCAACCACCGCATCCTGCGCTTCCGCAACTACACCGTGGCCATGGTCAACAGTCCCTGCTGCCCGTGCGCTTCCACCTGCCGCTGCTCGGACCCGTCGTCTTCCTCACGCGCGGCCTCCAGTTCAACCTGGAGCTGCTGCTGTTCCGCGGCCCGGCCGCGCTCTTCCAGAACACCTGGAGCCTGCGGCCGCAGTGTGAAGCGGGCGGGCGCGCGGCGGGCGCTGGCGCGGGGGCTGGCGCGGGCGGCCGTTGCTGCTGGGGGTGGCCAACCTGGCGCTGTGCCCCTGCGTCTGGGCTGGCGCCTGCTGCTCGCCTTCTTCAGCTACGCCGAGGGGCTGAAGCGGGCGCCGGGCAGCCTGGCGCACGCCGCTGGTCGCTGTACGCCCGCCACTACCTGCGCCACTTTCAACGAGCTGGGCCACGAGCTGCAGGCGCGGCTGGGCCGCGGCCACGGCGCGGCCACCAAGTACATGGACTCCTTCAGCAGCCCGCTGCTGGCCGTGCTGGCCCGCCACGTAGGCTTCTTCGCCGGCTCCGTGCTGGCCGTGCTCATCGTGCTCACCGTCTACGACGAGGACGTGCTGACGGTGCAGCACATCCTGACGGCCATCACCCTGCTGGGGCTCGTGGTCACGGTGGCCAGGTGCGTGCTGGGGGCACCGTGGGGCCGGCTGGGTCCGCCGGGTTTGTGGTCATGGTTGGCCATGGTGGGTGGGACAGACCTCGGGCTGGGCTGGGCCGGGTCAGGCTGGATGGGCAGCAGGGGGCTGAGGTGGGACCCCGCCATGCCCTCCAGGTCCTTCATCCCAGACGAGCATGCGGTGTGGTGCCACGGAGCAGCTGCTGCAGCGGGTGCTGGCACACGTCATTACCTGCCGAGCACTGGCAGGGCCGCGCCGGCCGCGCCGAGACACGGGCAGAGATGGCACAGCTCTTCCAGTAAAGGCGGTGGGTGCAGCCCCCCAGTCCCTGAGACCCTCCTCCCCAGAACCCGCTTCCCCTGGGACCGTCCTCTCCCACTGTTCCCCACCCCCAGGACCCACAGACTGGGAGCCCCCAGCCTGGACCCCTCACCGCTGGGACCCCCTGCTCAAGAGCACATTGCCCTGGGACCCCTCCACCCCCAGGACCCCACAGACTGGGAGCTTCCTGTGCCAGGATCCGGGTGCTGGGATCCACCACACTGGCCACCCTCCTGCACCGTGGACTCCCCACTCCTGAGGCGCCCCATCCCAGGAGTCGCCTGCTTTGGAATCCCCCACCCTGATTCTCCCCACCCTGGACATCCCACCCCAGGATTTCCAAATTTTGCACCTCCGCCCCGTAGCACCCCCAGACCCCACTGCTCCCCCCTGCAGGTTTTCATCCTGGAGGAGCTGCTGAGCCCCCTCGTGACACCGCTGATCCTCATCTTCGCGTTTCCCCCCCGCGCCCTCGACATCGTGGACTTCTTCCGCAACTTCACGGTGGAGGTGGCGGGGGTGGGGCGACATCTGCTCCTTCGCGCAGCTGGACGTGCGACACCACGGCAACCCGCAGGTGGGGACCGGGGGGCCCCGGGGGCGGCGGGCCGGGGGCCCGGGGTGAGCCGTTCCGGGGCTGCGTGTTCCCTGCTGGGGTGTCCCATGTCGCTGTCCCCGCAGTGGCTGTCGGAGGGACACACGGAGGCCCCCCCGGAGCGCCAGGCGGAGCACGGGAAGACGGAGCTGTCGCTGATGCGCTTCGCCCTGAGCAATCCCCGGTGGCGGCCGCCGCCGCCCGCGCCCGCCGCTTCCTCGGCCACCTCCAGGCGCAGGTGACCCGCGACGCGGCCACCGCGCCGCCCCCGCGACACTGGCGGAGGGGCCGCTGGCCGCGTCCCTCCTGTCCGAGGACTCGGCCCTGGCGGTGAGTGGGGCGCTTCGGGGGAGCCGCGGATGTGTCGGGTGTCCCCCTAACCAATGTCCCCGCAGCCCGGGGGCTGGTGGCCAGTGTCTTGGCGGCCAGCGGGCTGGTGGCCCGGGACCCGCGCTTTGGGCAGCCCTGCGGCACGGCCAGCGCCACCGCCAGCCTGCTGGCGTCCCTGCGGAACCCCCTGGGCACCCCGCCCTGCGGAGCCCCCGACAGCCCCGCAGAGCACCCGTGCCCCGAGGACAGGTGGGGACAAGCGTCCTGAGGAGGGGGGGACGTGGTGGGGACATGGGGAGAGGGGACACGGCTGGGAAGGGTGTCGCTGAGGGGGCTGTCATGGTGGCCGGAGTGCTGTGGTGGGGAGAGGGTGTCACGGGACGGTGGCAGGGCAGGGACGGGGTGTCACCGTGGGAACGGGTGGCGGGGAGGGATGTCACGGCAGGGAAGGGTTGTTGTGGCCGGGAAGGGGTGTCAACAGCGAGGAGGGGGTGTTGTGGCGGGGCTGTCACCTCGTGTCCCCCGTGCCCAAGGCCGGCGCTGAGTGAGTCGCGGCTGCGCAGCCTGAGCCGCTCGGCGCTGCTGGCCGAGGTGGCCTCGGCCGAGATGAGCCTTCACGCCATCTACTTGCACCAGGTGTGTCACCCGCGGTCCCCGGGGTCGCCCTGCCCGCAGCATCCCAGGACACAGGTCCCTTGGGGTTCCCTGGGATTCCCTGGTGTCCCCGTGCCCAGCAGAGTGTCACTGTCTGGGTGCTCGCCTCAGCCCCTGGGAGTCCTGCCTGGCCCTGCTCCCTTGTCCCCCCGTCCCTTGTCCCCAGCGCCATTCCTGGCTGCTCCTACCCTCCCTGCCCCACTGGGTGACCCCCACCCCCTTCTTGGCCACTGCCAGACGGGGTGCTGGGGATGAGACACCACGGCTGGTGTCACCCGTGTTCCCCCTTCTGCCACCCCTTTGGGGCCGGGGAGTCCCCGGGCTGAGGGCCCCCTGCCCTGTGGGCTGACGGGGGGCTCCGAGTGCCAGTGGGGGGCTCTGTGCTGCTGGGGGGCTCCAGCAGCAATATGGGGGCTGTGAGTGTCTCTGGGTTGTTCTCAGGACTAATAGGGGCTCTCTGCTATTCCTTGACCCCCCGTGTCCCCCCAGCTCCACCAGCAGCAGCAGCAGCCGCAGGGCCCCGGCCCCCAGCCCGCGGGGGCGCCCAAACACCCCTTTGTGACCACAGGTGAGCACCGGCCCGGGGGATGTCCCGGGGGGCTGGGGGGACACTGCTGCACCCCAGCACAGGGCAGGGGGGGCTCTGCGGGTCCTGACCCCCCTGTGCCCCCAGGCTCGGCTGCCCGCGCCTCGCAGCTGCGGGAGATGCCGCTGGGGGGTGGGCCGAGGAGGAAGAGGAGGAGGAAGAGGAGACGATGACGTAGCCGGACCCGGCTCCGGTGGGTGGGGACACGGGGGGCGGGGACCCCGGGGCTGGACAGTGGAACCCTGGGGGCAGGGGACATGGTGGCCCCCAGGGCTGAGGATACAGGGGCTGCTGGGCTGGGGCACAGAGACCCCGAGGCCGGGGTTCAGTGGGCTCTGGCTGCCATCTGTGCTGGGGTCCCCAGTTTCTGGGGTGCCCGTGTTGGGTCCCCAAGTGCCAGGGTCCCTACTCTGGGATCCCCACTCCGGGGTCCCTTCTCTGGAGTCCCTGCTGACACCCCGTTCCCTCCGCAGGGTCCTGGTTGTGCCGAGACCCCCGGAGGTGCCGGGGGAGCTGCCAAGGGCACAGTGGGGGGCTCGCCGTGCCCACTATGCTGCCAGGGGGGCCCTGTCCGCGGGAGCCCCTGCTCGGGGCAGCCCTGCTGCCCCCACTACGGTGCAGGGCTAAGGGTGCTGCCAGGGTCCCTCCCGGGGCTGTTTTTAGGGGGGCCCACAGGGCTGGTGCCCCCCGTGGTGCCCCGAGCACCAGCTGAAATAAAAGTTTACAACAGGGGTGTGCCGCTGGCTGTGCCCGGGGGTGGGCTGGGGGTCCCGGGGGAGGGCGATGGGGATGCCCCATGGTGGGGAGTGGCAGTTTGGGGTGACTGGGGGTTGTGGGCAGGTGGCAGCGGTGGTGGGCAGGGGGTGCACACACCTGGGCCACACAGGTGGGGCCATGGTCCTCTCCCACCTTCTCCCACCCCTCAGAGCCACAGGAGCGTGGCTGTGTCCTTTTGCCCCCCATTTCCCACTCCTCGTGTCTGGAGGTGACCCCGGAGGTGTCACAAAGGCTGTCCTTCCCCGTGCCACCTCCCATGCCCCAGTGCCACCGCGGAGCCAAAGTGTCGCGCCGGGGTTATCAAAACTAAACTTTACTGGGGGTGGCGGGACGGGGGCCACAGCCACAGGGTCCCCCGTGTCCCCGTGTCCCCGCTCAGGGCCCCGGGCCGGGCGGGCGCCGCTCCTGCAGGGAGAAGGACTGGCTGCGGATGCGCAGGGCCACCTCCTGCGTGCGGAACGTGAGCCCGAAGATGTCCTCGTGGTAGCGGTTCTTGTCCTGCGGGACACGTGTCAGGGCCGCGGCCGGTGCCCCGTGGTGTCCACGGGCGTGTCCCCTGCCGTGTGTCCCCAGCCCTTACCCTCAGCTCGCTGATGACGTCCCCGGCCTGCCCCAGGGTCATGTCGCCCTCCTGGGCCAGGTGCTGCACGCTCTGCAGCACCTCGGTGGCCATGGTGACGTCCCCGCACACGTACATGTGGCCCCGAGCTGGCAGAGCACCTGGTGCACCTCGGCTGCCAGCTGTGCCCGCAGCACGTCCTGCACATAGGTCTGGGGACACACAGGGGATGGCATCCTGCACCCCCGACCTGCCCCAGGTTCCCCAGCCCTGCCCTGACCCTTTGTGCTGTCCCTGTCCTTGTCTATGTCCCCAGCCCTTCACCTCCGTCTCTGGCTCAGTATCCCACCGCTCCCTGTCCCCCCCATTTCCATCCTCACCTTGTCCTTGTCCCCATCCCGCCTCCCTCCCCAGCTCCGTGGCCATCCCAGGCTGTCCCCATTCCATCCCTGTCTCCGTCCCCTCCCCACGCCACCCCTGTCCCTGTCACACTTGGGGGTGCCGGGCTGGCGGGGAAGGCGGTGAGCACCGGCTGAGGGCGCCCTGCTCCCGGGCCTGCTCCATCTCCTCGCGGTAAATGTGGTCCAGGGCGGATGAGCGGCACCGAACACCAGCACCTGGGGCCCAGGCCACCTGCGGGGGGACAGTGTCCTCGTGTCCCTACAGCCCCGCTCACCCCTGTCCTGCAACCCCCCTGTCCCCCCAGCCCCATGTGCCCACATCCCCACTCTCCATCCTCATCCCCATGTCCCCACATCCCGACCCCTTGCTCACTGTCACCATGTCTCTTGTCCCGCGTCCCAGAACTGCCATCCTTGTGTCCCTGTGCCCGTCCCCATGCCCCTGCATCCTCCATTCCCGGGTCCGTGTCCTCACGTCCTCCCAACGACCTGTCCCCCTGTCCCCATTCCTCCATCCCCTCCTCCCTGGCGCCCCGTGGCCCCTGTGTCCCTGCCCGCAGCCCCCATGTCCCTGGTCCCCAGCCGTGTCGCTGTCCCACCTCCGGCGCTCTGCAGGTGCAGCCGGTGCTGCCAGAAGCTGCGGAACGGGGCGACGCCGGTGCCGGGGCCCACGAGGATGCAGGGGGTGTCGGGGGTGGCGGCAGCCGGAACGAGGGGCCCTGCAGCGGTCGGGGGTCACCGCGGGGGCCCCGAGCCCAGCCCGGGTGGGGAAATGGGCGGGGGGAGGTTGGGGGCGTGGAGGTGGGGGGACGGGGGACAGGGAGGCAGGCGGGACAGGGAGGGCAGGCAGGGGACACATGCCACAGGACACAGATCCCTTACCCCCGGATGAAGCCGGCACTGTGTCCCCCGGCTGCAGCCGCGCCAGCCACGTGGAGCAGACGCCGTAGTGGAGGGGACCCTGCCCTCTGTGGGACCAGAGGGGGCTGCTGAGGCTGCGGTGGGCGGCACTCCCAAAGGCAGCCCCTCACAGAGCCCCCCGAGCAGTCCTGGCGGATGGGGGCCCTGAAGGTGCACTGGGGACCCTGGAGATATCCTGGAAACCCTGGAGATATCCTGGAAACCCTGGAGATGATGGAGGTGCCTGGAGATGCCTGCGCCTGAGGTGCCCACCACCGCCCCCTCCCCGCCCCGCTCACTCTCGCTGTGGTAGGTGACCACGGCCACGGTGAGGTGGATCTCGTCCGTGGGCCTGGGCGCGGAGCTGATGGAGTAATAGCGGGGCTGAGCAGCGGGAGCTGGGAGAGCAGCAGCGCGGCCGGCAGAGCCACGGACGGGAACTCGGCCAGCACCTCCGGCAGCGTGGGGCACCGGAACCACTTCCACTCCTCGTACAGCCGCGCGTCCTGCGGGCACAGGGCTGGGACACCGGGGATCCCACACTCGGCCCCGGGGACCCCCAGGGCCTGGCACCAGACCGCGGGAGCAGCCCCCAGCCGGGGTGGGGGTGGCAACATCCCAGTATCCAATGAGGCAGCGGATCAGCATCCCAGTATCCAGACTGCAAGGTAACTGGTATCCCAGCCGGGTATAGCGGCCGAGAAGGGCAGTCAGCACCCCAGTATCCCCTCAGCACCGCAGTATCCCAGTCGGCCCCGCAGTATCCCAGTCAGTACCCCGTATCCCAGTCGGAACCCCAGTATCCACTCAGCACCGCAGTATCCCAGTCGGCACCCCAGTATCCCGTCGGCACCGGAGTATCCCAGTCAGTACCCCAGTATCCCACTCAGCACCCCAGTATCCCAGTCGGCACCCCAGTATCCCAGTCGGCCCCGCAGTATCCCAGTCGGCACCCAGTATCCCAGTCGGCCCCGCAGTATCCCACTCAGCACCCCATATCCAGTCGGCCCCGCAGTATCCCAGTCAGTACCCCAGTATCCCACCCCCAGCCCCTCTCCCGCGGTGATCCCCCCCTCCCCTCACCTGCGCCAGGCGCTGGAGCCGCTCCCGCTCCGCGGGGTCCCGCGCCAAGGAGCCCAGGAGCTGCAGGAACTGGGGGGTCGGCGGAGCCCACGTCCAGGTAGAAGGTGAGAGCCTGGGCCAGGGTGCAGGGGGGCAGCCGGGTCTGCAGCACCCAGCGGGGCCCGGGGCTGGACCCTCCTGGGGATGGGGATTGTGGCTCGGTTCTGTCCCGTATCCTTCCCAAGGTCCTTCCTCTTTTCTCTTCCTCTCACCCCGCTCCCCAAGTCCCAGCGTTTTCCTCTTCCTCCATCCCTTCCCATTCCTTTCCCCAGACCCTCTTCCCCTGCCCAAATTTCTTCCCTTTCCCTTTCGCCTTCCTTTTCCCAATCCTCAGCCCCTCCCCATCTTCCCCCGGTCCGTAGCTGCGGGACACCCTCCTGTCCCGGTCCGGTACCGCTGGAGTCCTCCTACCACCCCGCGCCTCCCCGGTACCGGCGGGGTCCCCCCAATCCCCCGTGTTCCCGGTACCGGCGGGTCCCCCCAATCCCCGTGTTCCCGGTACCGGCAGGGTCCCCCCAATCCCCCCCGTGTTCCCGGTACCGGCGGGGTTCCCCCAATCCCCCCCGTGTTCCCGGTACCGGCGGGGTTCCCCCAATCCCCCCGTGTTCCCGTACCGGCGGGGTCTCCCCAATCCCCCGTGTTCCCGGTACCGGCAGGGTCCCCCCCAATCCCCCCCGTTCCCGGTACCGCGGGGTCCCCCCAAGCCCCCATATTCCCGGTCCCGGCGGGGTTCCCCAATCCCCCCGTGTTCCCGGTACCGGCGGGTCCCCGTCGCGGCTCTCCAGGCCCACGGGGCTGCTCGGGGGCGGCGGGTCCTCCACACGCTCCAGGACGTCCCGCACCAGCTCCTCGCGGTTGGCGGGGACACGCCCAGGTGATCCCCGGCAGGTGCCGCAGCCCGCCCTGCTCCGCGCAGCCCAGCCGCACCAGCAGCGTCTGCCGGCTGGGGCACGGCGTCAGCGGGGCTCCGGACAGCGGGGGGCTCGGGTGCCAGGGGCACAGCGGGGTCGGGGGAGGCGGGGAAGGGGGCTTGGAATGACGGGAGGGGTCAGCGGGGTGAGGGAGGGGTCAGCGGGGTGAGAGGGGTCAATTTGGTGAAGGAGAGGTCAATGGGGAAGGAGAGGTCAATGGGGTGAAGGAGGGGTCAGGGGGGTGAGGAGGGGTCAGCGGGGTGAGGGAGGGGTCAGTTTGGTGAAGGAGAGGTCAATGGGGTGAAGGAGAGGTCAATGGGGTGAAGGAGGGGTCAGGGGGTGAAGGAGGAGTCGATGGGTGAAGGAGAGGTCAGTGGGTGAGGGGGTCAATGGGAGGAGGGGTCAATGGGGAAGGAGGGGTCAGTGGGGTGAAGGAAGGGTCAGTGGGGTGAAGGAGGGGTCAGTGGGGTGAAGGAGGGGTCAATGGGGGAAGGAGGGTCAGCGGGGTGAAGGAGGGGTCAGCGGGGTGAGGAGGGGTCAGCGGGATGAAGGAGGGGTCGATGGGGTGAAGGAGGGTCAATAGGGTGAAGGAGGGTCAGCGGGGTGAGGGAGGGTCAGTGAGGTGAAGGAGGGGTCAGCGGGGTGAGGGAGAGGTCAATGGGGTGAAGGAGGGTCGATGGGGTGAAGGAGGGGTCAGTGAGGTGAAGGAGGGGTCAATGGGTGAAGGAGAGGTCAGCGGGGTGAAGGAGGGTCAGCGGGGTGAAGAGGGGTCAGCGGGATGAAGACAGGTCAATGGGTGAAGAGAGGTCAGTGGGGGTGAGGGAGGGTCAATAGGGTGAAGGAGGGGTCATGGGGTGAAGGAGAGGTCAATGGGGTGAAGGAGACGTCAGTGGGGTGAAGGAAGGGTCAGGGGCTGAAGGAGGGGTCAGCGGGGTGAAGGAGGGGTTAATGGGTGAAGGAGGGGTCGATGGGGTGAGGGAGGGGTCAGGGGGTGAAGGAGGGGTCGATGGGGTGAAGGAGGGGTCAGGGGTGAAGAGGGGTCAATGGGGTGAAGGAGGGTCAGGGGATGAAGGAGGGGTCAGTGGGGGATGAGGCAGGGGCAGACACAGGACGGGGGCACTGGGGGAAAGTGATCCCGGGGGTCCCGGGATCGGGGTGTCCTGGGATGGAGGGAGACAGGAGATCCCCCCCGGGGCTGGGTGGGGAGTGAGTGGGGTCTCACCTGGACTCCCGCTCTGCAGGTTCTCCACGGACAGCACCGAGCAGGGGAACACCTGGCGCTTGTGCAGCTGGGACAGTCCTGGGGGCGCGGGGGGTCAGGGGGTCACGGAATGTGTGGGAAGGTGCAGGGGGCTGGGGGACAGGGGACGCTGGTGGTCACGGGTGGGGTCATATGGGGCTGGGGGATCATAGGGGACAGGACGGGCGCTGGGAGGAACAGGGGTCTGGGGGCGACATGGAGGGCACGGGGGCTGGGGAGTCACGGGTGACTGTCGCCTGGGGGGAACCGAGGGGTCTCGGGGAGGTCACCAGGGGGCTGGGGCAGTCCCGGGGGAGCTGGGGGTGACCCCCCAGAGCTGTGGGTGTGAGGGATCCCACAGGATACTCGGGGCTGCTGTGCGGTGTCTCGGGGAGCCACGGGCAGGTGCCAGTGACAGACGGGGCGCACGGGGGTCAGGAGGTCCCGCAGGGTTTGGGGGGGCCCGGAGGATCGGTACCGGCCAGGGTCTCGGTGGCCTGGGGCTGTGGCACCAGCCGGTGCCTCTGGCGCTTCCAGCCCTGGGGCGGGGCGAACAGCTCCTCGGCCCCCGCTGCCCCGTCCCCCACGCAGAATGTCTCGCAGGCAGCCTGGGGGGACGGGGGAGAGGGGTCGGTGCCAAGCGGGGGACTGTGGGTGCCCCCCGACTCTGGTACCTGGAAGACCAGGTGTGCCGGGGGCAGAGCGTCTCCCCAGGGCCCCCAGCCCCCGTACCTGGAACCTGGCGTGCCCAGGTGCGGAACGACTCCTCCTGGGCGCACAGCTCGTCGCCCTCGCCCAGGGCAGCACCCGCTCCCCGCCCAGCTCCTCCACCGCGTGTCCACGGCCCGAGCGAAGGCGCAGAAGTGGGGGTACGCCCGGGACCCCAACCCGAACACCGCGAACCTGGGGGGAGACGGGCCGTGAGGGTCCCGGGGATGTGGGGGTGCGCCCGGGACCCCGACCTGAACTCTACCGTCCCCTGGGTGGGGATCCCGGGGAACCCCATAGTCCAGGCGCTCAGGCCGTTTTCAGGCCGTTACATGAGGGAGGCACAGCTGGGGACCTCGGGGGCAGCTCCTGTCCCCAGCCACACCCGCAGGGCAGACGGGGCTGGAGCTGCCAGGGCCGGGGTGGGTCCCGGGGCAGGGCAGCGTGCCCGGGCGAGGACCCCATCCCTGTGCCCACGGCCGTGCCCTCGGGCCTGCGGGCCCCCAGCGTGCCCGGGCTGAGGACCCATCCCTGTGCCTGTGCCCTGTGCCCCCCGACATTCCCGGCTGAGGAGCCCATCCCTGTGCCCTGGGCCCCCCGACATTCCGGGCTGAGGAGCCCATCCTTGCCCTGTTCCCTGGCCCCCCGACATTCCCGGGCTGAGGAGCCATCCCTGTGCCTGTTCCCTGGGCCCCCACATTCCCGGGCTGAGGAGCCCATCCCTGTGCCCTGTTCCCTGGGCCCCCGACATTCCCGGGCTGAGGAGCCCATCCCGTGCCCAGGCCTCGGTACCTCAGGGCCCCCAGGGTTCCCGCACTGTCTGTGTGCTCAGCTGCCGCCGCTTCTTCTTCCAGGAGGACACGAGCTGGTCGGACGGGAGACGCTGTTGAACCGCAGCTTGTTAGCTCCGGGCATCAGGAGGGGGAGGGGGGTCAGGGGGCTCCTGCCCTGGCCCAGTGGGACCCCCAGGACCCCCGGGGTGCTCACATGGGCGGCTCCGCCTGGGAGGTGCCGGTGTACGGTGACGTTCATCTCCATCAGTGCCTTGGAGAAGCTCTGTGGGGGCAGAATGTCACCCCCACTCCCCATCCTCATCCCATCTCCAACCTCAACCCATCCCATCCTACGCCATCATCATCCTCCCTTATCCATCCTCATCCTCCCGTCCCATCCCGTCCCATCCCTACCTCAGCACATTCCGGAGGGTCCCCATTCCCAAATGTGCTGGTGACCACCAGGACCAGGGTCTCGTTCGCTCAGGGCCACCACGTCATATCATCCATGCACAGCACCTTCATGGAATCCGGGATTAGGATTCCTCCACGGAAGTGCGCCCGGCTCCCCCTCGCCCAAACCCCGCCACAGGGCGCTGGCCTTTGGCCCCTGGGGGAGGTGGATGAGGGAGCTGCCCCAGTTCTCCCCCTTTGTCCTCCAAACCTTGGGATCAAAGGCCCGGCGGAGAGCTGCACAGATTCCAGCGTAGGTCGGGATTCCGGTCTCAGTGGCATAGAGGATGGTGGGCCTTGACCCGCCGTGCCATCACGTGTCCCATGAGCTGCCGAGATCTTAACAGCACTGTGGGATGCCATCATGGGATCAGCGTGGGATTCCTGAGGATCCCGGAACTCCCATGGCATCCCCAGGATCACGGGTTCACCTACTGGCCACTTCCTTGAAGGTTTTTCTCCGGGTGACAGTTGGTGCCTTTGGACACGTAAACCTTCCAGGCGTCTGGCTGAGGGGCGGAATGGGGCAGTGGGTGGGCAGAGGGGCCGTGGGGGGCAGTGATGGGCAGAGGGGCCTGGGGGGCAGTGATGGGCAGAGGGCCGGGGTCTGTGGTTTGGTGGGCAGAGGGGTTGGGGAGCGGGGGATGGCTGTGGGGCAGAGGGGTTGGGGTCTGTGGGGCCAAACCTGGAACTGGAATGTGAACTTGGGGTCATGGGGGACACTGGGGGGTCATGTGGGCTCACGGGGGGCCTGCAGGCTCCCAAAGGGGCTGAGGGGGAGCACCCTCAGCTGGGTGCTGTAGGTATCCAGGGGATGCTCAGGGGCTGCTGTGGGGTGTCCCGGGGCCGCTGTGGGGCAGATGCCAGTGGAGGTGATGCAGAGGGTTGGGGCTCCCACAGGGATCAGCAAAACCCAGGACAGTCCCGAAAGTCCTGGGGGGGCCCGGGGGGGTCAGTGCCAGCAGCCCGAGGGTCTCAGAGACCTGGGGCTCCAGCCCTGGGATGGGGACAGAGGGCTGGGGAGCCACGGAGCAGGATCTGTGGGTCCCAACCCCATGCCTGGTGGCAGAAGGGGGCTGTGGGATATATCCGTTGGGGCAGGGACCCACCTGGTAGCGGAAGGTGGGGCTCAGTGGTAGTTGACCATCTCCTGGTGGAAGACCGTAGACTGCCGAAGCGGGGGCACGATCCAGGCCCAGTCGGCGGGACACCCGCCCCGTGCCCGCCCTCGGCCGCCAGGTGCTCATGAAGGACTCGGTGCTGCGTGGTGGTCCACGATGGTCACCTGGGCCACCTGCGGGGACAGGGGCCAATGGGAACTTGGGCTGCCTGTGGGGCTGGGGGGCACAGGGACGTGGGGGTTCCCACGGCAGTGTGGGTCCTGGCACCGGGTGTCCCTGTAGGGGGTCCCAGCTGTGGGGAGTTCCCGCTAAGGGGATCCCAGCAGTGTGAGTCCTGCCACTGGGGGTCCACCTGGAAGCTGTGCAGCACGGCCACGTCACCTCCACAGCCGCCCGGTCCTTTCCAGAGGGAGGAGCTGCTCCCTGTCCAGCCCCATCGCTGGGCACCTCCTGCGGGGGTCAGCGGGGCGGGTGGCACGGGGGGGCAGCCAGGGGTCCCCTGGGTCCCGATGGGGCCCTCGGGTGTCCGTTGGGGCACCAGAGACCTCCCAGGGGGATGCTGGGGGAGGTCCCGGGACGATCCAAGCGTGGTCCTGGTGTGGGGCTAGGGGGTTCTGCTGAGGGTCCCCATGGGCCTGAAGGGTCCCGGAGTGTCCCGTGGGGTCGCAGAGGGGGGGCAGTGTGGGTCCCAAGGGAAACCTTGGGGAGTTACAGGGCTCCCAGAGGGGTCCTGGGGTTCCCCAATGAGTCCCAGGGCTGCCTTGTGGGGTCCCCGTTCAGCCCCGGGTCCCTGTTCATTCCCAGGGGTCCCCAGTGCAGCCCCGGGGTCCTGTTCCGCCCGGGGTCCCTGTTCCGCCCCGGGGGTCCTGTTCAGTCCCGGGGTCCCTGGGTCCCTGTTCAGTCCCGGGGCCTGTGCCGTCCGGTCCCTGTTCCACCCGGGTGTCCCTGTTCATTCCCAGGGGTCCCGAGGGTCCCTGTTCCGCCCCGGGGTCCCTGTTCATTCCCAGGGTCCCTGTTCCGCCCGGGATCCTGTGCAGCCCGGGGTCCCTGTTGCAGTTCCAGGGGTCCGTGCAGGGGTCCCTGTTCAGCCCAGGGGTCCGGGGGTCCCGTTCAGCCCCAGGGTCCCCCGGGGGATCCTGTGCAGTCCGGGGGTCCCTGTGCAGTCCGGGTCCCTGTGCAGTCCCGGGTCCCTGTTCATCCCAGGGGTCCCTGTTCAGCCCCAGGGGGTCCCTGTTCATTCCCAGGGGTCCCGGGTCCCTGTCCGCCCCGGGGGCTCACGGGCAGCACGTCGTAGCGGTGGCGGTCGCAGAGGTTGCGGGAGCCGATCTCGGTGCCCATGTACCAGCCGTTGAAGGGCGCCGCGGGGAACTCGAGCCCCCCGATCTCCAGCAGCAGGTGGCCACGGCCGGCAGTGCGTGCCAGCGCAGCCCCCTCCGAGAACCACTCCAGCCTGGGGGCACGGGGGGCTGTGGCCGCACCCCCGCAGCCCCAGAGCGGGGACCCTGCCCCCACCCCTCCTGCACCCCAGTGTCCCGCAGGGTCAGCCACCACAGCTCCGTCAGGAGAGGAATATCAGAATCCAGCCCAGGAGGGTCCAACACCCAGGTATCGCAGGCCGGGGAGGATCCAGCATTCAGTATCCGCCAGGGATGGGATCGTGTCCCCAGCGGGGCTCCCCAGCCTCCACCCCCACCCAAACCCTCCCCAAAACCCTCCCAGGGGTGACCCGTGGTATCTCAGCCCAGGCCGCTGGGAGCGCCGCGGCCAGAGAGGTCGGGGGTCACAGCCCCACTCACGTGGGTGGTGCAGGGGCACCTCCAGGACCAGCTCCGGGGGCAGCGGGAACAGCTCAGGGACTCGTCGGGCTCTGCAGCAGCAGCGGCAGCACGTCGAAGCGGCCCCCGCCGGGAGTCCAGCCGTGTTGGATGCAGAGCTGGGGGGGACAGCGTCAGGGGGGCTCCGGGAGGTGTTTGGGGGCGCAGGGTTTGGGGCAGATGAAGGGGATGCGGAGGATGGAGCGGAGATGGAGATGGGGGTGGAGTAGTCCGATGAGGGAGAAGGAAGAGGTGAGTGGGAATGGAGGGCGGCATGGAGGGAGGATCGAGGCGGGCACGGAGAGGGAACACAGGGGGTGCTGAGCGGGCCTGGGGCGCAGGGGTACCCCCACCTCGGTGATGTCCACGGCAGGGTCGCCCCGCACGGAGCCGTCGGGCTGCCGTAGCCCGCGTAGCGGATCAGCTGCGGGTTCCAGATGCGGAAATCGCCGCGGCCGGAGCCCGCGGGGGGAAGATGGTGATGGCAGACTGGGCGCCGGGGGGCCGTCAGCACACCTGCGGCCGCGGGGGACGGGGGCGCCGGGAGATTCTCACGGATGTTGCCACGGTTGGTGCGAACTGGATGTGGGAGCAGAGAGGCTGAACATCTCCCCCAGCCCGCGCATCCCGGGCGTCAAACACCTGCGGGGAATGGGACACGGTGGGCGGGAGCCCCGGGGGGAATCGGCAAGCCAGGAGGTCCTTTGGGGCAGAGGTCCCCAAGGGATGGTGTGGGGTCTTTGTTGGGACCCTGTGGAACCAGGATCTCCTAGGATAGGGATTTTGTGAGTCGGGGTCCCCCTGGGGCCGGGGTCGCCGTGCGACAGGCGCAAAGCAGGGTTTCTGTGGGGTGGGGTCACCCCAGGACTTGGGGCATGGCATGAGGGCCCCCCGTGGTGGGGGGTGACCGTGGGGTGTTGGTCCCTGCGGGTACCCGTGAGTGGGGTGGGGTTTCCCTGTGCGGTGAGCTGGGGTGCCTTTGGGTTTGGCGTCCCCAGGAGTTTGAGGGGTGTGGGTGTCCCTGTGGGCTGCGGTGGGTGAGGTCCCCGCGTGCTGAGGTCTCCGCTGTGGCTGAGTGGTACCCCGGTGGCTGAGGGTCCCCGCGTGGGTGAGGGTCCCCGCGTGGGTGAGAGTCCCCGCGTGTCTGAGGGGTCCCCGCGTGCTGAGGGGTCCCCGCGATGTGAGGGGTCCCCGCGTGTGAGGGTCCCCGCGGTGGCTGAGGGGTCCCCGCTTGTTGAGGGTCCCCGCGTGTCTGAGTGTCCCCGCGGTGTCGAGTGTCCCCCGGGTGTCTGAGGGGTCCCCGCGGTGGCTGAGGGTCCCCCGGTGGCGAGGGGTCCCCGCGGTGAGTGAGGGTCCCCGCGGTGAGTGAGGGTCCCCGCGGTGGCTGAAGTGTCCCCCAGTGGTTGGGGTCCCCCGGTGGCTGGGGGTCCCGAGGTTGATGGTCCCCGCGGTGTCTAAGGGTCCCCGCGTGGCTGAGTGTCCCCGCAGTGGTTGATGGTCCCCACAGTGGGTGAGAGTCCCCGCGATGAGTGAGGGGTCCCCCCTGTGGCTGAGTGTCCCCGCGTGGGTGAGGGTCCCCACAGTGAGTGAGGGGTCCCCGGTGGCTGAGGGTCCCCGCGTGGCTGAAGGGTCCCCACAGTGTGTGAGAGTCCCCGCGGTGTCTGAGGGTCCCCGCAGTGGCTGAAGGGTCCCCGCGGTGAGTGGGGTCTCCCGTGGCTGAGAGGCCCCGCAGTGGCTGAGGGTCCCCCGCGGTGCCTGAGTGTCCCCCGGTCTGAGGGGTCCCCGCGGTGAGTGAGGGTCCCGCGGTGAGTGAGGGGTCCCCGCGGTGTCTGAGGTCCCCGCGGTGGCGAGGGTCCCCGCGGTGGCTGAGTTCCCCCGGTGCTGAAGGGTCCCCGCGGTTGGGGCCGCACCTGGAGCTTGTTCCACTGGATGCGGCCCACGCAGCGCGCCGCGTTCCTCCACGCCTGCTTGGCTCCGAACGTCAGCTCGGGCTCCCGCAGCCGGTACGAGCCCGAGGCCGCGATGTCGGCAGCCACTTCCCGCAGCCGCTGCGTGTGTGCCGGGGAGTTCTCCCTGCGGGGGACCCTCAGCACCCACAGACACCGCGACCCACCCCCCAGCACCCCCCGACACTGCCACCCTCGGGGTAGCGGGGCCAAGCAGAATACAGGGGTGCAGGGTGCTCTGGGGTCGGGATGGATGGGTGTCCCAGGGCAGGGATGGGGATATGGGATGTCCCAGGGATGGGATATGGATGTCCCAGGGCAGGGATGGGGATATGGGATGTCCCAGGATGGGGATATGGGATGTCCCAGGGCAGGATGGGGGATATGGGATGTCCCAGGTAACGATGGAGGATATGGGATGTCCCAGGGCAGGGATATGGGATGTCCCAGGGAAGGGATGGGATATGTGTGTACTCTGAGGGAGAGATGGGGATATGGGGCACCCCAGGCATGTCTGGAGCTCTGGGGGTACCCGGTGTGCAGATGGGGATGGGAAGTGCTGCTGGCAGGGATGAGCTGGGTTACTTTGCGGCAGGGATGGCGGTTTTGGGGTGTCCCAAGAAAGGGATAGGGATATGGAGGGGTTCGGGGCA